>NC_134404.1:343144557-343475057 GCF_038048845.1 Mixophyes fleayi | reverse complement strand
GGATGAAGCAGCCAGAGAAATACATTTGGGGTCTAGAATAGCATGGTTGGGAACCTCTTCTACATCAGAGGACGTCACAAAAGCTCGAGATAGAGCGTCAGCTTTCTTGTTCTTAGCGGCTGGTTTGAAGGTTATAATTAATTCAAAACGGGAAAAGAAAAGAGACCATCTTGCTTGACGAGGGTTCAAGCATTGAGCAGATTGCAAATATGACAAGTTCTTATGATCCGTGAAGATCGTCACCGGATGGCGAGCTCCTTCCAACAAGTATCTCCATTCCTCTAATGCAGCTTTGATGGCCAGCAACTCCTTGTCCCCGATAGTATAATTTTTCTCTGCGGGCAGAAGACTCCGAGAGTAGAAGGCACAAGGATGTAATTTTTGTTGCTCCGAGCGTTGGGAGAGAATAGCTCCTAAGCCCACATTAGAGGCATCTACTTCTAGGAAGAAGGGGAGTGTCACATCAGGCTGTCGCAGAATGGGAGCAGACGAGAAGGACTCTTTGAGGATTTGAAAGGCTTGGAGAGCCTCAGATGACCATTGCTTAGTATTAGCCCCTTTCCGAGTTAAGGCCACAATGGGAGATGCAATGGATGAAAAGTCTTGAATGAAGCGTCTATAGTAATTGGCAAAACCTAAAAAACGCTGGATGGCACGAAGAGTAGTTGGCTGAGGCCAATGTAGTACAGCATTTACTTTGTCTGGATCCATCTTCAGGCCAACTCCGGAAACTATATACCCCAAGAATGGAATCTGGGGTAACTCGAATGAACATTTCTCCAATTTACAGAACAACGAGTTCTTCCGTAGTCTGGAGAGGACCTCTGCCACATGTTGGTGATGAGAAGGCAGGTCCTGTGAGAAGATCAATATGTCGTCCAGGTAGACAACGACACATACATATAATAAGTCCCGAAAGATCTCATTGATGAAACCCTGGAAAACCGCGGGGGCATTACACAGCCCGAAGGGCATTACTAAATATTCGTAATGCCCATCTCTGGTGTTAAACGCGGTCTTCCATTCGTCACCGGAACGGATTCTAATTAAATTGTAGGCACCACGAAGATCCAACTTAGTAAATATCCGAGCTCCCTTGATGCGATCAAATAGCTCAGTGATCAGCGGAATGGGATACCGATTCTTGATAGTAATGGCGTTGAGTCCACGAAAATCTATACAAGGGCGTAATGATCCATCCTTCTTTTTGACGAAGAAGAACCCAGCTCCAGCGGGAGAGGTGGAAGGTCGAATGAACCCACGCTGGAGATTCTCCTGTATGTACTCAGATGTGGCTTGAGTTTCAGGTAACGAGAGAGGATAGACCCGACCCCTGGGAGGAGTCTTGCCAGGTAGAAGGTCGATCGGACAATCCCAAGAACGATGAGGAGGAAGACGTTCAGACTGAGCTTTATCAAACACATCGGCATATGAAGCATACTGAGGAGGGAGTCCCGGAGAGGAAGATGAGATGGAAGATTGCTGTACTTTAAGAGGAATAACTTGAGAGAGGCAACGATGGTGACATTCAGACCCCCAAGACGTAACTTGAGGGGTGCGCCAGTCAATCTGGGGAGAGTGACACTGAAGCCATGGAAGGCCTAAGACAATCGGACTTGTCGTAACTGGAAGAATTAAAAACGAAATTTCTTCATGGTGTAGTACACCAATCTGAAGGGTTACTGGAGACGTACTCTGGGTGATGAGACCATTGATGAGGCGTGATCCATCTATAGCCGTCACAGTAATGGGTGTTTTTAAAGTGATCACTGGTAGGGACCATTGATTCACTAGTGATTTAGAAATGAAATTTCCTGCTGCTCCGGAATCAATCAATGCCTGTGACTCAAAGGATTTGGTAGCAAAGGAAATCGTAACATCGAAAGCGCAGACTTTAGATTTCATAGACAATGGAGAGGACTCCAGGGACCCTAACTTCACCTCTCCAGAACTAGTTAGGGCCTGGCATTTCCCGATCTCTTAGGGCAAGAGCTGAGCATATGCGTGGAATCAGCACAATAGATACAGAGTCTATTCTTTACTCTTCGTTTCCTCTCCTCTGAAGATAATTTGGAACGTCCTATCTCCATGGGAATCGCAGAGGATGGAGCTGGACGAAATTGAGGGTTAGAACGAAGAGGTGCTTTGACAGCCGTTGTTTTCTCAGACTCTCTTTCACGAAATCTCATATCTACACGATGGCAAAGAGAGATCAAATCTTCTAGTGACGAAGGAAGTTCTTGGGTAGTCAGTGCATCCTTAATTTTATCGGAGAGCCCCTGCCAGAAGGCGGCAACTAATGCTTCAGAGTTCCACTGAAGTTCAGAGGCTAAGATCCTAAATTGAATGACATACTGTCCTACTGTATGGGAGCCTTGTCGCAAACGAAGAATGCTGGAAGCAGCGGAGGTCACACGACCTGGTTCATCGAACACACTTCGGAACGTGGAAATGAATTTGGCACTATCTTGTAGAATTGGATCGTTTCTCTCCCACAGAGGGGAGGCCCAAGCCAGGGCTTGTCCAGAAAACAATGAGATAAGATAGGCCACTCTGGAACGATGGGTAGAAAAATTTTGAGGTTGAAGTTCAAAATGGACTGAACATTGGTTAAGGAAACCTCTACAAGTTTTGGGGTCCCCGTCATATTTTGACGGAGTAGGCAGGTGTAGCGTAGGAACTGTAGACACCTGGGATGGCACTGGGGAAACGGAGGAAAGCACAGGAGCTTCAACATTAGCTGTAACGGTCTGTCCAGATGTTCCTTGGGAGGTTAAAGATTGGTAACATTGAAGTAACAGCTGTTGGCGAGCATCCTGTTGCTCCACACGGCTGACCAGATGCTGCAGCATCTCTTTAGCGGTAGGTTCCGTATCTGGGTCTGTCATGGCCTGATCTTACTGTCACGGGCACTAGGAGTCTTTACCCAGGGATCACCAGGTGATAGGCTTACCAGAGCAGTATAGGTGGTAATATGGTACTCTGGTAGCAGGGTGATCACGGAACAGGAAATAGCAGATGATGAGATGCTCAGGAAAGTCTATGACTAGCAGCACTGGCAATATGGAAGTAGTAATACACGAGGAACTGTATGGACAAAGGACACGTGAAGGTAGTCAGTGGTCTGCGGTAGCAAGTTGTACCACTGCTATAGTGAGGAGGAATGTCCAACAGAAACGAGGAGGTGATGAGAGTCAGCGGTCTGCGGATAGCAAGTTGTACCGCTGTCTGAGTGAAGGAATGGAATCCAAGTGGAGGTATCCGGGGAGTCAGTGGTCTGCGTTAGCAAGTTGTACCACTGCTATGTGAGAGGATACTGGAACGGGTGAAACTGTAAACAGGAGTCAGTGGTCTGCCACTAGCAAGTTGTACCACTGAATATATATGTGAGGAGGTGCACGGGGAGAGACTGCAACACAATATATACACGGGCACCTTGACTTTGATCCACAGTAATATGCACAATATAAATGTATAAATGACTGAACAACACTGCCAATGTAGAAAGTCTCTTGAAGTAATCCAGCATGAGATAACACAGTCAATGATGGCAATAGAATCAGCAGATAGTACACTCCAGAGGAGAACCAACACAGTCAATGATGGCAATAGACTCAGCAGATAGTACACTCCAGAGGAGAACCAACACAGTCAATGATGGCAATAGACTCAGCGGATAGTACACTCCAGAGGAGAACCAACACAGTCCAGCAAGGTATGCAATACACAGCACAGTCAATGGGAAGTATGCATACCGTGGTTCAGGAGAAGGCAGTCAGACAGGAGTGCAGAGATACCTGAAGGGCAGGAGGCCGACAGGATCCAAAGTCCCTGGATGGGTGAAGCGGTGGTCTAGCAAGTGCAGCGCACAGGTAGGTAGACCAGCAGGGAACACAGGAAGGCGTGGAGAGCGGATCAGTAGTAGATGGATGAGTAGCGCTGAGAAGTAACAGCAGCGGGTCTCTGCGGGAACACGGAGGTAGCCAATAGCAACCAGTAGGTGCAGTAACGATGGGACACCGGAGCAGAGTTGAACTGGAACAGTTGGTCACGGAGAGTAGCGGGTAGCAATAGTGGCAGCAGACTCAAGGAAACACGGGAGAGTTGACAAGGGCTGAAGACTGAAGCGCACAGAGGCAGCGGATAGGAATCAGCCAAACAGTCACGATGAAACACAGACGGGTTGCAGGTTGAAGACTGTAGTGCACGGAGGCAGCGGATAGGAATCAGCTAGCAGTCACGATGATGAAACACAGACGAGTTGCAGGTTGAAGACTGTAGTGCCCGGAGGCAGCGGATAGGAATCAGCTGGCAGTCACAATCATGAACAGGTGAGTGGATGTGAATGAAAGACTGTAGTGCACGGAGGCAGCGGATAGGCATCAGCTAACAGTCCCAATGATACATGGTAGAGTTGAAGTGCTTAGAAGACTGTAGTGCACGGAGGCAGCGGATAGGAATCAGCTCAACAGTCACGATGAAACACAGTAGATGGTAGAAGTGGTATGGGAACCACAGTAGTAGAAGTGGTTTGGAAACCACAGCGGTAGAAGTGGTTTGGAAACCACAGGAATCAGCTGGGCTGAATAAACGAGGAAACACAGGAACACCTTCAGAGACTCATGGGGAATGAGACTCCAAGATCAGGCAACGTGGTGTTGACCACAGGTGCTTAATATAGGGAGGTTGCCTGATCTGCCAATTTAGTTAAAGGAACATACACTGGAGGTATGGAAAGGGCTGCGCATGCGCAGTCCCTCAGGATGGAGGACGGCCACGGTTCCTAAATGTCCGGGAAGAGGCACTCACGGTCCGGTGAGTGACAGACACCTCATTAAAACTGCCAGAGAAATTGAATATAATAAATTTTGTGCTGTGTTGGTCTTTGTATAGTCAATATATAAATATTCATGTGGTATAGGATATAGATTCCTGTGGTTATAAAGTCAGAAATGATTGTATGATGTAATAATGTAAGACGGATACATTATATTATATTATACTTAGTCTTTGGTTTAGAAGTATGAATATGACACCAAGAGCTGTAGGGGTATTATTGAATGTTCTGTTGGGACGTTTGGTCTCCAGACGTGTCTCAGGGGCCCGGTTTGTGGGTTTGGTCTCCGGACATGTGTCCCGGTTGCCGTGTGTCCTGTAGGCAGACGTGATCCAGACTTACGAGTACACGACTGGGATTCTGAGACAATTTTTCGTTTTGTAAATATTTTGTGTGGTTTTTTAGCCTTTCTGCTTTTGTTGTTCTTAAACAATTCTCTGCTATATAATGACAGTTTCTAGGGAATAAATATTCACAACAAACCGTTTTCATGCTTGATTACAGATATTAGCATTTAATCATTTGGGCAGCTGTTAAGTGCTTTGCATACTTAACAGTTATACAAACTAATTTTATTACTGTGAGCGGCTGTGTGAGCTGCAGTATTTGAAGTGAATCCTTTATAGGGAACAGGGTCCCGTTCTTAACCCTTACACCCCCAGCATCATATTTAACCATAATTATCTCTGTTTGGTTAAAAACCACATAAACGGAAGTATGTATTATTTATTATTGTTTAAGTTGTCTTATATGGAATATAATTCATTAAGATACATGCAATTAGAGATAGTCAAATCAATTTGTCTGATTGCAAAATTCTATTGAATATCAGCATTTTACCACCTGTGAATTCATTTGAAAGTGAATCCCAACTTGCCAGAAAATTCAGCAAATAAATAACACCTACTAAGTACCTGGGGGCCCTTGTCCCTGTTTGCAAAGCAGCAGTGACCAGAGATAGCCTATTGGTGAAATAAGGCTGCAATACTATTATTTTCTATAGGGGCTGGTCCTGCACGGCTGCTGAGAGGAAACTTAGGGAAGGCAGGGGCAAACGCAGGATTTGTAGAGGGGGTTTCCACACCACGCCGCCAGTGGGCGTTACCAGCTTGCATGGGGGCGTGGCTATAATATTAGACAGTGCTTGGCTGCTCTCCAACTCTTCCTATCCCCATAATATACATGGACAATGCTACGTGCACTACTGTTAGGTGCACGCAGTTCTCCCTTTTCAAGCAGAGCCGTGTGAAGTGGGAGCAGGGTGCAACTACCTCAATTATACAGTGCCCCAGGCTTGGAGTGGGGTTTCCAGGCACTAGGAAAAACCCCTTGGTTTGCCTATGGGAGGGCTGGCAAACTTCAGATGGGGGGCAAGGCTCGACTCAGGATCCTATATTAAACACAATTTCTGCTGAGTGACGAAGCTCACAGTAATATCACATCAAAACAATATATAAAACGTGTCAGAGTGCCTAGAGTTTCAGACATAATAATTATAAAGAAGGACTCCTTGCCTAAAGAGCTTACATTCAGCAAGTGGACATATATATTGGCATTGAGTTCTCCTCTCACAGAAGCAGTTAATAGTCCATGTGAAACAGTTTCTACTACCCCTGTGATTCCTTGTCTTGTACATCCTCCAGCAAACACTCAGTAGTAAGGATCACTGCCCATTTAGCTAATGTGTCGCAGCATCTGTGCAGCCGTCTACGGGGACATTCTGCGCAGCAGCCGTACCAAGTTTTCAAGCATTTTAGAAAGACGCAGTTTGCATCAGCTGGAGACAACAACGCCAGGGGGACCAAAGGAATTCGGATAGGGAGGGAGCCAGCGGCTGAGTATATTATTATACTAAGGCACAAAAGTTTATCACAAGAAGTGGCGAATGCTGATACATTATGCACAGTATTATAGCCGTGGCTGCAGCATAAATATCCTTCTATAACCTATGTGGACACTTATCTATGGTCCACTTTTTATACCCAAAGGGCTGGTTTATGCTGAAGTCCAATTCTCATGAGTTCATCATCATCATAATTTATTTATATAGCGCCAACATATTCCGTAGCGCTTTACAATTGGGGACAAACGTAGTAAACTAATAAATAAACTGGGTAAAACAGACAAAGAGGTGAGAAGGCTGCTCGCAAGCTTAGTTCAGTTCTTCATTGGTAAAACTACGTGGCATTTAGAGTACAGCGTAAGTCACACTTGCGGCTGATCTATCTATACATCAATTTTAATGTATTTTGCTTTTTTTTTTACACTAAAACACCAGCCATCATCATACCCAGACTACAGGTGTGCGGTAATGTCAATCACATCATCGCGCAACAGTGTGTCATGATGCTTACACTCGCCGCCATTGCTGCGCAGTGATGCGTTTTGCACCATCAGGCAGCAGTTAGTGGGCCGCGTTGACACGAATCGTATCACCGCGTCATTGTCCCCGCCCACTTCTCCCTGGTAATTGTGGGAGAGCCGGCATGTATGACTAGAAGTGGTGAATTATTAACTAATGCAATCATGTCTTCTACCGCTGCTATAATAGGGTCTACGTCCAGTTTATACTTAGAAATAAAATACATTATTCAGCACAGAATATTTGGTCAGCAAAAAAAAAAGATAAAAAGCACAAGGACCTGTGGGATACAGTAGAGTTTCTCCCCAAAGCCGTGAACAGCCTCTCTCAGCACTGGGAGTGACCCTGTTGTATTCTGCGAAATGAGGTTTAGTAAACATACTGGCCTAGATATAAACAATAATTTATTATAATAGGCCTATAATTGACATGAAGGTTGGTTAGAGGGTGAACCTTGTGTGTTTTGTCCTTTGTCAGAGTCGTTTCTAACTCTAACCCCCCCCTAAACCCCCCCAGGCAGAATCCGTTTATACAAACAGCCGACTTTGCAGATGGTTCCGGAGCTAGAAGAGCGAGTCTTAGATTACAGTAATTAAACAAACAGCCAAATGAAACACTTAGGTGCACCGAGATGTGTGGAAAAATATCCCTAACTGTTTCTAATTGGTTTCATTACATGTGTTTCTGGGGACGGACCCATTAAGCGGAATGAGACCGTTAACTGCAACCTATCATAACTCAGTGGAAAATTACTGGCTGACAAATGACTGGTGAAGGTGGTAATTTAACACCACTATTGCTGGATGGGAGAGGCCGCTTACAATGGAACCTTGCAGCCAGTGAAGCTCTGGAGCCGTGGGGTTAATTAATACTCCCACCTATTAATAATAGCTCCTCCTCCTCTGCATCACCCAGCAGTCAGTTACTGTACGACTGCTGCCTGGTCACATTTCATTAGGAGCCGCTTAAATAAGGAATGAAACGCGCCAGTTCCCTCCAGCGCCTGTGAGAAGTGATTGATTGCTCTCGCTGACTGCGTATTGCTCGGGGTTTAATATTTCAGTTAACTTTTTGTATATTTATAGATAAATATATTTTATTTGGTGTTTACGGCAATGTATTCGCTGTTTGATGTTATTAATCCATTTCTGTTTCTATTTGAGAAGTACGGCCAGTGACGAACTTTATACCAACTTGCCAGGCTCAGTGGCCGTGGGAGTAATGAGATTAAGACCCCTTGTTGGGAAACTTTGAGACATTGAAGGGGCAGCAGTTAACCCGTCCTTGAATCAAGACAAAAGTCCTGAACGGCGAGATAGAGGGGCAGTCCTCTCAAATTGGGACTGTCCCACCTTAATCCTTGAATCATGGCAGAATCATTTCCATGTATTTATTTTTTGTAAGCCCTTAGTTGACTGGTAGGTAGTGTAGATGGTGTAGATGCTCTGCGGCACCTTCGATCTGACCTCCCCCTCTCTGGCTGTAGCTCAATCTCTCTCGCCTCAGGCACCTGTGGGGGATCAGCAAACAGGTGCCCTGCACGTGTAGGTTTAGTGATAATAGAGTAGATACAGCAAGTGTACAGATACCAGTGTTGATATGAACGAGCAGCCGACCAACTCCTTTGGAGGAAAATAAATGAGATAGGACAATATTTGCATCACACTGCAGCGTAGTTAATTACAAGTCTCGGCACAAGAGCTGACATTCGCCACTCCTCTGCCTCCTAATGGTTGCATTCACCCCCCAGCCTGCATCATTTACACTGGGCACGAGTGCACCTCCCCTCATCCTCAATTACAACACCTCACATCTCTCCTCTCACTGACGGAACTACGTACCAACCTTATGCTTATTTCACTGATGTTCCCTATACTTCAGCACCACTGTGCTGATCATCGCTGGCCCATCTCGGGGACTGATTCATGAAGGCACACTAAGCCAGCATATTGTGCATCATTTTAAACTGTGCTGTGCTGTTTGCAAACACATGTTCTATCATGCTTACACAGCCGTCAGCACTAGTACTCAGGACTTAGACTAGCGCTATAGCTGGTGCAAGTGAGACGACAGAAAAACGCATGTTTCTTTGAGAAGCTTAAAGCTTGAATTGGACGCTGCTGCGTGAGCTCAAGCTTGTTGCGCCCTCACTGAACACTGACTACGCCCAGTCCCCTCCCCGTTCCGCCCTTGAAATCCTAGAGCGTAGTTAGTGTCCATTGCACTTGAAGATGAATTGGATGTTACTGTGTAGTCCAGTGTTAGCCATGCGCA
This sequence comes from Mixophyes fleayi, assembly GCF_038048845.1. Taxonomy (NCBI): domain Eukaryota; kingdom Metazoa; phylum Chordata; class Amphibia; order Anura; family Limnodynastidae; genus Mixophyes; species Mixophyes fleayi. The sequence goes on along the minus strand of NC_134404.1, from coordinate 343,465,584 downwards.
GAGCTTATAAGAGATTATAAGCGATATATGGCACGTATCGGCATTTACGCCCCTTAATGAGTCAGGTCCTCTGTGTTCCAGAGAACCTGGAGTCTGCCTCCTGGAGCTCAGATATGGTCAAACAGCAATGATGTCACAATATTCGGCATCACTCAAACAGGGTAAAACCAAAGAGGGCAGCAGATTCTGACTTAACATTATACTTAGAGGCTGAATTAACATAGATCAGACATCTCTATTACTGCTGGAAACGGGTCTTTTTCAACAGAGATATGGCTTTTTTCACCCTAACGGTTAATGCCATCAGATAACACCGCTATCACCGGCCATAACCCGCCTGTGGTAAGATTTCCCAATCACTGAACCAGCTGTGAAGATTGGACAGCTCAGTGTGATCGGGAGGTTTGGAATGTGACTCAGTTGGCTTTTCCAGTGTGGTGCTGGAATGGTTAAATGCAGGATAGATCTTTCTATTCATGTATACAGGGGCTCAGCTGTTAGGACCCCCGAGACTGCTAGGAAATGTTACCTCTCTGAGATGAAAAGGTCGCTATCGGCCTCTCAGAATGGACATTTAATTCTCGGCTGGTTAGGAGCAGCCAGTGAGACAATAAAGGAATCCCAGGAGATAAAGCTGCCGGTACAGCTATGAAACACTAGCAGGAATTCTACAGCTTCAAAAAGCCTTTCCCTACAATAGAGACATCAGCAGGGAAGTCTGCAGAGGAGGAATCCGATCCCGCTTCCAGCAGACACTGAGCGCTTCTATGTCATTGTGCTCTCCACTTATATCACTCACAGTCAGTATGGAGCACTGAGCTAAACATGAAGACAGGCTGGGGCTGTAATGAAGAGAGGATGGGTAATGGGAGCCCTTTCTCTATAGGGATTTAATTTAGATACATTTTATTGCGTGTATAATTTGTTGACATTGAGACTAACAGATTGTGGGGGGGAAATTAAAGAATATAAAAATGATTGAGAATTTTAACAAACTAACGTATCTTCCTGGAGGCGTCAGCTTCTAGTACTGTTCTGTGCAACCCTCATACCCTTGTTTTCTGGGCTATAAAGTTATGGTGTGGAGAGAGGTGGGACTAACACCAATATATAGATCTTTATGTACTTCATCCAACAATGGGATTCATTGTTCCGAGACACCTGGTCTCTGCGCTATGGCAAAGTACACACCTGAGCGCACTAAAACAGTTTGATCCACTACTCCAACTCCAACTCATCTAGGAAGCTCTATAACACCGTCAGGTCACCAGATTCTGCCGAATATGTTCTGGAAGGAGCAAACAACTCCATGTTCTGGCTAAATCTTTCCTACAGCAGAGAAAGATCAATATCACAGTGAACAGAAGATACAAAACGTAATACTTTTATAGCCCTAATTACCTCCTACAGCCCCACACTGGGAGGAGTCTGCAAAATATTGACAGATCTACAACAAATAAAGGCAATTTAGTAAACAAATATTCATTGAACTATTAAGTCTGTCACAACTGGCAACATCACTGCTACAGTGATTTATGAGGTGCAGAGTGAAACGCGTTGGGTAGCACTGTGGTACTTGGAGGGTCTGCACAGCACACTGCAAGCTGCACACTCCAATCTTTTAAACAGATGAGTAGGACACCTAGTGACTTTGGTAGATGTCAGTGCTGAATACTCACCCTGGGGGGGGTGACTACACAGAACAATAAGAACCCCCCCATAATCTGCTGGATGGTGCTGGGGCCGCGGGCCACAGGTGGCAGCCACACATGAGAACTCCATTATTTCCACCACTGGCCCTTGAAGGGATGCCCGCGTCTTAGTACTTGTACCTACATCCCTCTCAGCCTTACACTGATGGGTAAATGATCTAAATGCTGCCAAAACCAGGCTCCTTCACTGGCACCTGGACCACAGTCGCTTCTTGTAGAGGTGCTACAGCTCCTCTTTGCTGGTTACTCTGGGTATTTCCTCCTAATTGCTTACTGTGGACCAGTACTACTGCATGGTGGGAAAGCCGGATGCTGGGGCTCAATGTAGGACAGCCAGGTCCAGCATGTCAGCGATGATCTGCTGAGCAAAGGAAAAGGGCAGGATGTCAGCAGTGACGATGTATGTCATGTATTTGCTGAACATGAGGCTATTTGGCTATCACTGGAAGGTACCACTAAGTCTGGGCTGGGGGGTGTTTTCTTTAATTATTCCAACCAAACTGACTTCCAAAGCTTTGTCCCTGGGATATAGCACCCCAAGCAGAATTCAGATAGTCAGAACCCCAGATCCTAGGGCACAAGTCTCACTGCTGCCACTGTTGCTCTCATGGGATTCCCGTAAGGGAGCCCACCTACCGTGTTCAGCAGAACCTTCCCACCAGTACCAGTAGCCACTCTTCTGCTGCCACTCTCCAGTCCACTATTCCAGGATCATTGTGCAGCAGCCGCCTGGTCCTTTCTTGTACAGGTCATATTAACCTGCCAAGTGGCCATGAGTCTATTGACACTGCTATCTGCCGGTCCCTGTACGCGGGGCTGGTGAGGGGTAGTCCAATACCACAGGGATCCTTGTGTCATTTATATCAATTAAACCTGTGTGCGATGAGGGGTGATGGAGATCCCCGCCGCTCAAGTTACAGCTGCAAAGTGTTTATTTTCGGTTCTAAATGAAGTTAAACTCTTGTAGTTTCCTATTCTACTATTTCTATGAATATACCAGTAGTCTGGATTATATCCTGTGTAAACCAGGCAGATGAGATCTATATCAATTGCCAATTGCTTTCTCTGCTCTCGTTGTGTGATGAAAGTTGTGTCCCATGACACCATCCAGGGGGTGGGCTGGTAAGACCCTCTCACTTTTGGAAACATCCTCTCCACTAACGATTCAGTGCAGCCTCCATCTGTCTTTCACATCAGGTTTAAGACTTTATCATATTTTAAAATAAACTCCTTAAGGGTTTAATTTAGAAATTGGGGAAGTATAAGATGGTCCTATCTCAACATTAGTCTCAGGTCCATGTAAGACCCCCCAAAATGTAGGAAAGCACCTAATGCCAAAGCCTGACCCTAACCCCAAAGCCTAGTTGCAATTTTAATCCTAACAAGTATTCTTAAAATGTGGTTATGACTGAAACCTCAATCCAGACAGACAGACGTTCATAGTCTTCTGTCCACAATCGATGGTTTACGGACAGTTTCTACATATGACTACACAGCAATCTGATAACATTCTAATAACAATCCTGCACCAGGATTCTTACTTTCCCACCTCGCTATCATTTATTGAATCCTTTCCTGCATGAAGAAAGGGGTTAATAAGATGAATAGACCAATGAGAGATCCCTGCGAGTCCATCGGCGCACAAGTCCCTCTTCTAGGTAGAGAGCAGACTGGAGCAACCATACAGAGGAATAAATATACAGTGGGTCAGGTGACCCCTGCGCTGTGTGATGCCGCGCTTGGCTGATCATTCATTACCCCCCTATTGTTCTGCGCACACTTAGGGGGGGGGGGGTTTACCCACCCCGGAGAAGTAACAAGGCCTGAGGTGATTCACTGTTTAGCCGCTGAGTTTTGAATTGAACATCAATCTCAGGCACTAAATAATTCAAGAGCACAACACCAACATTCGGGTCTTGCATTTAAAGAGATTCATTTTTTTTTTTCCTTCTGAAATGATGGAGAAACTCGGAGATGGATGAAGTGTTGGAGAAACAATGTTGGATCATTTCCAACTCTGAGCAAATTCACTCATCAAGTTCTTATATTTACAGGGTATTTAGCAAATTGATAATGGATCTGCAAATATTGGGCCTGAATCATTAAGAAACGTTAATGCTGATACGTTGCATATTATGTGTAAGATTGCTCTGTGGATGCCCAGAACCAATCCATACACCAGTGACCACAGCAACGTCCAATTCATCTTCAGCACAAAGGAACCTTACTACGATTTTAGGGGGGCAGAACAGTGAGGGGACTGGGCGTATGCCCGTAGTTAGAGTACAGTAAGGGCGTGCCAAGGTAGTGCGCACTCAGCAGCGTCGGATTCATGCTTTGGACATCTCTCAGGTACGTGTGTTTCTGTCGTATCACTGGCACCAGCTACAGGTCAGGTGGACGTGCCGAGTGATAGCGATGATGGCTGTATATGAATGTATTTTATGGGGGGGGGGGGGGGCGAGGAATATGTTTTGTCATTAATAACCATAATAATAACAGGTGACTGTAATGGGATTTATTTATGTGTGTTCTTTTGTGGCTTTATATTCCACATGTGTATTGGACGTATACTGCAGTGTATTCTCAGAGCAGAGCGAATCTAGACCTTTATCCAACAAGAAATGTTTCTTTAGATTGGCTCCTTATTGAGCACAGACGTGCGATTTACCTGCATTTTGTGGACCTAGTGGATCAGGCCCAAAATGTATCCAATGATAAACTTTCACATAATAACTGTAATAAAGAACTTTGATCACATTCTCCCTGTTGTTGTTTATTAGGGGTCACATTACAGCAACATTTTATTGAAAGGACCCACTACTGAAAATCATTCCTACATACAAAAATTGCATTTGTTTTTACTAATAATTATTTATATATAATAATCATCCTTTTCTGCATTGAAAGCATGAAGTACATATATTATAAAAAATACAAATATAGTAGAATAGTTGGTGTCTGACCACAAGAGCTTACTGTCTACAGAACAGGCAGTGTGTTGATCACCTTAATATAGACTTTAAGTCATGGACATTATTTGTTGACATATATTTTAAAAAAAAGATTTCCATGGTGGCACTGTGGTTAGCATCGCTGTCTCACAGCCCTGGGATCATGAGTTCAATTCCTACCAGTACCCTATCTGTGTATAGTTTGTATGTTCTCCCCATGTATGTGTAGGTTTCCTTTGGGTGTTCCAGTTTCCTCTCACAGTCCTAACATATATAGGGACATTAATTGGCTTCTGACAATATGGAGCCTAGTGTGTGTCTGTGTGGTAGGAACTATAGATTGTAAGATGCAGTTGGGCAGGGACTGATGTGAGAGACTTGATTTTCGCTGTACAGATCTATGCAATATGATTGGCACCAAACAAATGATCAATACAATAACAGATCTATCCATCCCATCTTTTTGAGCAGCACAGTGGTTAGCATTCCAGCCTCACAGCGCTGGAGTCATGGGATGGATAACCACCACCAACGCCACTATTTGTGTGGTATTGGTTTATTAATCACGTGATTGTATGATTTTACCCCGGTTTCCTACCACACAGTCCAAACACATACTGGTAAGTTAATTGGCTTCCAACAATGGGGCATGTGTGTGTCCAGTGGGGTATGTGTGTGTCCAATGGGGCATGTGTGTGTCCAATGGGGCGTGTGTGTGTCCAATGGGGCATGTGTGTGTCCAATGGGGCATGTGTGTGTCCAATGGGGCATGTGTGTGTCCAATAGGACATATGTGTATCCAATGGGGCATGTGTGTGTCCAATGGGGCGTGTGTGTGTCCAATGGGGAATGTGTGTGTCCAATGGGGCATGTGTGTGTCCAATGGGGCATGTGTGTGTCCAATAGGACATATGTGTATCCAATGGGGCATGTGTGTGTCCAATGGGGCATGTGTGTGTCCAATGGGGCATGTGTGTGTCCAATGGGGCGTGTGTGTGTCCAATGGGGCATGTGTGTGTCCAATGGGGCATGTGTGTCCAATGGGGAATGTGTGTGTCCAATGGGGCATTTGTGTATCCAATGGGGCATGTGTGTGTCCATAGGGGCATGTGTGTGTCCAATGGGGCATGTGTGTGTCCAATGGGACATATGTGTATCCAATGGAGCATGTGTGTGTCCAATGGGACATATGTGTATCCAATGGGGCATGTGTGTGCCAATGGGGCATGTGTGTGTCCACTGGGGCATGTGTGTGTCCAATGGGGCATGTGTGTCCAATGGGGCATGTGTGTGTCCAATGGGGCATGTGTGTGTGTCCAATGGGGCATGTGTGTGTCCAATGGGGCATGTGTGTGTCCATTGGGACATATGTGTATCCAATGGGGCATGTGTGTGTCCAATGGGGCATGTGTTTATCTAATGGGACGTGTGTGTGTCCAATGGGACTGTTTATGTGTCCAATGGGACTGTTTATATGTCCAATGGGGCATGTGTGTGTGACTCCAATGGGACATGTGTGTGTAACTCCAATGGGACATGTGTGTGTGACTCCAATGGGGTGTGTGTGTGTGTGTCCAATGGGGCGTGTGTGTGTCCAATGGGGCATGTGTGTGTCCAATGGGGCATGTGTGTGTGTCCAATGGGACATGTGTGTGTGTCCTATGGGGCATGTGTGTGTCCAATAGGACATATGTGTATCCAATGGGGCATGTGTGTGTCCAATGTGGCGTGTGTGTGTCCAATGGGACATATGTGTATCCAATGGGGCATGTGTGTGTGTCCAATGGGGCGTGTGTGTGTCCAATGGGGCATGTGTGTGACTCCAATGGGGCGTGTGTGTGTCCATATAATGTTTCAGAAGGCTGCATCACCACCTGCAACAATGTACAGTACTTCAAGTCCTATTAGGAGAAAGGAGCTATATAAATAAAGAACTGTTAATAATCCACTTTATAGTCTACAATTGTATTTCTCCTTTTTCCACCTGTGTACGTCCCTTACCGATATTCCCTTCTTAGGGTCAGTATTTCTAATGTGGGATGCGAGTTGAAAGGAATGCCATAAAACTCTTGTTAGTATAAATATGTATAACATTTCCTCCCTGTGCCCATAAAGCCATTGGAAGGAGAGTAAATGTTGCTTCAGCACCCTGGACAGCGGCCAGTAAGATAAGCAGCGTCCTCGGGCGGCTCATTAATGGCAGGTCTGCATTTTCCTGCACATAGACGGACACCAGGCCTACAGCAAGCGCTCTCCTTTTACTGCCGCTCATTGACTTTCTCCAGGAGACTGAGCCTATAAAACCTACATCCAGCAGCAGCAGAAGAGATTTACAGAGGCCGCTAATCTCTCAAGGTTTCTGCAGCTTAAGTGCTGCTAGAATAGAGCTGAACAGATAAAAACACAAACACGTCGAGAAGCCATTGACTGCTCCCAATCAATCCTGAAATCACTGAAACTATATCACGTCCACGGTCTGAATATTTACCCAATATTTCAATTATTAGGAGAAAAAAGAAATCAGAGAATCATAGTTACTTTGTGCCTGATTCATGTTCAGACATAACCTGCATTTTAGAAAAGGGAACGTATTCAAATCCAAGCGGAACTCAAGATACTTTTCAATTTGAATCTGGGTAAAGTCCGCTCAACCTAAACGTTACTTGTTGTTTGTAGACAGAACAGAGTGCAGGAAACGCACAAGCGCCTGTACAAAATAGGCCACATTAGAACACATTAAAAAAAGTTAAATTATAAAATAAATGAGCAACAGTATAATCATTAATAAAACAAAATGTTTTTATTTTATTATCATTAAATATATAAATTAAGACATTCTTAATGCATACTGAACATACACTGCTTTTATATAGACAATCTTCCTTGTTCTTGGCTAGCTAGTGGCATGTATATGTGTAGTTTTTAATGCAAAGTGTATGCCGTGACAGTCATCGGCCATCAGTCGGCACTTACACCTGACCCGTAGCCCGTGCAAATGCTCCGGGTGACACCAGGTGTACTTACGAGAAACCCAGGAATCAGTGGCATCCGGGTTGGCAGTCCTTATTGTAGATAATGAGTCCACCCCTCTCCTGGCTTGTTCCACCACTCACACTATAGGCTGTCGTTAGTGTCATTTGCGTTCAGACATGAATTACAAGCAATTGCGTTCATTGGTGTAAGGTCCATTTCTCGGCACACAAAGAGCTATTTCACACAAGATACGGCACACAAACCTACGTCCGAACATGATTCAGACCCATAGTTAGTAAGATTGAAAAAGACACAGGTCCTTAATGAAATCAATAAAGGCATCCAAAACATTTATTAAATTCTGTTGGTGAATTTATCACACCATCTTTTAATCAGGAACACCAAAATGTAACTACCTGAACAGTAAAGAATCCTTCCTGTGCCAAAGTTGAGCCCACCTTTTTTTCATCGCAATTAACGACCCCACTGTGTGGTCTTTAGTACGTGATTATCTTACACCAATCTTTGTACTGACCATGGTTATATTTACACATAATAATTACATTACCCGTACGTTGGCTTTTTTCCCCAAAATTAAACAAACCTAGTTTTTGTTGCTGACCCCAGAATAACAGTTTATTGGTGTCTGTGAGTTATTGGTGGTAACAATAAAACAGAGAGATACAAAATATCTGCACAACATAAAGTAACTTAAATAACTAAAACAACAACAAATTAAGAACAATATCCAAATAACTCATTAAAATCTGCTAAGACCAGTACATAATATAGTTCAAGCTAAGTAGAAACTGAATCCAAAAACATACTGGTAGGTTAATTGGCTGCAATCAAAAATTGACCCTAGTCTCTGTCTGTCTGTCTGTCTGTCTGTCTGTGTGTTTGTCTATAGTAGGGAATTTAGACTGTAAGCTCCAATGGGGCAGGGACTGATGTGAATGAGTTCTCTGTACAGCGCTGCGGAATTAGTGGCGCTATATAAATAAATGATGATGATGATTCTAAAATGAGTTTTATATCTGCCAGTAATAGTCACAGAAATACGTGTAAACATTTTTAGGAGCCCTAAAATTCTAATATCTGAGATTACTTTTGTTTCATCAGAAAACTGTTTTGTTTTCATGTACAGCTTCCAGTTAGTCAACAATCCATGTAATACAACTGTGATAAAACTATATTCCAATAATCCTGCTAAAAGTATCCTAAAAATAAATGTTCCTGTATGAATAAAGTCCATCTGATGTTTTTTTTATATTCTGGAGTCTAATTCACAGTAAGATAATTTATATTATACTGAATCGTCATAATGATGTCTCGCGAGATTTGAATTCCTTTTTAAGATCCAACATAGCGAGGGGTGGGAGGGAGGGCGGACCCCCATTTTTCTTTTCTGCCACTGCTGTGTGCCAATGTGTCCTAGATGTGCTAGGAACTGCCGTGTGTTTGTGTCATTGCTCTGTCGCTTCCAGCCAGGTCGCTGCAGTGTTTGTGCCAAAGTGTATGAAAATAATATTGTGACCTGTGAGGTGGTCAAAATTGACTGTAAATGACTTGAAATTAGTGTTATTGATGTTAATAATAATAATGTAGGAACAAATAAAGAGCAAAATTATGTGATTTTAGCATGTTTTAGGATTTTTCTAAAAATTACAAAACCAAAACCAAACCACACGAGTGGTTTTGCCAAAACCAAAACACAAAACTAATCCAGATCCAAAACCAAAACCAGTTCACAGGGGTCAGTGAGCATCTCTACTCTGCATACGTTACAGCAGATATTGGCAGACAGCCACTCAGATCTCTCTGTTTGATGTTCACTATGAAAACCTGAAATCTGAGAATTTCAAGTCCTTTATTTCAACCTTAAGGCACAAAAAGATGCATAACAATGATTTGTAACTCAACTCACTGTCATTTAGTGTTATGGAAAGTGCACATTATTCTATTGTTAAGCCGTGAAGTTAGACTGTTACATATATTAAACCGGTGAATTAATGATGGACATCTGGTACCTTTCCTCAAGTTAAATGTATTAATACTTTCTTTGACAGGCTATTTAAATGTGCTGCTCCGTGTGATGAATATTGGCACCACGAACAGCACCGTGTGGACAAAGAATGGGAATTTGGGTAACAAATGGCAGCACGCCAGCGTCCAGATCTCCCCGTCGGGCCCTTTCCAGGTAAGGATGAAGTAACCAGATAAGTGTCAGCAGCGACCGGTACGCGGAGACGTCCCCGGCACTCACTAAGAAATATCTGCACCATAAAACAGAACGTGTTACAGAGTAATAATAATAATACAACAAACATCTAAACACATAACTATAAAACACAGTGATACTTATATGACGATGTTATTGCTGGGAATCTGCGGCTCTACAACAGCCGATCTATATAACTAATATTGTCTTGTCAGGAGGCTGATGCTTTAAATAGTCAAACAATAAAAATTGAAACGCTTTGAATGTTAAAATATTTCATGTGGAATGAATCCCGACTTCAGCTGAAGCAAATTCTCATTTATCGCAGCGACCGGGAAGGGGGAGAGAGTTTATGGCTCCAGAATGGAGCTCACGTGAGGTGATAAAGTCTCATATCTGCTGCTAAATGCTACAGTGGGGGCGCCCTATACTGGAGGGGAGTACGTAGTTTAGACAGAATATCAGAAAGTCTTCCCTCTTAACCCTGCTTAATGCAGTCTAAGGGCCTGATTCGTTAAGGATAGGCCAGCAAAAAATTGAGTAACTTTGCACCTTGGCAAAACCATGTTGCATTGGAGGGGGGGGATGGGAGGTAAATGTAAAATGTGAGGACAGATTTATAGTTTGGGTAGGGCATGTCCTAGATCAGCTTTAAATTTCAGTGTACAAATAAAGTTATCAAGTATTTGTGTGTTATATGAATAAACAGCCAGTATTTTGATTGTGTGCAAAATAATAAACTAATTTGCACCGCATGCATTGTAACATGGTTTGTCCTGGAGAAAACTTACTTCTTTTTTTGCCTTTCCTAATGAATCAGACCCGTTCAAATCTATTATATATATATATATATATATATATATATATATATATATATATATATATATATATATATTGCTCTGTATATTAATAAATCACAGGGCAGTCTCTGTAATAATTACATGGCCGTGTAATAAATACTCACAGGGTACTCCGTTTAATAAATGCTGAATATGGTACTACATGGTTCTTAGTGGAATAAATACTCCTAAGTATTGCATCCTTTATAATGCTGCAGAGCACTGTGGCACATTACATATCTACGATAATAATAATAATGATACTCACTTTAATAAGTACCAATATGGTACTTGGTGTATTAAATAACCATATAGAATTCAGTATATTAAATGCCCGTATTGTGTTCAGTACAAAAAATACTCATATGGCAGCACGGTGGCTCAGTGGTTAGCACTTCTGTCTCCCAGCACTGGGGTCATGAGTTCAATTCCCGACCATGGCCTTATCTGTGTGCAGTTTGTATGTTCTCCCCGTGTTTGCGTGGGTTTCCTCCGGGTGCTTCGGTTTCCTCCCACACTCCAAGAACATACTGGTAGGTTAATTGACTGCTAACAAATTGACCCTAGTCTGTGTGTCGGTCTATCTGTGTGTTAGGTAATTTAGACTGTAAGCTCCAACAGGGCAGGGACTGATGTGAGTGAGTTCTCTGTACAGCGCTGCAGAATTAGCTATATAAATAAATGATGATGATGATGATTGGGGCAGCAGTATTGGGAGATGGGAATCAAGTCCCTTTACATCCTATGTAAGGAGGAAATTGTTAGAAGCACAAAAAGTAAATAGGAAAAGGGGATGGAGAGGGTGAGAGACAGAAAACATAAATAATAAAAATGTTGTGGGTATACTGTTAGGTGTTTGTAGTGTACACGGCCTTGACGAGGTTTTAAGAGGGAAGTAAAGAAGTGAACAAGAAGGATACGAAGGTGCATGGGACTGAGGGGCTGTGGTTTAACGTAGGAGACGCAGGAAAGGGAGAATAAGATGTGGGGGGTTGAAAAACGTTTAAATGAGTTGGCAACATGGGCAGCACCACTGCAGTCAAATTGCCCTTAGTGTCTTTTGGTCTGTGTGTCTATGTTAGAGGATTTAGATTCTAAGCCCCAATGGGGCAGGGACTGATCTGAGTTCTCTGTACAGCGCTACAGAATTAGTGGTGCTATATATATGGTTGATGATGATGATATGGTACTGAGGGTAATAAATATCCACAGGGTACTGGGTGGAATGAATAGGTAATAGACTGATAACCATATATCTCTCTATATACATATGATGCTGTCACTATTACCCCAGGTCCCTGTGCGCATATAGATTAATGTCGGCTATCTCTGATACATAAATCTCTTCTGACTTTAACACATAATAGGAAGAGAATTAGAGAAACATATTTTCCCAACGCTCTGAGTAATCAATAATATTAATATGCTTCTAAAGTTCACCCACCTCTAGTAAATCCATTTTAATCTTGTTTACGTTAGCAGTATATCTTCTCACTGCAATTATGGATAATTGTTCTGAAATGCGGGGGCTGCACAGCAAATGGATTAGTAGGTTCATTTATTTCCACTTTTTACCTTACGCAGATGAATTAAGATGAAAAGTGAAGAGATTCATTATGCATATACATTTATAAACATGTCCTTCTACATTAAGTATGAGTATTCCCCTAACCGAGAGATGGCTTTATACACCAGTTTCACTTTAACAACACATAGTCATTAAAAACAGTTGGATTCAACTTCCCATATTTATCTTCTGGATTTTTTAAGTGAGAAAAAAAAATTGGGAAGGAATCTTTGTATGTAAGTGCTCTCGGAGCCCCAGGCTGACTGTTCTGTGCAGAGTAAAGGACCGGATTATGGTTTTGAGAAAGTGTTTACACTGAAAAACAACTTTCCAGAGGTTCTTACTTAACGAATCCTTGGAGACGTGTCCCCTCAGTGACTTTCTGTCTTCATTCCAGACAGTGCAGCATTTCATCTATTGTACAAAAGATGTGGGGAGTGCGGTCTGCCACCCTCGTTCTGTGTTATCTTTGCTTTTACTAAAAATGTATTATTTGTGTGTAACATTTCATTCTGTAGAACAGAAATCTTGATAATGCAGCTGGATTCTCACATGTTACATGGTATGAATGCATCGGTAAAATCATCATTGTACATTGAAATAAATGTATCCTGTGTTTACAATGATGAACGAGTTATTTCTTCCTGACCCGGTGTTGTCTGTGGAGTTGAATAACCAACTCATTGTTAACCCATTGTCCTCTCTTTCCCCCAGGTTGTGTTTGAATGTATAATTGGCCCTGGGGTATATGGGGACATAGCCGTCGATGATGTCACAATAAAAATGGGAATCTGTCCGAAAAAGCAAATTGCTCCAACAAAAGGTGAGTTTGTTCTTATGTAATGTTCTTTGTAAAGAGTTTAGGGAGCCACATGCTACGTGCAGATCTATTACTCCAGAAAATATCTACAATTTGCTGCAAGAACAATCTTGTGTTGTATCATTGCGAACAGTAGTCGAACAATTCACAATCTGTACTCATTGAATGCTAACATTCTGCTGATCTCAACGAACAGAAGATCTAACTTCTCAGATTATAATCGAGGCATTTGGGAATTGCCCCAGGACCACACTTTCCCGTTTCTGTCAGAGGGGTCCAACTATCATCTTGACAAGAGACAAAATGACCTTGATCTGAGAAATTATATATTTCAACATGCTTTGAATGTTTGAGTCAGGGTAATATATTATAACACTTGGGCGGAGGAGCTATAGAGTCCTAAGAATTTTGGACCTTGGGACTGTGAAACTCGATGTGTACATTACTAGACTTTGGCTTTGGTCCACAATGAATATTCTGAGTGTCTTGGTGGATTGTCAAGGATGGAAAATGTGAGAGGAGCCCATGTCTTGAACTCCACCCAGGGTCCTTAGTAGCTTTAATCCACCACTGGTTGAGACATCCTCGAGGTATTGTGTCCGTCAGTGGTATCAGCAAGATTTTCTGCATCCTTGTATTCGGCAGATTATGTTATTTATCTTTATAGACAAATTGTGTGTCCGTTAAAGGACAATTACTCTATAAAAATAAAATATTTTAATGGAAAATGCCTGTAGACAAAATGAAATGTTTGATCGTTCCTTGGCTTTATTAAAAATGTACTCGGCACTATGTAAGAATGTGGATATCTAATTGTTCCTCTTGTCTTGTAGCAGTCGCACCTCCTGGCAACACCTCCTCTCGCTTACTCTCAGGATCTCTATTCTGGCTCATACCTTTCTTCCTGTTTGTACTCCTGAGATGATACCAAGCTGCTCCCGCTGGATTCTGAATGAGGTCTCCCCTACCTTGCGCCCTTTCCTCCTCAATCCTCCTTCACCGACACACCAAAGTGTCCAGATGTTACCAAAGACCGGCAGGAATGACTGCTTGAAGGACCCGACAAGAGACTGAAAGGGTTCCTTTGAGATCATTGCATCTACAATACAAATAAGGGGAGCGAAATCCTGGGGAAGGAATTACAAACAATAGCAAGAAATGACAAAGGCAAGATGTGAAAAGAACCAGAGAGAGAAGATATGGATGTCTTAAGACCAATTTATTGGAGAAATGAAGACTTAAGGTCCGCATAGGAAATGTGGAAAAATATAAAAGACAAACAACAGTAATAGACTATTGAAAACATAAGCACAAATTTCTACTGAAACTGTGGAGAACATGACTGGGAGAATGTTATTCTGCTCTGGAGCAGGACGCGTGTAGGAGATGTCCCAGTTGCTGTACCCCGATTTTCTAAGTAGATCCCTTGCGTGCTGCTCAGTATCATATACGCTCATGTATGCCCACACCAGTTGCATGTTCTTCCGTGCCCATATCTACATCTTCATATAATCATCAGTCCTTTCCATCCATGATCACCTCTTTCCTCATCGAGACGACATACACAGACTCGTTCCACATGAAACAAGATTGTAGACTTTAGAGAAGGTGAAGTTAGAGAATTATAATCTATTATGTCAAGTAGCGTTGACTCTTAGCTGCCTTCTAGCTCTTCCAAGTTACCATACGAAGCTGACGTTCATGTCATGGGCCCAAGTATTCATGCCCAGTACCTCACTAGTCGGAACGACCAATGTTTGGAGGCTGAAGACAGAGCTTTAGATATTTATCGTAAAAGGATATGTATAATGGCTGCTTGAGATCCAGCCAATATTTAGTGATCTTTATCTATTATAAAAACATAAATATTATCATATCGACCAACAAAAAGTGCCCTAATCTCAGCCGCTACGCGGGTATCGGCGTTCACAACCATACCACCTTCTGTGTTATCCAGATACGTTGGCTTCATTCATTCTCCATGGCTCATAGACTTTCGCAGGGGACTTTACAGAGGTCATCTGATCACCGTGATGACATTTAGGAAATTGTTACCAAATCTGAAAGTTTTAAATAAAATGGTATCCTTTTCTACTGGTTTCTATACTGTGTCAGTAATCGGGCCGGTACAGATGTATATAAATGAGCTCATTCGTAGGGTTCTGTAAAAGTGAGCAAATTAATTGCTAGGACATTGTCACAGTAAATGAATACACTGGTGTGGAGAGAATACATACCAAATTAAGAGAGTAGTTTAATTGTATTTACACAGTGTCAGGATTGAGTAATTAATATATTACATTTTTTGGGTTCTTAATTTATTTCTTGTACTCAATCAAGGTTATGGCAGAGATGTATTTGCTAGGCATAAATTCAGAGAGAGCAGCATTGATAAAGGTCTTCTGATTTCTATCCATCTACAAAGCCCCCTTTAATACCAACATAAATATTTTATTAGGAATTCCATTTCTTATTCATATCACACAAGTGAAGACTTATATATAATTGTTAGTTATTTTTCTTCTTCCTTATGGTTGAAATACAGCAATTACGAACATTGTTTTTAACGCATCCTCTTGTCTGTTATCCCCTAATCTCCCAGGAAAAAAATAATACATTTAAGTGCTCTTCTTCAAGCATATTGTAATAAAAAAATAATAATAAACAACAATCATTTATAGCCCAAATCTTTGATGGGATTGAATTAAAATTGTGGCATCTACTTTTAATAATTTAGTAGTGTTACTTGAAATTACTGTCGTAGAAGGCAGTAGAGTGTTACCCGTAAAGTAAATGAGAGAGAAAAGCACTTTTGTAAATAAAAATAAAGTGATTTATAAGTTTTACTTTTTACTAGTAGTTAATTACTACTATTGGCAAATTATTGAATGTTTTAAAGGCCTAAGTGCCATGGTTAGGATAAAATCCCCACAGATGTACAGGAATACACAATCTCAGGAGATCTATTTAAAAATACTATGGAACAGATGGAGTAATTCAGATTACATTTACTGCAATAATGCAAAATCAGGTGTCGGTGATAACAATTACAGACCGTTCACTCGGCCATTATAACTTGAAGGTCCGTGGTGTTAAATGCACGTCACCATTTTCTGAGAATATATAAATAATATATATATATATATAGTTCTTGATAAAGGGCCGTGCGAACTTCAAAATTTCGACCTCTTCTAAATGGAATAAAACCTTTAAAATTTTGAAAAGCCATGTGATTGCCTTCTAATTATATTACATATCCATGGTCCTGGAGTTCCTGCACCCAGGCTCAAGACATATCCACAAACCTGAGTGCCTTTCTTGTGATGTATATATATATGTATATAGTGATATGGAGCCTCACACAGCTTGGCTGAACCATTTTACTGTGTGTTGGCAGTTATCAGGATGGTGTAAACAGTTTCAGCGGTGGTTATAGCAGACATATCCAGTAAGTTATCACGATTCTCGTCTGGCTGTATATATATATATATATATATAGAGAGAGAGAGAGAGAGAGAGAGAGAGAGAGAGAGAGAGAGACATATATGTATATGCCAAATATCAAAAAGGGTTTGATCTCCCTGTGGATGATCTGCTTATTTAATGCCATTGGTTGCCATAAATTAAAGCATTGCACATTCCTTTCACATGAGTGGATGTGATGTGATCATGTGACGTTGACCTCACTTACGTGTCACTCTCTTTGGTCTGATGCACCCTCCTCTCTACTGACTCCCGGCAAGTCTTGGATGCCATCACTCTCATGAAAGCTTATTCAATAAAATGGTGAAAATACCACAGGTGTGGTAGCAAGTGGGCTCTCTCAAAGGTTGTCAATATTGATAACCACGTTGACCACACAGGCAATCCAGCCATTTGGAGATCAGATCGAAAGGCTGGATCCTATTGGGTTTGGTGGCACATGGTTAGTTTAATGTCATCATCAGATCACTTTCCTGCTAGACCCAACTAACATCTGACCGATATCAACCATAGACACTACACTTGGGGACTGGAGTAACATATTGGCACCTTATCCATCACAAGAGACTGTGCATAGTAACCAGATATTAACTTTCATTGTCAAACTAGGTTGCTCACAGGTAATTGCTGATTCGTTGCTGTGGGTGACTGCACATTTACAGCTTGTTAGGGATAGGCAATAAGAGCAAATATTTAATCTGGGTGTGGAAACCTGTGACTTGCCTAGCGCTTGGATCTACAAATAACATTGTGTCTAGATCCTGGATCTACAATGGTTACATAATGGTCCCAGGATACGTTGTCCACTTATATCTGTTCTAGAATGTAATCTTGACAATGTGATTGATTCTGTATGAAATGTATTGGACATTAAATGACATAAGAGGATAAAGGTATCAAGCTGAGAGTTTTCCGGCGGGTTGGAAAAACCAATCAGATTCTAGCTGTCATTTATTTAGTACATTCTACAAAATGATAGCTAGAATCTGATTGGTTGCTATAGGCAACATCTCCAGTTTTCAAACTCGCCGGATAACTCTCAGCTTGATACATTTACCCCAAGGTGGTTACTATAGCCAAGCCGGGCAGTGTCCACATCTTAGAGGTCCTTATCTGCGGACATGGCTGGCGAAAACTTCAGGTCCATGAAAGGTGAGATTCTGATCATATAAGGTCCTGTCCCAGGATGATGGTCCTCAAGGCTGTTCTGTAATCAAGGATGTTTTCTTAAAGCATTCAGTAACAACATTTTTCTTATTAAACAGGATTTTTTCCCCTTGAACAAGCTTTTGATAAATTATTTTTTTATACCAGTACAATAAAATTTGCAATTAGCTCTAATTAAAATTTTACTATTTTTCCGTTATTCTCTTTTATGTCCTCTGGTTGTCATCTTCTCTGCAGCAATAAAGGCTCATTCACATACACGACATCCCGATGCCAACGCACTTCCACCACTTCTGTACAGTCATCCCCACTAGCTGCGGAGCGCAGGGTACATTACAATACATAAAGCTGGACTGTGTCCAATGCAGCTACATAAGTAAATGGAGATGCCGTGTGTAGCAGGCTGGCTGGATGCTCCAAGGAACAGGTTTGAGGGACAGTTCAACCCTTACTTTGGAGTGAGATGAGCCCCTATCAGAGGCGGCTGCTAGATGAGGCGTGGGGCCCTTTAAGCCTTCTGACAAAACAAATATTGAATTGAAGCCTTTACATTAAATTATCATATAAACTATCTATAGTAATAATATCCATAACTGTAATATTAACACACTGGGAATGATTTATTAACATGGTGCAAATGTACAGTAAACAAATCAGCAATTAGCTTTGAATAGACCTTTGTAGGACTGAGGACAGTAGAGAGTTGGTTGATGCTCATTTGCATCATGTCCACAAATAATGGCTGGACGGTACCTGTTTATTTCGCCTCATGTCCAATTGCCAGTCAGTGCAGACATAGATGAGTACGTCTGAGGGCGCTGAGCAGTTGTCTGAGCTCAATTGCTGGGCACTGAGCAGTTGTCTGAGCTCAATTGCTACGCACTGAGCAGTTGTCTGAGCTCAGGTGCTGGGAACTGAGCAGTTGTCTGAGCTCAGGTGCTGGAAACTGAGCAGTTGTCTGAGCTCAGGTGCTGGGCACTGAGCAGTTGTCTGAGCTCAAGTGCTGGGCACTGAGCAGTTGTCTGAGCTCAAGTGCTGGGCACTGAGCAGTTGTCTGAGCTCCAGTACTGGGCACTGAGCCGTTGTCTGAGATCAGGTGCTGGGCACTGAGCAGTTGTCTGAGCTCAAGTGCTGGGAACTAGTAGAGGCCTCATGCAAACAGTGTCAGAACTACCATTGGTGCAGCAGATGTGAGAAACCAGGACCCATGGAGATAATGGGGCCCGCTGCACGGGAAACTAGCGAGCTGTGGGCCCCGGTTCCCTATATACTAGTAAATTGCTTGTGATATAAAAGTAAATGCCTGCTACAAGGATAATTGAATGGAACATATTACAAACATATAAAGAAACCTGCCGCAACATAGCTATAGTGTATGTTCTCACTATTAGTTTTAATTACGTTTTAATCAGCTAACGATGCTTTATATTGCCATCACATGGGGAATTCCAGGCTAATGATTTTTTAAAAAGATGCAAGATTCTTCTCATTAACACTTAATTAACCAATTACCCCAGTTGTAATTACCGGTGCATTTGTCTGCCTCGATGTCTGTGGGTTGGTGGATCATTGGCACAGGTTAATGATTACATTGCTCAGAGGCACCTGGGTAATTGGGGCTCACGATGCTCCTGCCAGGCCCCGCTGGCTACAAAATGAAGAAAAGAAGATAATTCAACAGATATCCAGCGGCGAGTTCATCCAGCTATTCCCAGTAACAAAGGAGCTCTCCGGCAGGTCGCCGGCTACATTCTTATACAGGGTCTGTCATCTGCACACAGTGGATGGGACACTCAGTCCACCAAGATCCAGGGGCATCACTCAGACCAATAGCATAAGGCTGGATCTACAATACCAGGCGCTGTTTTCTAAGGAATTAATATTCTGTATTCTCAAAAATATGGGTCAAACATACAGAGGTGCTCACTTCCCTGCATGTAAGCAACAAATGTTCTTTAACTCCAAAAACTCTTCTTCTCCTCATTTGCACCTCCATAAACTTGCTTAAATTCTTCATAAAGGTTGTTATTTAAAGTAATCTGAATATATGGATATGGATAAATCCTGAGAAGACTTAATTTCCTGTGGCGCTGGTGCTGTTGATCATCGTTGCTGCTCACTGACCTCTATGACCTGTCCCAGGAAGGTAGTTCTGTGCAGAAGGCAATGGGGTAATCTGGCATCATCAGGAAGAAGTCAGACAGTGGTCTAGGGAGACGGTGACTGTGAAACAAGTAAGTTTCAGGTGAGTTTGAACTGCAGTGTTTCATGTTTTTTCCAGACTGCAGATCACTTGGGTCTGGCATGAAAAATAAATCAAACACACGTGCTGTCAGGAGGTGAGACCTGGGTGATTAATTGCCTTATTAGAGATAGATTATACTGGTCTCCCCTGTATGTGCCTGACAGCTGCCTGACAGCAGGGCTCCGCCTGAGGGAGATCTTAAAGAGGCTGCGTGGAGCAAGAGGCGGCAGCCTCAGATACACCAGCACGTCAGATTCCTGGCACCACGTCCGTGCAGCAGAACATCTGTTCCAGAGAACATGCTAATAACATCTTACCTTCAAACTAAACTCAAAATATTTTGATACAGGGATATTAGTCCTCTGCTATAGATGTAAAGTACTTAACTTCCCAACAAGATCCCCGCGTTACAGAGAACATGAGCCAGGAGTGTAATCACACATGGTGGCCATACTTATATAGATGTTGGCCAATTTGGTCATGGCAAGTGTGACCACCTGGACAACCAGATATTTGTTCATAGTCTGTTCCACTTGGATCATCATATGGACAGGATGGAAATTCCAATCAGCTGATGATGCACATGCTCGTGTGTACAATATGGTTTCATACACAAGGTAATTACGCTTTGCCATGTTAGCTCTGGTTGTTTGGTCTGATAAGTGACCAGCAATTAAGTGGCAGATTGGGGCATAATTTAGAACCAATCTGGCTGCTAGCGTGGAAATCTTGTGGCTAGTGTGCAAATCTGAACCTAGTTTGGTGGCTAGTGCACAAAACAGCCCATTGTGTTTCTTAGTAGACAAAAGAAAAGCCCAATGTGCAGAGTAAAGTACACAAATGACCTTAGTTTAATGACCAGTATAGAATGGAGACTCCACTGTGGTGACTAGTGAGCAAAACTGAAGCCAATCTGGTGACCAGGAACACAATGGTAACTCAAATCTGGTGCCTAGTGAGCAAAGGGATTTGGAAACTATTGAGATTCTCTAAATGTCTTTGAGCAGAGCCAGTGATCCAGTTTACAGAATCCTGCTGATTTGTAGAACTAGTTGGGATACCAGGAGAGATACTCCCAACAAGTGGATGGAAGGGGATTTCAAAATACTTCATTTACATAGAGAATACGCCCTCGGTAAGCCCTTACTGTGCATTGCCTACAGCCATCCCCTGTCAAATTGTCTGGAGGAGTAATCATTAATTAAATAATACCAGCAGTTTCAGACAGCATTAAATTGCCATTTACAAGTCTCTTGTGATATCACCTGTCTGAAGAATGTTCAATATAATAGCTGAATATATATAACATAGAAGGTTATTGGATTTCCATTGATAAATCATTATTATGTGATCAATCTAGTCAGTAAATTTTTCAAAGCGCTATTCTGTGCTATTATCAAATTTGTAGTTGAAAGGTGCAGCTATTAAAGTGCAGCAGCAGTCTGGGAATTATGTGATCCCTGAGGAGCCCTTGAGAGGAGCTGCTGGTACCGTGGACAGAATCTTAAGAGAATTGAATCCCTCGTATGGAGATGATGATTGACGTGGAGTCTGTGGGCTCAATGAACTGTATAAATCACAATCTATATCCTGTATCTTGTTTATACTGACATTCAGGGCCATCTTTTCCATTGGGCACGATGGGCAGGTGCCCGGGGGCCCCACAGGCAAGGGGGCCCCATAGACAGGGCTCTTAAGTAAAATAAATAATCCTGCAAAATAAATAAAAAAAAATTACTGCAAATATATCTATACCTATATCTATACCTCTATATACAGGTAGGAACCCCGCTGCACTGTTTTGCCCGGGGGCCCATAATGTTGTTAAGGTGGCCCTGCTGACATTCACTTGTACCCTGCGGTAATACCTTCTACCTGCGGCTGTTCTGGTATGTACGGCCAATCAAGTAACACTTACATCTCTATTACCAGCTATTCTTGTGAAGTGAACTCACATCTCTGTGTTTTGGTCACAGCTACTGGCATGATTGATCAAGAGCTGCAAAGCTAACAGTCTAATCGGCCCTGCACTGTGTCAAGCAGTTGGCAATGGCAATTACTGATATCCTGTTGGGGTACTGGTGTAGACTGACCAAAGCAAAAATGTGGGGGTCCGCGCTCCCTCAATGTAAGTAGGATAGAGGCTGCCTAAGGGGACTGGGAATAGTAGGGGAAGTTCCAACCCTTAAGATAGGTTATTCAGAAAAATAGTGGAGGTCCTCTTGGCGCACAAATAAATGATAGGGAAATATGTAAAATAAGACTTTATAATTTAATTGCTAATAGGTTGACACATAAATCAGTTACATATATGAGCAGCATAGGTTATAACCTAAAATAGGTACAGTGGACAAATCTGCATAAACAGTTGATATATAGACATATGTGTAAAGTCAAAACATGGAGCATATATAACATAACAGCACGTTAACCAAGAGCATTTGAGGGCTCCAGGCCCGATATAAAATCCAATATATGTAATACTTCAAATGAAATATTGGAGGAAGACCATCAATGGAAAATTTGTAGTCTCTTGTGTAGACCAGGGGGTATAAACTCTCCTGTATACAGATACAACCTCAATCTACCGTTTACAGCCAGTAATCAAATGGTTTCATTTCTAGACCTGGAGATTTGTATAGAGGACGATAGAATTAAAACCAAAACCTTCTTCAAAGAAGTAGATTCCAATTCCTATGTTCCCTCGACCAGCAACCATCACAAGATGGATACAAAATGCTGTTATGGTATATATGCTCCATATTTTGACTTTGCCCATATGCCTATATCTATATTTGCCCATACGCCTCCACTATTTTACTAGTGTAGACTATTAACCTTTGAATCAGGAGGATCCAGGTGAGTCTGAGAGACTGTCTGCACAAGTTATTATCATAAGCGGCAAAATCCAAATTTGACCTGACTTTTCACCTTGCCTGATCGGTCAATGGGCCCCGCAAAGTCATCTTGGAAAA
This sequence comes from Mixophyes fleayi, assembly GCF_038048845.1. Lineage (NCBI taxonomy): Eukaryota > Metazoa > Chordata > Amphibia > Anura > Limnodynastidae > Mixophyes > Mixophyes fleayi. The sequence continues at coordinate 343,442,628 of NC_134404.1, read as the reverse complement.
TGGGCAATATTACCGCACATTGAGGTGCACTGTGCGCTAAATCAGATGTGAGAGACACAACTTTGTACTTCTCTGACCCACCATAATAACTTCCACTATGGACAACCTAATCCAGACTGGTTGGAGAGCAGAGCAGAAGGTAGCGGTTCCCAACGATCACTAACAGGTTATGAGCGTTTGGTTGCTCCTTGGGCCATCATTCTCAATGGGTAATTCATCGACTTCTTTGGGAAGAGTGTCCTCTGATTAGTGGGTCATCCCAGGGCCATCTTCACAGCATTCTAGGCCCAGAGGCAATGCACTGGGGCCCTCAACCACTCACAGGAATAAAATTCTGGTTCAAGGTCAAGATATGTATTCACAACCGTAAGATCGCATGTAACAGCTGATACTGAGCTGATTATTCCACTTAAACATTTTAATAAAGAGGGTTTGAAAGGTCTCAATAAATCTCCCAGAATAACATACTGAAACGTTGGCAAGCTTATGGGATCCCTATGCTCGTGGGGCCCACGGTCAACTGCCCAGGGTGCCCATGCCTTAAAACTGCTCTGGGTTATCCTTGGGATATGGGTCAATGTAGATATTTGGAAAATAATAACACGTAACAGTGCAAACCACACGTGACTTACACAACGGACAGACGGCTCTACAGATAGTGTATTACAAGTGTCTGCTGATAACATTGCGCACGACGTCACTCTCTCTATATTTCACAAAATTCCTTAATAGAAAACACAAAAATTGCTACATCAGTCCTTAAAACTCTAGACAACCTTCCTATCTAATGTAGGAAAATAGGGACTGTGCAACAAAAAAAATCAGAGCTGTTGAGAGCAGATTTTCAGGTATACTTCCTGATGTGCTCCAGTTCCCTTTATTTAATACCTGCACTAGGCAAATCTATTCACAACTAGAGCTGCCATGTTTTAGGGGAGGGGGGGGGGTTGGTTTAAGGACCCCTGAGCAATAACCACACTTAATCCTGAAGCTTCAAATGACTGATTTATTGAGAGATATCTTCATTTAAATGAGAATGACATAAAATGCTTCCAGAGAGTTCACAATGTAGCATCGCGTGTGACTGAGCCACTCTACGAGCCAAGATTCCCCCCCTCCTCCGTCACAGGTAACATTTATCACATCTCCCCGGAGGACGGAGGATCTGGAATCACAGCTGAGGCTCTTTGTATCGCATGGTCCAGCTAAATGCCAGCGTTGGGCTGTGATGTGGGGACAGGTGGCTCGCTGAAGTCACCGTTTAATTGAAGTCGGCAATGGCAAATGATTTAATCCCTGCAACAAGTACAACAAAGGCAGAGGGGACTGCTGGTCCAGTCCAGGCTGACTGATGGGCAGGTTGTTGATGGGACCTGGGGGTCATAAGTCATTAGGTTATTATAAGATAAAAAAAAGTTAAGAGCAGAACTTCCATTAATATTCTCCTAGTCTTGTACAATTAAATGCCAGCACAGTATTGAAAAGGTTATTAATATTATTAAGTCATCAATCTATAGCACTATATACAATAAGCCCACCCTGGTACTGTGTTCTGGGGTCCTTTACGCTGCACTCTTAGGTGCCCAAAATAGATATTTGCAGACATAAAGTTAATAGACTGAGGTTATATATGTTCTACACTTTCTGACCAATCCTGATGGACAATGTCAGTAGTAACGGCTGATTGTGGTGTATGCAGCTGACAATAATTATTTACCAACAAAAACAATTTGTCTGATCAATAAACCAGGATCTGTAACTATGGGGTAACTTTGGTTACAGGATATGCAACTTTCTGTTACCTGTGTCCAAATAAGCTACAAGTAAAAGTGCCCAATATTCCAGGGGTCCATTCAAAAGGTTCACAGGACACCCCTGAGGAGGTTTGTGTCACCCCATGAGGCACCGCATGATACCAGAGGAAACACGCATGCTGAACACACATCTGTGGTCTCTAATGATACCTAATTTCCTCTGCCCTGTTATAGTGGGAACTATGAGGACAATTTAGTGTTAGGAGCAAATCTAGCAACTGGGTGCTGCCGGGGTGACAATATAAAATCCCCCACTGACTTAGGTCTAGCTGGATGTGTGGGCAGCGTGCAAGAACAGGCAGAATGTTCCCTGCATGCAAGATAATGTTTACATTTTGACCCCTTGTCGGGGATGGATAATCCAAGACTATGGACTGCTGGTCTGCAAATTCTGCACCCAACTCTAAATCAGCCCCTATCGGATCATTGGAAAGGGTAACTAATATACAGCTATTACAGAAGTTATTTTCCAGAAATATCAGTCACCAATGTCAGTTTTACTATTGGCTGATAACGCGGATGTCGTACAGTAGCCACACCCACTTTCCCCGCCACCAGCTACAATTGCTATTCCCCAGAGGGCCTGAATCATCTTCAGGCGTAAGTCCTGTATCTTGCATGAAAAAGCTCTGCGCATGCTCAGAAACAGACTTTACACGAATGAGCACAATTGGCGGCAATTCATGTCCGAATGGAACTGACACTTGTAACCGCCTACGACTTGGAGGAGAACGTACAGTAAGAGTGCGCTGAGGGTGTGTACACAGGTATCTCCTAAGTATGTGTGTTTTTAGTTGTATCATGTGCTCCAGCTACAGGACAGGTGTAAGTGCCGAGTGACAGTGAGGACTGCATGTATGTACGCCACAACATGTGTGTGCATGTAAATATACCTGGGAGTGCAGGGGCAAACACAGGATTTGTAGAGGGGGGTTTCCACTCCACGCCACCAGTGGGAGTGACCAGCATGCATGGGGGCGTAGCTATAATTTTAGACAGTGATTGGCTGCTCTCCAACTCTTCCTATCCCCATAATATACATGGACAATGCTGCGTGCACTACTGTTAGGTACACGCAGCTCTCCCTTTTCAAGCAGAGCCGTGTGAAGCGGGGCAGGGTCCAGCCACCTCAATTATACAGTGCCCCAGGCTTGGAGGGGGGTTTCCAGGCACTAGGAACCCCCCCCCCCCCTCGGTTTGCCTATGGGGTGTCATCAGCGCGCTGATATAGGCTTTGAGTTGAGAGGAACGCGCTATGGATCATCGCATCCATCCATAGTAGACCCTGGTGAATGAAGAGGTTGTCACTTCCACGGGACGTACGCTGTAGTTTTCTATATTAATTCCTTCTACTCCACTCAAAATTACATATCCAGCTCTGGGAGGAGTTGTCCTTTGAAAACAACATTACTCATGTGAGATTTAGTGGTAAAGCTTCTGAAAAGGAAAACCAATCAGATTCTAGCTGTCATTTATCTTTTACATCCTACAAAATGAAAGCTAGAACCTGATTGGTTGCTGTTGGCAACACCTCCACTTCTTTCTAGAAGGTTTAGTAAACCTTCCCCTAAGGGGTAAATTTACTAAAAATCATGTTTGGTGGTGGTTTATTGCACCAAACCACCGTATTTACTAAAGGGCGGTTTGAGGCTGCGATGTAAAATATGTGGCGGATTGAAAAGAGCTAAACTGCCGGCGGATTGGTCAAATCCGGCATCAAAACCGCCAAAAAAGAAAGGTTTTTCTATACCTGCTTCTGATTGGCCTGATGGCTCAGACATGGTGTTTGAGTTATTAGAACATAAGAGGAGGCACCATTATATTAAGGGGACATTATTATTGTATGATTATATCATGGGGGCACTATGCAGCACCACATGTGTGCATCATAAATAATTATTGCACCCATAATTTATGTGTCAGTGAGTCCTCCTCTTACGCTCTGAATGTCCAGCTAGCTCAGACCGCACGCTGAAACCTCACTTCTCACATCCACCTCTGTTTTCCCCGCGGTTTGTCAGACAGCAGCTTAGTAAATCCAGCTGTTTGTGTTTGATCATGTTAAACATTGTCATGGTGATTTGTAACACTGTGATATTCAGCCTTTTCACTGGCGGTTTGGCCTTTAGTAAATCTTACGGTTTTAAAACCATTGGAAAAACGTCCCGAAAACTGTCCCTTTAGTAATTTAATCCTAAGGGCTAGATTTACTAAACTGCGGCTTTGAAGAAGTGGAGATATTGCCTATAGCAACCAATCAGATTCTAGCTGTCATTTTGTAGAATGCACTAAATAAATGACAGCTAGAATCTGATTGGTTGCTATAGGCAACATCTCCACTTTTTCAAACCCGCAGTTTAGTAAATATACCCCTAAGTGTCTTAACTGCTACAGTTATGGACATTTTGCAATCTTTGATGCTAATGTTTAACGAATGTGTTAATCTAATACCATGTAACACATTTATAACTCTGTATGAAATATGCCAATTACATAACATTGTGTATGTACAGAATAAAGTGTGACCTCTGGTCCTTGCACGGAATGTGATTCTTGTGGGCACCCTAACGTTCCGTACGATACTAACTTGTATAAGTCATCAGCTTCCATCTGCGGCTTATCGTAATTAAATGAACATTAAAGAGGAAGGGGTACTGAGCACACATAATACATGTCAGATGGGTTTTGTGTTGTGCTAACATGTGTGACTGTGACCAATCAGGATTACATTACTTTGATGCAATTAATCTTTCTGTGTGAGTCAATGGACGACTCCATTGATGGTGGAATCAGTGTGAGGTCTGTTCGGACTGAGCAATACTTTCGTTTATGGTAACTTTGCTACATATCTCGTCAGTCTTGAATATTTCCAGGCCTCACGGTGGAGGTACAATTATGACTGTTTTGCCTGGTGCCATTATCCTCAGTAACGGTACTAAGGGGCACATTTAACAAATGACGGTATTGCACTATCGTGCACTTACCGTGAAAATAGGTGAAGGAAGTCTGCAATTGATATTTAAGACAGCTCCGTTCGACTGTTCAATCTTCCAAACCACTAATTTTCGCTGCAGTTCGTTTTTTCTAACAGTCACTATTCAACAGAATGGTGACTGCTCCTGGCCGCAATCTAACAAGTCCCGAAAAAACATTTTTTTCGGGAACTTGTCATGTTAATGTACCAGCTGCAGCTGGCGTACATGAGGAAATCTAATGCTGTCAGCTCTGCTCCGGAGAGCAGAGCTGAACAGCGCATGTGTGGAGGGATCACATGATCCCTCCCTGTCACTCACAGCTCTCTCTCTGCAACGATAGTTGCAGAGACAGAGAGGGGATCTGTGTGCGCATGTCCAGTTCTTGGAACTGGACATGCGCACTTGAAGAGTGAGGAGAAGACCCGGAGACATCGCTTCCGAAGACGCAGGTAAGTATGTTTTTTTTATCACTGAAACAGCAGTTTTTCGGAACTGCTGTTTCATTGCACGGCTGTACATAAATGTGAGAAGTAGTTCAATCCTTATCATTGCGATAAGGATTGAAAACTACTTTTCACTTTATGTGAATAATGATAAATGTGCCCCTAAGACACATGAATTTCACCAAACTTTCTAACACTACTTCCAATGTAGGACACAGAGCAGGTACCAGCTTTGCAACATTTAATTTCCATAATTTCTGCTTTTCAGAAAGAAACTCTACAGAAAATAAAATGTTTGGGCTTCGGCCTTTGATTGTTTGGAGCCGAATCTTGTTCTGATCTGATTGCCCATCCCTGTCATATGCTCTGCAAGAACCGGGAGTGAGATGCCTCCTGTTCACCGGTTCTGGATTCAGCGTAGCGTCTAGCGGTCTTGGCACTGACGTCGTTCCCTCTGGTACAATTCATTTGTTTATGAACTGCATCAAATGAGAGCAGGGTAAACCTGCCTCTAATGGGCCAGGAGAATCTGCTCCGTCCATATGTGAACACTTAATTATCAAGCAGGATATGTTACAGAACCTCCTATCGGTGGATTGATTGTGTTCATATCAATTTCCTTCTGTCTATTGATCTTCAAAACACAGGAGAAAATAAATGGCCGTCTCTGCTAATGACCATCTGTGTAGCAGCAGGAGATCGTTCCTGTAACACATAATCCTTTTATTGCTGATTCAATAGTTCTATGTCTGGACTGTCAGTTTTTCCTTTGTTGTACGTGATGTACATTAAAGGGTTAAACACGTCTTCGTTGTCAGCAGCACAAAACTAATTCCACTTATTAAGCTGTTTACAGCATCCTAGAGTCGTTCCCAGCACCCTGCCAGTCCCTGGAATGAGTTTATACGTTTATTTTCATCAACAATAAATACTATTTCTGTGTAATGAACTCGTTTATTGTCAAATCTTTTTATTGAATATTTCAGTTACTGGCTACATTGCTGCAAACATATCTCCTCCCTTTATGAGTAAATGGAAGCGGTAACTTATATGGAGCAGATGTTTCACGACAAGGAGAACGCCAATTTTAAGGTCCTGTCCACTCGCTGCACAAGCTGACATTCCTCAGCATCGCTCATCATGGAGAATTACTCTGACTTAAATATATATATATTTCTAATGAGGTCTTGATTTGGAATAGACAGGGTAATACTCGAACATAGTCCTCCTGCTGAATAGCCCCATACTGATGTAAGGGGGACATACCTCCAAAATTTCATCCATGTGGGCAGCACTATAATATTGCAATAATGTAGGAGAGCCAAATTATCCAAATCTTTCCGGTCTAAACACCATAAAGGTCATTTATGATCCTGAAAATATGTGTAGGTTCAATACATTTACTCCTTAGACCTAACAAGGAACATGCCCACAATACGCCCACAATACGCCCACAACATACTCAGAGAAACACATTACTGAGATCTTAGTTCTGGTGGAAAATGTGATTACATTACCAGCTGTTATGGAATTTACAGCAATGTTTTATGAACAGTAGTTGACCTTTATTGACTAATGTTGGCCATAGATCTGTCACGATCCGCCTGGCAGCTCCTACCTTTTGGACTTTATTATTTGTATTTGTTCTTTTTATGTGTTTGCAGCAGTACCTCTGATGTCCAGAGGTGCTGCTATTGTGCATTTCTTGTGCTTTAGGAGTTAAACTTTCAGTTCACTAATTATCCCTTTCCCCTCGGTGTGGTCTCATTTTCCTTATTTATACCTGTCACTCCCAGCACACATTGCTGGTTATTGATGTCATATCCTGTTGTTGCACCCTGTGGATTCTTCCTCCTGCCTTGCTCCTCTGGTTACATGCTGCATGGAATCCGTTCATACCTCCTGCTTCCCTGCATTAGCTGTGTACCTGCTGGTTTCTGAACATTCATATTACTTCCTGCATCAGCTTGCACCTGGTATCTATGACTACTCTTGATTACCTGTTATTTATACTTTTCTGCAAATAAACAGAGTGTTTTCACCATATTCGTGGCTCCTAGCTGTACTCCTGTATGTAACCGTGACAAGATCTTTGAGGCGGTTCACAAAAACTTTTGTAGTGGTAGCTTCAAACTGATCGTATTATTGGTTTGTGGCTGTCCCATTTATCCAGGTCATAATTTGCTTTTAAGTAGATGCAGTATTTCAGCCAAAGACATTACAGTTTTATAAAGTGACATCTCAATCATCATCTTTTATCTGGTACAGTGGCATAAGCAATAGGTTACTAAAAATCATATAATATACAATTCCTAAAACTTCTAAAACTGCCAAGTCAGATGGTTTTTATATGCTGACACTTTGTTATCCTCTTACCACCTTCCCCATTTCCAGAGCCCATTTTTCCCTCCATTTGCCAATTATGTCTTCATTGGCTGCTTCAAATTCTTATTTTCCTTCTCTATCTCAACACCACCTCTGTCAAAATCCACCAACACCATCTCTCTCCCGAATCACAATACAATCTTCTTCCGTCGACCAAAACCATCTCCCCAATTCACCAACATAAACTTTCTCCCAATCAGTGTCACATCTGTCCCTCCACCAACATCATCTCCATCAACCAACACCATTTCTCTCTCCCATTCCACTAACACCATTTCCTTACTTCTACCAAAACAATAAAAATCCCTTCACCAACACCATGTCTTTCCCTCCTCCAAAATCATCTATATCTAATTCCAACAACACCATCTCCTTCTGTCCTCCAACATCATCTGCCTCCACCAACACCATCTCCTTCTGTCCTCCAACATCATCTGCCTCCACTAACACCATCTCCTTCTGTCCTCCAACATCATCTGCCTCCATTAACACCATCTCCTTCTGTCCTCCAACATCATCTGCCTCCATTAACACCATCTCCTTCTGTCCTCCAACATCATCTGCCTCCCCTAACACCATCTCCTTCTGTCCTCCAACATCATCTGCCTCCACTAACACCATCTCCTTCTGTCTTCCAACATCATCTGCCTCCACTAACACCATCTCCTTCTGTCTTCCAACATCATCTGCCTCCACCAACACCATCTCCTTCTGTCCTCCAACATCATCTGCCTCCACCAACACCATCTCCTTCTGTCCTCCAACATCATCTGCCTCCACCAACACCATCTCCTTCTGTCCTCCAACATCATCTGCCTCCACCAACACCATCTCCTTCTGTCCTCCAACATCATCTGCCTCCACCAACACCATCTCCTTCTGTCCTCCAACATCATCTGCCTCCACCAACACCATCTCCTTCTGTCCTCCAACATCATCTGCCTCCACCAACACCATCTCCTTCTGTCCTCCAACATCATCTGCCTCCACCAACACCATCTCCTTCTGTCCTCCAACATCATCTGCCTCCACCAACACCATCTCCTTCTGTCCTCCAACATCATCTGCCTCCACCAACACCATCTCCTTCTGTCCTCCAACATCATCTGCCTCCACCAACACCATCTCCTTCTGTCCTCCAACATCATCTGCCTCCCCTAACACCATCTCCTTCTGTCCTCCAACATCATCTGCCTCCCCTAACACCATCTCCTTCTGTCCTCCAACATCATCTGCCTCCACTAACACCATCTCCTTCTGTCCTCCAACATCATCTGCCTCCATTAACACCATCTCCTTCTGTCCTCCAACCTCATCTGCCTCCACCAACACCATCTCCTTCTGTCCTCCAACATCATCTGCCTCCACTAACACCATCTCCTTTCCGCTACCAAAACCATCTCCCTCCCTCCCTCTGGCAACACTGTGTCTCTCCCTCCACCAGAATTATCTCTATCCAAATCCAACAACACCATCTCCTTCCTCTACAAAAACTATGTCACCGTCTCACTCCTAGTCACTGTCATATCCCTCTGTCTACCAACACCATTTCTCTCCCATTACACTAACACCAACTCTTTCCATATATCAAAATCATCTCCCAACCTACACAGATTTTAATGTATATGACTCAGTATATGACCGTAAAAGTGCTATTTGTTTGTGCCCAATTTGCAATCAACTCTGTATCACCCCTGTTGTGTGCAAATACTATACATCATACAATATACATTATACATCATATTATACATACTATACATCATACAATATACATTATACATCATATTATACATACTATACATCATGCAATATACATTATACATCATATTATACATACTATACATCATACAATATACATTATACATCATATTATACATACTATACATCATGCGATACATACTATACATCATACTATACATCATACTATACATACTATACATCATACTATACATCATACTATACATCATACAATATACACTATACATAATATAATACATACTATACACCATACTATACATACTATACATCATACTATACATCATACAATATACACTATACATAATATAATACATACTATACACCATACTATACATACTATACATCATACTATACATCATACTATACATACTATACATCATACAATATACATTATACATCATATTATACATACTATACATCATACAATATACATTATACATCATATTATACATACTATACATCATACGATACATACTATACATAATATAATACATACTATACATCGTACTATACATCATACGATACATACTATACATCATATAATACATACTATACACCATACTATACATCATATTATACATACTATACATCATATAATACTTATTATACACCATACTATACATCATACGATACATACTATGCATAATATAATACATACTATACACCATACTATACATCATACGATACATACTATACATCATATAATATATATACTATACATCATATAATACATACTATACATCATATAATACATACTGTACATCATATAATACATACTATACACTATACATCATACTATACATACTGTACATCATATAATACATACTATACACTATACTATACATCATACAATATACACTATACATCATATAATATATATACTATACATCATATAATACATACTATACACTATACATCATACTATACATACTGTACATCATATAATACATACTATACACTATACATCATACTATACATACTATACATCATACAATATACATTATACATCATATTATACATACTATACATCATGCGATACATACTGTACATCATGCTATACATCATACAATACATACTATACATCATACTATACATCATATTATACATACTATACATACTACACATCATATTATGCATACTATACATCATACTATACATACTATACATCATATAATACATACTATACATCATACTATACATCATACTATACATCATACTATACATACTATACATCATACTATACACCATACGATACATACTATACATACTGTACATCATACTATACATACTATACATCCTACTATACATACTATAGATCATACTATACATCATATTATACATACTATACATCATACTATACACCATACGATACATACTATACATACTGTACATCATACTATACATACTATACATCCTACTATACATACTATACATCATATAATACATACTATACATCATACTATAGATCATACTATACATACTATACATCATACTATAGATCATACTATACATCATACTATACATACTATACATCATACTATACACCATACGATACATACTATACATACTGTACATCATACTATACATACTATACATACTATACATCATACTATACATACTATACATACTATACATCATACTATACATACTGTACATCATACTATACATACTGTACATCATACTATACATACTATACATCATACTATACATACTATACATCATACTATAGATCATACTATACATCATATTATACATACTATACATCATACTATAGATCATACTATACATACTATACATCATGCTATAGATCATACTATACATCATACTATACATACTATACACCATACTATACATACTATACATCATACTATACACCATACGATACATACTATACATACTGTACATCATACTATACATACTATACATCATACTATACATACTATACATCATACTATAGATCATACTATACATACTATACACCATACTATACATCATTATTCTTCTGGCTCACACATCAGTATTGGACTGGACACCACTTCTTATTGATATCTATGTACTGAGTGACATAACGAGGCAGTAACACATCTAGCGATCACTATGGAGACTCATTGTGTACATTATAAATGCCATTTACATCCTTATAAGTTTCTTAATAATCTGAGCGTCTCCCTCATTACAGCCTGCAGTGATCCGCACATCATCTAGTATATTGTCAGATATTGGTGAGCCCATCACTTAATCGCCCCTTCATTCAGCCCCAGACGAGCTATATAATTGGATATAATAAACTGCAGCTATTACTTAATTGTAGGGTGTGTGAAATGTGTGCACAGCTAATACCAGACAATGAACATCTGCTCCCATTATATTCTACATTGCTATGAGCCATAATTAGCCACAAAGAAACAAACACTTATTAAACAAAATATATCACAGATCTGGGATGTAACAGTATTTACTAAAAGTCCCCATACAGGAAATACCAAATCCTCATAGAACATCTCAGACTCCTCTATGTAACCGTGTTCGCATCGGAGGCTGGGATTATATTGTAGTGTACTGCTGGGATTAATGAAATGTTAAGTGTGATATTCATACTATAAGTGTCAGTTCCATACTGTCCTATGGATAATATATAGTCAGTGCAGTGATGGGAATCTGCTGCCAAAATAACCCCAGTAATTTAAATATAATTTCTCATCTTGCACCTCCCCCTATAATGTTCTATTCAGGCATTTTTAGAATAGTTTATCAAAGCCGCCCATCAATATTTAACATTGTTATTAATTGTTAAGAGCTTATGACAGTGATACATGGTCTGAGCTCACTAACGAGGGATCTACAGACACAATCATTGTCTAATCCACTCACGGGGGAATCCGCTTAATCAGCCGTAGGACGTGTAGCTACAGAAGCTGCCGGCTCCGGTGTACCCAGAGCAACCAGACGGATTCACCAGGGTACAAATATCCTGGGTCAAGTTACTGGAGATTTCAGGATTTCTCTTACTGACGTCTGAGCAGTGACTGGGGATAATGGGGATTTATTGTCTCTGATCCCTTTACTGACCCACACAAGTAACTTTACAAATGTCACAAATCTTTGGGTTAATATAACGTTCTCTATTTTACATCAAAACATTTTTTTAGTTTAGTTTGGTGTCTCCAGATACAGATGAAGAAAGAGAAGGTGAGAATCGTCCACCCCAGTGTAAAGAGTTTGGAGAATGAAGGAAATTTTTTTACAAAAATAAACCAAATGCCATAAACATACAGCGTGGCGGGGTGAGAGCCGGGGTGTAATACATTAACAAAGGGCCCCCTTCACTGAGCAAGCCACGGCTCTTGTGCACGCAGAGAAGAGCAGATTGTGGACACCGCACAGGATCGGGCCGCAGTCACCCCACGCTTGGGCTGCACCGCGGTACGAATGCAGGAGTATACAGGGTAACTTGAGCTTGTTTCAGCTGTTGCCGCAGGACTACAGAGGGGAGAACATTTGCGCCAACTCTAATCTGCTGGTCAACAAACTCTTAAGCTGAATACACACCTACACCATTTACCTTCAGATCTGTGATCTTCATCTCTCATAACTATCTGTTGAAAAGATGGTGACTCTGTACACTGTACAGACATCTGCCTAGACTGCTGGTCGTGACTGTGTACACAATGCCACATTTGCCCGACATCGATGCCCTGCAGCTGCCGTGCCCAGGAACAGGGAGAAGAAAGAAGAGACTATAAACTACTCACCGGTCCTGCGTTCCAGCGGTGAGTACTTCCATTCTTACCCGACAGGTCCCGACAGCAGAGGGCAAGTGAGCCAATCAAAGCTCACCTCCCACTGCTGGCCAATCAGCGGCCGGATAAGTGAGCCAATCCTGGCTCACCTCCGGCCATTTGAACTGTTGGCGCCCCGGTGAGCCAATCAGGGCTTGTGGTGCCGCCGAATGACATCAGTTCGTGGTGGCCATTTGCGCCACCGGGCGCAGCCATGTTGAAGTCAGTTCCCTGACAGAGGAGAAGGAAGAGGACGTTATGGGACATCCAGCAGCGGAGAAGCCGAAGACGCTCACGGTGCAGCAAGAGAAGGAGCTGGTGAGGAAATCATCGGCGGGAAGCCCTTGCAAGGAATAAGAGGGCCCTGCCAAGAAGGCAGCTGGAAGCAGAGCACCAAACCGGAGAAGAGAGTCTGGACCCAGGGACGACGACGTTGGGGCAAGTTGAAAGTCCTGAGCAGAGCAGGTGAGTATAAAAACCTCGGTTGGGCATAAGACCCGTGGAAAATTCGGGAATAATGGGCACAAGGCCCGGTCGCAGTTAGAACATAGGCAGGGTTTTCTTGGGCACTAGGCCCCATAGATAGAGAGAGTGGGGTACAAGGTCCCAGCAGTAGCATTTGGGCACAAGGCCTAATAGATAGCTGTAGAAGGGCGCAAGGCCCTTGAGTGTAACGAAGCGCAGGTTAGTGGGGCGCTAGGCTCCTGACAGAGCAGCAGGGCGGCAGCCCTGTAGTTGTTAAAAGGAGGGACAGTAGGTCCTGGTGGTTAGCAGGGCAGTAGGCCCTTATAGTTGGTAGTAGGCGATAGGCCCAGGTTCAGCAGGACTCTAGGTCCCTGGGTAGTGTAGGTGACACTTGGTCCCTTGATAGTTAAGTGGATAAGTTACTGAGAGTGGCTTACAAAGTCCCTCTATCCGTCCGAAAAGGGCACCTAAGTCCTGAGCCCCAGGACAAGTCGGGCTTAACAGCCGGGGCTCAGGCCGCGGGCGGAGGCCTGTGGAGCAACAGAGCTCCAGTGGACCCAGACGGCCAAGGATGTTTGAGTGGAGTAGAAAGTTACGGTGCGTCTCGTAGTGGTCCCTCAGGATTGGGTGAGTACCTGGGGTGTTGGGGAAGGGATTGTTCTATGTCGCTTTGTCTCCTTTGTTTTACAGGCATTGGTTGTCAGACGAGATCTTTTGGAAGACCCCTGAAAGTGAGAACTCCCTGGATCAGCAGGGACACATGGAGTCGCTGTAGTAGACCCGCTTCCATGAGTATAGCCCGGCGAGGGCTGTTCCCGTGGTGCACTCACCTTGAGGAACTGCCCCTCCTGTATTTCCCCCTTTCCCTTACAGCATAATGAGTGCCCTGGCAGATGAGATAAGGGGCCCTTTCCCCTGTTGCGTTCGGTCGCTCGGACACCCCCACACCTTTTTACAGTTCTATTGTTGATCATGATTTTTAGGACGTTTATTAAACCAAATCAACAGTTGTGATGTGTTTTGGTTCGATAAAACATGATAGTGGCACAGGAAGGTTTAATTGGATGTGCTACTACATTTTCTGCGTTGTAAAACAAGATGCAGGAAATCACAGCAAGTTTTAGGATATCACCGATAAGTGTAAATATTGTTAGCTTTACATTGCATGTAAATCCATGTTTGGGCAAACAAATTGCATCCTGATTCTAAAAATAGCTCAGACCTCAGGGGGCTGGCTTACCCTGTGAGACTGTGGTCAAATCTGTATAAAAATCACTGTCTCCTGACCTGCTCCCCGGTACCTTCAACCAGGGTGAGCAAATAAACATCACTTGCTTCAAAGACCTGCTTGGAAACTTCTCTATCCCTGTGACCTACAGATTAGACCCAAAATCTAATCCGTTCCCGGTTGTTCCTGAGGTTTGGACCCAGCATCCGGTACCACTGCTCTGCCCGCTACCCTGCAGCCCTGGTCAGTGTGATAGGCCAGGGCGGATCCATCCACAGCAACCCTGATCCATAGTAAGAGGTCAGGAGTACCAGCCCAGGTGCACCAGTAACAGGGTACACTAGCAGCATCAGTTACCCAGAAGAAACCCGGTACTAGATGCCGATAAGGCCCTCCTACTGCGGCAAGAGTTCACATTTGGGATAACGAAAGGGAACGATGGCAAAGAAAGTCCAGCCAGTTCCCAGCAACAACAGACAGGGTGGCATAGGCAGTCCATCCTGTCACAAGTGCCCACAGTATTTTCTTTACCTGTTCTTGGCCTGGCTCGCTAGTGACAGCCTGGTTTGGCCTGTTCTTGGCCTGGCTTGCTGGCGATGGCGACTTTATAGAATTAGATAGAGCAAATATTGAAACTCGTCGGAGATGTCTTTGAGCTTAAGGTGTTGGAATAGTTTCTTGTGATTCACACAGTGAAGATGTCAGTAAGGTTGTATGAGACTACAATCTGCTTGGCGAATTTTGTTCAGATTTGCAAATGATAAAAGGAAAAATGATCGTACTGACCTCAACACCTGCACCAGTTTCACCAGGTATACTCTGAATAAAGTAAAAAATAAACATAACAATAATAATAACAATAATAATCTTTAAAAAAGTAGACATCATGCCCCCCTCCCTAAATCCTCAATCATCCTGCCCAATGCTAAGCAGCCTGGGCCAGTCTCCACTATAACAGGAAGACCATGAGCATGGCCTCCCTCCCACATACTACCAGCAACCAGCGAGTAGTATTAAGGCTGGGAGCCCCGGGGACTTCTCCATCACTGACAAATAATCACATAAAGTATTATCCTGGACTGAAAGCTTGTGTTGGGCGGCCGGTGACGGTTAGTGCCAGGGACTCCCGACGTTGATCATCTAGTTTTGGTCAAGCCGAGTGGGGTTTGCAATAAATGTTCTATACTGTGTGAAACTTCACGATTTACTATTATGTTATTATGTTACTATTATGTTATTTGTTATAAGTAACTTTGTACCGTGCTTCTTCAGTGCAGGCAGCTGATGGAGTATACTTAAGTTGTGACCAAAGAAAATATTGTGATCAATGTGCGACAAATCCAACAATTATTTTCCACAAAATCTGTCGAGCAAATGAAGACGATGCCGGGGTGCCTGGGGTGGATACGGGCAAGTACGGCCTCATGTGTGATAAGCAATGTTATCATTATCATACTTAGTGCATGGTGATATTTTATTGCCATTTTTGCTGCCCCTGATTAACATTTGCAGCAGCTGTTATTGAGAACCACCGTATTGTTGTGTTTATGTATCTCCATGACAACAGAATCTGTGTCATTGATTTTATTGCACATAGAAGAAAGTTTTACTCTCATCTCATACAGTGCGATAAAAGTGCACAGGGGGACAATAAACTGTATTAAATAAAAGGGATATTATTGTTGTATTTTCCTGTAACCTTTCTGTATTTGGAGGTGCTCCGGTCTCCAAGATCAAACGGAGGCGTCCATTCTGTTTACTTGTCACGTAATAGCACCATGGAAACCGCACAGAAGGGGGGTGTGGGGGGGGCTCATCTGTGTCCCCTATTAACCGTAGCCCAATTCAATCAGCTAATGTCTGAGTTTCTAAGATTACTGTAAATGGGACCCTCGGTTCTGTTCATTAATATTGACATTCCTAATTTATAATTCAAGTTTTAGTGACAGTCTGTGTTCTGTTTATACTGTATATATCATTATACTTTCGATTAAAATGTTTTTATTGTACACTTATGCCTTCCTCTTCCAGGGTTCTTTCAGGGTTCTCAGTTTCGGAGAGATCATTCTCAAGGCTTTTGTTTAGCAACGAACCATGATGATAGCAATAAAGACTCATCTATTTGCTGTCCTGCAAGAATACTCCTATTCATGATAGAGATGCTCAGGATCGGTTCCTCGAGAACTGAACACACCCAAACTTAGGGGATTGGTACTGTCGCGCGCCCTCGGAATCGAAAACGAGGCAAAATGTCATTGTGACGTCGTTGGATCTCTGATCTCACGAGTTTTGGATTCCTTTTTAAGATCCAAAATAACGAGAGGGTGGGAGGGAGGGCGGACCCCCATTTTTATTTTCTGCCACTGCTGTGTGCCAATATGTCCTAGATGTGGTAGGAACTGCCGTGTGTTTGTGTCATTGCTCTGTCGCTTACCATCCAGCCAGGTCGCTGCAGTATTTGTCCGAAAGTGTATGAAAATAATATTGTGACCTCAGAGCTGGATTAAGGCTCTGGGGGGCCCGGGGCACTTTAGGCAGGGGGGCCCCTATGATGTAACATGGTTATCATTTTAGACAAACACACAGGCAATGCTGTGTGCACTACTGTTAGGTGCACGCAGCTCTGCCTTCACGAGCAGTACAGGGTGAAGCAGGACATACCTTCCAACTGTTTCTGTAGTTGGACCCAATTCTGACTACACGAGACAGTCACCCAAATTCAGGACTGCCGGACCAGATTCAGAACAGTTGGAAGACTGTCCTGTTCTCTCCTACCTGTTTTTGTCACTTTCTCCACCTGTGGCTGCTGGTGTCTTTAGCTCAGTTGCTGCTTGTCTGGATCTTGGAATGTTGTGGGCCCTATTTGGTAAAAAAAATGGGTACATGAAAATTAGAAAATTCCAACCAACTCCGATGTTAAATCAATAGTATTCCCATTTAATATATAAACATATTTCCCTCCCTCGAAAAAGCCCTATCAATAAATTAAATGGCATTTATGTTTAAAATATATAACCATTTTCCACAATCATCTACGGCATTAAATAATTCATATTCACATTTAATAAACAGACCTAATTTTCCCCAAAACACGACACATTTATTTATGAGCTTCCAAACCACCCCAGCATCAAATTTAAAGGTCCAATCACCCCATCTTAAATTGATAGCCAACACTATTATATTAAATTGCCCCACCATCACTCCACAAATAAAAGATCACCCATTAAATAATTAGCATCCACCTGCAATCCAAGTTAAATTAAGAACCCCTCTTCCCTCCCACATTATATTAACATACTACCACCCTCACACACACACATTATATTAACATACTACCCCCCTCACACACACACATTATATTAACATACTACCCCCCTCACACACACAATATATTAACATACTACCCCCCTCACACACACATTATATTAACATACTACCCCCCTCACACACACAATATATTAACATACTACCCCCCTCACACACACATTATATTAACATACTACCCCCCTCACACACACAATATATTAACATACTACCCCCCTCACACACACAATATATTAACATACTACCCCCCTCACACACACATTATATTAACATACTACCCCCCTCACACACACATTATATTAACATACTACCCCCCTCACACACACACATTATATTAACGTACTACCCCCCTCACACACACATTATATTAACGTACTACCCCCACTAACTTTGTTTTATCCGCTCGCTGTATGACCTTGTTTCTCTTCACAAATGGGACGGCACCTGTCACGTGGTGCATGTCCCATGTGACACCAATAGCAGCCACACATGGGGGAAGGGGAGGACGGATCGTAGGAATCCGCAGCCAATGATAGAAGGTGGCTGGTCTCGGAGGATAGGCCAGCCACCAAGTAATAGAGACTTGGGCCAGTGCAGGGACCGGCCCAAAATAGTCCTTTTTTTCTGCCCAGCCCAGCGGGCATATGCCCCCCAGCTCCCCATCCTAGCCCGCCTCAGAAAATAGTATTGATACGGCACATTAAAAAAAAAAAAGAAACACTGATAAAATGACATCAGTTTTAACATAAATATATATATATATATATATATATATATATATATATATATCAAAATTATTGACATGTTATAAATGTGTTTCTTTCTTTTTAATGTGCGGTGTGTATATATATATATATATATATATATATATATTTATATATATATATATATATATATATATATATATGTAGACACCCTATTTTGTTAGTAATTAAAGTACCTATGCCTTTTCTATTAAATGTTTAATTAACATATACACACACACACACATATACATATATATATATATATATATATATATATATATATATATATATATACACATAACCACATACATACATACATACATACATGTACACATACATATTCCAAGTGAATGTGTGACTCACCTTGGCAGCCACGTTCAGCACAGCATCCCAGTAGCTTTTGGTATGTGAGGAGCTGCTGCTGCACATGCGCAGCAGCTCCATTTCGGCCATCTTAGAATAGCCTGATGTACAGCACCGCGGCTGCTGTACATCAGGGCAGCTGTCAAATTCTGCAGGGGGCGGTGCGCCTGCGTCAGGGGGGCTGCACAAGCAGCAGAATCGGATCACCAACTGACAGGTGATCCGATCAGCTGGCGGCCGGCGGCGGGGGGCCCTCAGAGAGAGGGGGGCCCGGGGCACGTGCCCCCTGTGCCCCCCCCTTAATCCGGCCATGTGTGACCTGTGAGGTGGTCAAAATTGACTGCAAATGACTTTAAAATAGTGTTATTGAGGTTAATAATAATGTAGGAATAAAAAAAGAGCAAAAACATGTGATTTTAGCATATTTTAGCAATTTTTCTTAAAAAATCCAGATCAAAACCAAAACACACGAGGGCAGTTTTGCAAAAACCAAAACACAAAGCTAATCCAGATCCAAAACCAAAACCACTTCACGGGGGTCAGTGAGCATCTCTAATTCATGAGTAGGCTCTCTATCATATTTAGACACTATTGTCAGGATGAAAGGTGGGACAATCATCTATATAGCAATAGTTACGCAGATAACCAGACGCCGCCATTGCAGTCGGAGGTTTTCAATAAACATATTCATATTAGTAGACGACTCAGTCCCAGACTCCGCCTACTGCGTGATTAGCTGTTACCACCACAGCCTCTGTTTGTGTACGTTTACTTCCTAAAACTGCAGGAGAATGTGCAGCCTATGACCCATATTTGTTTATAGACAGTATTAGTTTAACGGCTATTTATGATTGATGTGTTTATCTACATGTATTATTTACATGATGCATTTGAGTTCTTTTCCCAGGTGTCATCTGATAACTAGGAGGAAACAACGCTTCAGGCCAAGCGATGGCTCCGGGTCCCCCCGGGGTTCTCCAGCGCTCCCCACTGATTTTCCAGATGTGCATTTCAAAGGAGAAACCATTTGTCAGTCAAACCATCCACAACAGGTAGAAAGGAGAAGCCGTACATCTGCTGAACATAAATTACCTTGCAGAAAATATACCATGAAGAAACGTAGTCGCGTGAGCGGTATTCTAAAGGATGAGCTGTCTTTTAAATATGAAAATAAATAAATAAACTCAAATACGCTGTCGTTTCCCAGACATGAAGGAACCACCCGCAAGAGAAACATTCTGACACTGCTGGATTCATACAGCAATGAGAATTATTAGACGTCCGGTGACCCGGAGCACAGTCATATCACCAGCCACGGACAGGGGTAATAGTATTATTATGTAGAGGACTCAGATATACATTGTAGAGAAGACAACTTAATTCTTAATTCTAACTCATCAAATAATTTGGATGAAGATGAGCAGACCGGCAATTTACTGGCAGATTGTAACTTGCCCGGTCGTACGGCTTTTGTGGGAAGGATTGTTATGGATGATCAGGATGTTTCCTACTCTAATGATTTCATTGAAGCTTTGCATTCTGTTTCATCATTGTGCCTTTACTATCACCAGGTGACATTAATTCAATATTTTTTTTCCCCTGTGCTTTCTTATGCAAATGTATAATCCACATATGGACGTATTCTGCAGTGTGTTGTGTAACAGAGGACACTAGACCTACACCTGTATTCCATACTTGCCGACTTTTGGCAAGTAAATTCCGGGAGAGGGGCGTGACTTGAGGGCGGGAGGGGGGCGGGACACGGCAAAACGCATCTTTTTGACGCCGCCCCACTACGGAAATGCCGTTTTGTTACGGGGCGGGGTCATTTTGGCCAAGAAATTGCCGGATGCGGGAGACTTGCCTGCTCTCCCGGGAGTCCGTGAGACCGACCCGAATTTCGGGAGTCTCCCAGACATTCTGGGAGAGTTGGTAAGTATGCTGTATTCATCAGCGCTCGTATCTTGAGTTTCATGCCATGTTAAATTTAGGAGTACGCAAAGCCTAAATACTGAATGCAGGTGGCGCTCAGAACGTACCTTGATAAAACAGGCCCATAGCGTATCGGTTAAAGGGCTTCTGACAAAGCGCGTGTCTGTCTTTCTCTTCGTCTTTAACGGGGCAAGGACTGATGTGAATGATTAAATATTCTCTGTACAGCGCTGCTTAGTATGGTGGTGCTATACAAAAGACTAATAATAACAATAACTATTTTTGCACCTACATTTACTAAAACGATGGTCTGCCCTGCAGGTGAGAAATGAAAGGAGTAGGGTAGAGATACCACAGAACAGAAAGTGGGCTTTGATTTAGGAGGAGTTGTACTTCAGCGGTGGCGTTATGCGAAATGTACTCATTCTAGGCGCTAAAGAGAAAGCTGACAGCATTGGATTTTTTCTCAATTTTGATAATGTACGCCAGCTTTAACATGACAAGTTTCTGAAAATAAAATAATTTCTGAACTTGTTAGATTGCGGCCAGGTGCAGTCACCATACAGTTGAATGGTGACTGCTCGCAAAAACCATGAGTAGTGCAAAGCAGCAGATATCCATGATATCTGCTGCGATGCACCTTTAATAAATTTGCGGAGGACACATCGGGACCTGATTTGCACGGTAAGTGCACGATAGTGCACTATTGTGCTTTCTTAAATATGCCCCAAAGTCTTGAACGTGTCTGAGGGTTTCTCTACAGTCAGTGGTCGTCTGTTCAATTAAGAGACCTGAACTGAACAATTAGGGCGTCTGCAGAATATTTAATCCTCCGTCATTCTAAAGCTGACTAGGAATAAAACTTCTACCTGAATCCAGAGAAAAGCAATATCATTATAAATCCTCCGGGGTTAGTGGAGCCCGGCATTCAATGTGCTGTTGGAGACTGATACCAGCGAATCAGGCGAGATAAGAAACTCCATCTATCAAAGCATTTTGGCTGTAAAACTGAAGCCAAACACTAGATCAGGTTTATTACAGAGAGAATTCCCATCTGTTTTATGGGTAATGCAGATTAATATGGTGAATGGCTTGGCCTAGTTCTGTAGAGTTGTGTGTGGATGCCCCAGGCTTCCAAGAAATAAATTCAGGTTATGTCTGAGCCCTTAATGGCGTTTCTCTTCTACTACCGGCTGCCGCTACAAATGGACCTTCCACTATATTATAAAGTTTTCAGCCGTCACCTGGAATATTACTGAGCAATGTGTCAGCGTATTGAGAGATGGAGTAAATAGTTTTGGTAGCTCCCTCTGCGTGCCGAAAAAGATCGGAGACTGTCCTGGGGGTGTTTGAACAATCGGTCCACAGTTGTACTTGTTATACAGTCTATAAGTAACACTTACATGTAGTTTTATTGCACACGCATTGTATGAGTGTATTCCCATTACATTCCTATGGATCTTTTCCGGGTGAACTTCAAGGCTCAGCTTGAGAAAGGAGTTTACTATTATCTGTAAAATGTACCTGCACATTGCTCGATGCCGAGTCTTAGCGGATAAACACGTGGCCCACAGCATGTGGACCCGCGATCCACAGTCAGTCAGGAAACATGACAAAAGAGATTCTTCCAAGATGATCAACTGAGAGGTGTAAGGATCCATTCTGGATACACTACAGAAATGCAACAGGCAAAACAGATTCAACTGCTAATATTGTGCAGGGTAACGACTGAAGGGAAAGGTCAACTTTTTTTTTTTAACTCAAATTTTTTTATTAAATGCACATGGGTAACAATAATCATGTAGGAGATAACAGGGGTAGAAAAAGTAAACATGGTCACGAAACAGGTCAGAATTGCTATGCAAAGCGAGATGTGGTGGTAAAAACAACATTTGTACTAGAGATGATCAGGCTCGGTTCCCCGAGAACCGAACACAACTTAGCAGATCTGAGTACCGAGTCGAGGTGTAAATCTGCAGTCGCATTGTACTGTGTTATATAGGTAACACACGAAGAAGAGAGGTCCATTGCTCCATTGCTAATTGTCATTGCTGAAATACAAATACTAGGGCTGGCAAGCTTGGTGTAAATCTGCAGTCACATTGTGCTGTGTTATCAAATTGGATTCACAGCAGTACACAGAAGACCAAAGCTTTATTGAGACAGACACAAATATAGGGAACGGTGCATAAATTAAGGCAAGACATTCAACAAAACCTCAAACAGTGATGGGGAAATGGGTTGGAGGGGGTAAGGAAGGGGGAGACACAAGCCCAAGGTTTTATTGAATAAACAGACAAATAGGGGGAGAAGGAGAAGAGGGAGACAGAAAATGAATCAGCTTCCTCTTCCTCAGGACTGTCAATGGTGTTATAGTCTCTTAGCAGGCTGTGGATCAGCCTGCGACAGTCCTGGATGGTCATCTTTTCCCTTTTCAAGATAAGGCGTTTCCAGGCAAGCCACATAGCGTCCTTAAAGCAGTTCATTAGGCACCAGGCCTCCTGGATTGCCCCAATGTTGTGGGTCCCAGGAAATAATCCATAAAATACTGAATGGTATGAAAGGCAAGTCCTGGGCACACTGTCCTTATGTTCATGTTCCAGGGCATCCAACAGTGGCTGTGCAGTGGGGCAGTCCCAAAAAATACGCTGTGCTGTTTTCCTTCTGGTGATGCAGAAGCGGCAGTGGACATATATGCACAGGTTCCGGGAGTGCATGAATGTCCTGAGAGGTAGAGATCCCTAGATAGCCATACATGCA
This sequence comes from Mixophyes fleayi, assembly GCF_038048845.1. Lineage (NCBI taxonomy): Eukaryota > Metazoa > Chordata > Amphibia > Anura > Limnodynastidae > Mixophyes > Mixophyes fleayi. The sequence continues at coordinate 343,418,653 of NC_134404.1, read as the reverse complement.
ATATCTTTGTGTCTATTAGTCAACCTCTTAGAGGCCACATTCTCCCACACATGTTTTGTTGTTGCAGCAGGGAACCCTGGAACAGGCTCCATGACATCTTTAGCTGTGATGAGCTTGTGGACAGTTTTTGGCTTCCACAAGTCTGGTTGAAGTCCCTCCAGATGGTGCTCCCTCACAAATTGTCCAACATCCAGGTAAAACCAAGGTGTAGTCCAGTTGTAAGCGAAGGTGCTGTTCCACTGGTCTCATGGTCCTAGAAAGAGACAGAAGGAAAAAGCGAGATATGAACTTCCCAGCAGAGCAAATGTTCTTTTCAATAAGAGTTCTGTGGATGCAGTTACAGACAAAGAAGGCTCGCAGCATGGTGGGGATATCCAGGATCCCTTTCCCACCTTTGAGGGGCTCCTTGTACATAACTGCCCGCTTCACTCTGTCCATCTACTATCTGTAGAATTACCCCAGTTATCCAAGGAATGGGTGGAGCCATCAAATGAACCATAACTGGTTTCATGATCCAAGGACAATTCCATCTTGCACCACTTTTTTTTTCTGCCACTGCTGTGTGTCATTGTGTCCTAGATGTGGTAGGAACTGCCGTGTGTTTGTGTCATTGCTCTGTCGCTTACCATCCAGCCAGGTCGCTGCAGTATTTGTCCAAAAGTGTATGAAAATAATATTGTGACCTGTGAGGTGGTCAAAATTGACTGCAAATTACATGAAATTAGTGTTATTGATGTTAATAATAATAATGTAGGAACAAAAGAGCAAAATTATGTGATTTTAGCATATTTTAGAAATGTTTCTAAAAAATACAGATCATCATCATCGCCATTTATTTATATAGCATCGCTGATTCCGCAGCGCTGTACAGAGAACTCACTCACATCAGTCCCTGCGCCATTGGAGCTTACAGTCTACATTCCCTAACACACAAACACACAGACTAGGGTCAATTTTTTTTTGATAGCAGCCAATTAAACTACTAGTATGTTTTTGGAGTGTGGGAGGAAAACGGAGCACCACGAGGGCAGTTTTGCCAAAACCAAAACGGGGGTCAGTGAACATCTCTAAGCTGAGTACAATAAGAGAGTGCTGACCTATAGCTATGTTAGAGAAGGTCGGGGATCTGACTAATTTGCTCAAACATCCAGAACAGACCTGGGACAAGCAAGAAATGCGCTCATTTTTCCTTTGTTTTTGTTGACTGGTGGAACTGTATAGATCCGTATCCACTGAAATCGAACCTGCGAAATTCAAACTTTGGAAAAGTATCGTGTTCACCGTTTGAATAAAAAAAAATCTCAAATACTCTTTTATTATTTAGAAGGATTATTTAGCTGGTGTTTAAGAATAAAAAATATTTTTCAAAAATACTTGTTTTACGGTGAACTACGAATGCGAGTGAGAACGGCAAACGCAAATTCCGAACCGTAACTTTAAGTCAGGGTTTACTGGACAGCACGGTGGCTCAGTGGTTAGCACTTCTGCCTCACAGCGATGTGGTCATGATTTCGATTCCTGGCCATGGCCTTATCTGTGAGGAGTTTGTATGTTCTCCTCGTGTTTACGTTGGTTTCCTCCGAGTACTCCGGTTTCCTTCCAAAACCATACTAGTTGGATAATTGACTGCTATCAAATTGACCCCAGTCTCTGTGTGTGTGTGTATGTGTGTGTGTGTTAAGGAATTTAGACTGTAAGCTCCAATGGGGCAGGGACTGATGTGAGTGAGTTCTCTGTACAGCGCTGCGGAATTAGTGGCGCTATATAAATAACTGATGATGATGATGGATGTAGACCAGGAAAAAAAGGTCTGAGAAAGACCTGTTATTAGTGGGTGGTCAGTGAAAGCTGCAAATAGCGGATGATGACAGTCTCTGGCTCCAGTGAACTGCTTGTGATTGGCTGTTTGCAATTGCACCACTGCAAGTGATTGGTGATTTCTTCATCGATCAGACATATATTATATTAATGAGCAATTTTGTTTTGTACAGGAGACAGTGAGTTGTTTCTGTTGTATTAGATCTTTGGAAACTTAATAGCGACTGCGCTTGTTGCACAGGATAAAATAGATAAGAACATGGATACAAGACAAGTGGACATAAGTGTGTGTGACAGTCATATACCGCACAACTTTTATTTATTATTTATCATCCATGATTTTTATTGAGAAAAAAGTTCAAAATATTAAGGGTACAGAAATTAAAAAGGGGGAAGGGGAAGGTAACAAATAGTAATAACTACAGGGGGGTGACAAACTGTAAATTGTAACCATATTGTAAACGTCGAGCAAGATAAATACAACTGTATATTGGGGGACAATTATACCAGGAACAAATGTAGACCATATGTATTATTTGGTTTGTACATCCTAACTTTTTAAGGTGGGGAATCAGAACAATGTGTTTATGTAATAGGAACTGTCCTGAGTAAAGTGGGTCACTGGGAGGTAAAGCCTGTAATATAGGTTTGTCAAACCAGATAAATACAATTAGAGCCAATAAGGAAACATATCAGGGTGGCTTAGCGGTTAGCACTTCTGCCTCACAGCACTGGGGTTATGAGTTCGATTCCCGACCATGGCCTTATCTGTGTGGAGTTTGTATGTTCTCCCCGTGTTTGCGTGGGTTTCCTCCGGGTGCTCCGGTTTCCTCCCACACTCCAAAAACATACTGGTAGGTTAATTGGCTGCTAACAAATTGACCCTAGTCTGTGTCTGTATGTGTTTGTGTGTGTGTATGTTAGGGAATTTACACTGTAAGCTCCAATGGGGCAGGGACTGATGTGAGTGAGTTCTCTGTACAGCGCTACGGAATCAGTGGCGCTATATAAATAAATGTTGATGATGATGATGATGATGATATCTTGTAACATTCACAAACAGTTCAGTATTTGTTTCCTCTTTCTGTGTATTGTTCTCTTTCACTCTCTTTATACCTCTGGCTCTCTTTCTTCCTCCTTCATTCTCTCTCCTCTCTGGCTCTCTCCTTTGCACACTGTCTCTCCCTCCCTCTGTCTCTGACACCTCTCTCTCCCATCGTTTTTACCCCATCTCTCTCCTCTCTCTCCCTTTCTATATCTCTTTCTCTTCCCTCTCTGTCACCCTCCCTCCAACTCCCTCTCCTCTCTCTCTCTACTCTCACTCCTGCTCTATTGCTCTCCTCTGTATATCTCTGTCTCTCCTTTCTTTTAACCACCCGTCTGTCTCTCTCTCTCTCTCTCACTCCCTCCCTCTCTATATCTCTGTCTCTCCTTTCTTTCAACTACCCCTCTCTCTCTCTCTCTCTCTCCCTCCCTATAACTCTGTCTCTCTCCTTTCTTTCAACCACCCGTCTGTCTCTCCCTCTCTCTCTCTTACTCTCTCCCTCTCTACATCTCTGTCTCTCCTTTCTTTCAACCACCCATCTCTCTCTCTCTCTCTCTCTCTCTCTCTCTCTCTCACTCTCTATATCTCTGTCTCTCTCCTTTCTTACAACCACCCGTCTGTCTGTCTGTCTGTCTGTCTGTCTCTCTCTCTCTCTCTCTATCCCTCTCCATATCTCTAACCCTCCCTCAGTCTCTCTCCCCTCTATCTATCCCTCCTACTTCTCTCCCTCACCCTTTCCTGCCATGTCTTCCTCTCAAATATGATCATCAAATGAATATTCAGTTTCATGTATATGTGTTACTCTCTCCAGTTGTGTAACAGGTGTAACATACATGTATTAGTCCAGCATTTACCTGTGTGTTTGATGGACACCGGTGTTATAGTTGGAGGAACTGATCTCCCTGACAGACGCTGGGCAGATGTATCTGGGAAGTGGAAGAGACTTTGTAACATGATATTATCACTGGGCGATCACGAAGGAGACTGCAGCTACATCTGTCAGAGGAACATAACGTGACATAAATTAAGATTCAGATCCTTATCTTAAACCTGCGCCAGAGATTGGGGCAGACGGCAGATGAGCAATAGTTCTGCATCCTCATTACAGAATCTGCAGTGTATTTCCCTGGACCTATGGGGGATATTTTGTAAAACTAGAGCTCATGGAGAACTGATGGTAAATAAGATAATAAAATGTGGATTTTTTTTTTTTCCTCATTCAGATTCCAAATTAAAAAATAAATTGTTACATTTATTCTCCCTTCTGACTCTCACAAAACATTTAGACATACAGTGTTGTACACAAATGAATCATATTAGAAGTCTCTGATACAGTCTATCACACAGTGCAAATATATTACCGAGGGTTATTCACCGTCCTCTCCATTCTACAGTCACCAAAGCCACAATAGTAGCGAAAGTTTCGTAGTCTCATTTATTTACAGCCAGCAGTGAAATTGGCAGTTGCTCCAGTGATCAGACCTTCCAGTGAGTGGAAGCTGTAACTCACTTAGTAGTTGGCAAACTTGTATATGCTGCAAATGGATAAATGGCCGGTTAGTGGCATCTTCTGCTCCTCTGTGAAATCCCAGGGCGCTGGTTCACCGGTTGTCCTTCCTTGGACCACTTCATACCGGGAACACCCCACAAGGCCTGCTGTTTTGGAGGTGCTCTGACCCAGCCCTGAGGTCCCAGCCTCTGCCTCCAGCCCTGAGTACCCAACCTCTGCCTCCAGCCCTGGGGTGCCAGCCTCTGCCTCCAGCCCTGAGGTGCCAGCCTCTGCCTCCAGCCCTGAGGTCCCAGCCTCTGCCTCTAGCCCTAAGGTCCAGCCTCTGCTTCCAGCCCTGAGGTCCCAGCCTCTGCCTCCAGCCCTGAGGTCCCAGCCTCTGCCTCCAACCCTGAGGTCCCAGCCTCTGCCTCCAGCCCTGAGGTCCCAGCCTCTGCCTCCAGCCCTGAGGTCCCAGCCTCTGCCTCCAGCCCTGAGGTCCCAGCCTCTGCCTCCAGCCCTGAGGTCCCAGCCTCTGCCTCCAGCCCTGGGGTCCCAGCCTCTGCCTCCAGCTTTGAGTCTGCTGCCACTGTGTCTGGTCCTGAGTCTGCTGCTACAGTGTTTGGTCCTGAGTCTGCTGCCACGGTGTCCAGTCTGGAGTCTCCTGTCGCTGCCTCTGCACCCGAGTCTCCTGCCACTGTGCTACCCAGTTCCAAGTCTTCAGCCGCTGTCTCCAGTTCCGAGTCTTCAGCTGCTGTCTCCAGTTCCGAGTCTTCAGCCGCTGTCTCCAGTTCCGAGTCTTCAGCTTCCATCTGGCATGGTCTCCTTTGCCTCTCCGCCCATGGACGAGGACTTTTCTGCCGGGCCCCCAATTCTGGACTATGATTCTGATGAATTCAGACATTTCTAGTAATTGGGCATCTGGAATCCGCCCTTAAGGGAGGGGGTACTGTCAATATCTGCCTGCAGCATACTGCTTTGCCTGGCAGCTCCTGCCTCCTGGACTATCAGACTTTATCATTTGTGTTAATTTTATGTGTTAGCAGCAGTACCTCTGATCACCAGAGGTGCTGTAACTGTGCCTGCCTATTGTGCTTTAAGAGTTAACCTTCCTGTTCACTAATTATTCCTTGCACCTGGGTGTGTCCTTCTTATACTTGTCTCTCCCAGCATTCATTGCTGGTTATTGTTGTCCCATCCTGTTGTTCCTTTCCTCTGCTGTGATATTGGTTTTATGCTGCCTGGATCTCTCCATATTACCACTTACCTTAATCAGCCATCTACCCGGTATTTATTCCTGCATATTCCTGTATATTCAGTATTCAGCAATAAACTTTGTGTGTTTCCACCTCATTCCTGGCTCCTGAGCTGCACTTGTATTTCAACCGTGACACCTTTATAGACAAGGTGGGAGTGTCGCCTGTCAGTCATCCAAACCTGTGGGAGGAGACATGTGTATTTAATCCTGAGTTGTGCTCTTGTTAGATGTCACTGATGCTGAACTAGTTGGCCAGTCAGTAGTGAGCTGGGCTATGTCTAGTTAGTGTTTAGGGTCACCAGGAGGTGCAAGCAAAAGGGAATGCTTGCTGGTGTCATCCTGACAGAAGTATTGCCATTTATTGTGATGCAAACAATAAATATATTTGATTTAAAACAAGAAGTTCTTTGTGTTGCTGATATCTGCTGGGTGTTCTTGCAACAGAAAATGACAAAAGTGCCATGAGAAGGGGGCGTTTTGTTACAATATATATAGCTTCCAGGTGGGTGGCACCCATAAATAACATGTGTACATTACCCTGTTCTCTTCCTCAGTACTTCACTTGTATGGATAGTACAATAAATAGATTCCAGGTGAGGCAGCACTGAAGGATATAAGACAAACTGTAGTTTGCATCAAATGGGTGTATTTAATCCATTCCAACTTTCCAGTATAATAATTTCCTCTAGGACATCATGTCATGATACTGTAATATACCGAAACCTTGGAATGGGTTAAATATACACCCTTTTGATACGAACTACAATTTGTCTTATATCCTTGAATGCTGCCTCACCTGGAATATGTATATATATATATATATATATTTATATATAATATATAAATGCTTAGTGGCGTCTGTGTGTGTGTGGAAAAAAAAACAAGTTGCAGCGCCACCTGCTGGGCAGAGTTATACACTGACCTACTAAATTCTTAGTGTGTGTGGGGAAAAAAATTCAAAAAGGGCTGAAATTTGGTAGGGCTCAAACTCATTTTTGTGAGGTAATTTTACCTCATGAACACACATGCGTAGAGGCGTGCGTTAGTGTGTGTGTGTGTGTGTGTGTGTGTGTGTGTGTGGATAAAAATATTTTCTCAGAAAGGGCTCATCCAATTGACCTGAAATTTGGAATACTGACATTATTTGACAAAAAAATTAGAATAGTCAAGTCAGTTAACTTCCATCATCCCCCCTTCCCCCCGTGGGAGGGGTAGTAAAGGCTAAATTTACGAGTTGAGGGGTCAAACTCATTTTCGTGAGGTAATTTTACCTCATGAACACACATTAAAAAGGGCGCTTGCGTCGGGAAGTAACGCTCTTCCCCTGAGGAGGCCTGGGCTAGGCCCAAATGCATGACAAGAACCTTTTTAAGACCTTAAGTATCTTGATTTGACTAGAATGCATGAGTATCATGCACGGGTTAACTTGTATATATATATATATATATATATATATATATATATATACATATCTGCAGAAGTTAATCACTGTCCTCAGATGACTTAAGACAACGCTGCTTTCCTGTAAATGTCTCCTATTAAGGTACAAGGACCTGGAGTGACTGTTCTCTGATACATAAAGGGGTAATAAGAAACTCGTCTCTCCTCTCTCTCCCGGGCAATAGGCTCAGGTATCGCTGCCAAGCCCCCACCCGCCATCTGCCTGCCTGTCTCTGTATCTGGGAGCCGCAAGGAATCACATTCGGCTGCCTGCGACAGCTGCCCAATTTTTTTTTTGCTCTTGCAATTTAATATCAGTAAGAGATTTTTTAATTTAAATTTCATCTTCACCCCCCCCCCCCAACAAGTAGGGATTAAAACATGATTAAAATGGAAAGATAACCACGGTCCTGGAAATGAGAATGGCGCTGTGTAGCTGGATACTTTATATGGTGCGTAGGGCGAGGTGATTGAATCCCGCACTCCGCTAATGCACTGAGCTTGCAGCTCTCACAAGATTTGTGATTAGAAAGAGGATTTGGAACCTGCAATGATGAAATGTGAGCGCTCAGTTATGGAAAGATGAGAGCAGACATTTCCCTAATATAGAATGAATAAAGATTACTACCTGGGGTTATTACTTAAAGCATAAAAAGGTGAGGTGCTTAATGTTCACAGTGCTCAGCGGAGATGGGTTTTACACACGTCCCAACCTATTAATCAAACTTCCCGCAGTTCATTACATGGTGGATTTTATGCCTCAGCGTTTCCCGGACTGATGGAAAGATTTGGTCAGTCAATTTAGTTTTTAAAACCAAACTAGCGCATTATTTTATCCCGTGTGGGTCCCAAAACAATTATTCTAAATTCTAAAAACTCCATTTGGATTTGTCGGCACTGGATCCGGTTGTGGATTGTTTCCATTGAGATCTGGTGATCTGAACACTTAAACGTTTATTTGCGCATTTATAGAAGCATGTAATCCAAACTTGATCCTCATTTAAACCACAAAAGGTCATTATTGTTGTCCAACAGACACTTCCTATGTTTACAATCCCAGGTGATTGTCTTGCTGTTTTTTTATGAGCTACAAATTTGTTATTTCATTGTGAATAAAGTGAATCCGCGCAGCCCAGCACAATACGATCCGACCACCACTGATTCCCAGCTGCTGGGTACAGGGGAGGACCCCTCTGCTGTCGGGATAACTGCAGTATTGGCTCCAACTTTTATTTCCACAAAAGTTTTATGGGTGGTTCAAATAGAAAAACTAATTCCAAAGCATAAAAAGTTTTATCATGTAAAATGTTTATTATGTTTAGCTTTAAGGTTTTGGTAGAATTTTTGTTCAAATTGTAGCTCTAAGTACAATTATGAATTATTTTTTGGAACATTGCTATAATTTCTTTTAGTTACTTACTCAGCCCTTTGCTCCTTAGCTAATACTCATTTTTCTTGTACCTCTATACTCATTGAGTATAGGGACCACGGTTTAATCTGGTAGTTTAGCCTAGTGCAGTAGATCTCTCTTACGTTAGACTTTTATCATAGTAACATTTTACTTAAAATTATGCGGAAACAGCAGGTTCTGTATGGCTTAGGGTGTCATAAAAGGGCCCAAAAGTGAGGCTTTGCTGCGGACTGGCTGGCGTTATGAGGAGAGCGGACCTTTGGGAGGATTAGCTGCTGCTTTGCATAGCTGTGAGGAGGTGAATATCCCTCTCCCTGATATATTTGGGGATCCCGCCATTTCACAGTAATGTCCATGACCCACTCATCCTCTAGGGATAGGACGGTACAATCGTCCCTGGAGGTGAGGTTACCAGTGCTGTATATAGAGAAGGAAACATCTCATTTACACTAAGGATAATGATCGTTACAAACTGCTTTAAGATTTATTAAGATCTAGGAGCAGACAGCGCTATAACCAACAAATACAGCGGGTCTAAGAGTGGCGTTGACTAGGAGTGGCCAAGGTTGCTTACCAGGGTCATCAAGAGGGGGCTGCGGAATTAGTGACGTTATATAAATAGCAGTTGGCGATGATGTTGTCGGGGGCAACAGTGGAACAGATCTCATCACAACCATATGTTCTACCCGTGTTTGCGTGGGTTTCCTCTGGGTGCTCCGGTTTCTTCCCACACTCCAAAAACATACTGGTAGGTTAATTGGCTGCTATCAAATTGACCCTAGTCTCTCTCTGTCTCTCTGTCTGTGTATGTGTATGTTAGGGAATTTAGACTGTAAACCCCAATGGGGCAGGGACTGATGTGAGTGAGTTCTCTGTACAGCGCTGTGGATTTAGTGGCGCTATATAAATAAATGATGGTGATGATGATGATCAGGATGGAGACAAACTTGTGGTGCCGAATGAGAGGTTTAAAACCTTTATGATCAGGGGTATTTTCAGGGGACGCCTGGCAAATTTTAGCTTGGGGGGCAAGACTCCACTCAGAAGCCTATTTTAAAGGGAAAAAAATGCAGATGTTTCAGTGACCCAGCTGAAGGTAGCCCACCATGGGACCGGCCCAGGGAGCAGATGCCCCCCTGACCCTGAGTATTTTCTACCTTAGTAACTAGAATTAATTTCATGTTTAGGGGACGTGCTGGTTCGACCAGGAATAACGTCTTATGGTGGATTTTTATATTGTTTTTGGAGGACTGGTGAGACTTTCTTTTCATAGAATAGCAAATAAATTTATTTTTATTTCATGGCCATTATATAAGGAAAACCAAACAAATCAGAGATATAAACATACTTGTTCTTCTCTCTTTCCATAGTTACTATCATGAAAGTAGAGCAACATCTAATCAGTAGCAGGATACTTACCTCCTGCTGCTGGACATGATCAGATCACCTTTACACTACTGTGTTTGTTTGTAAGGAAGCTTCCATTGTTTAGCACTTACATTTAGTAGTGTCGAACAGTACATGGACTTATAGTTATTTCTGTTTTATCCTTACTGATAGCCAGTGCACTTTCTGACAATTGTGAGAACCACAATCTACCTGCACCCCTATGACACAGGTGAGGGGATAGAGACCCTTGATCCATCTAAGCTTCCGGACCTGTTAGACTGACGGTGAGGTCTATGGATAAGCTCACGTCTGTGGATCCTGATCCAGAACAGTGTACAGGTTCAGAATCCCATTCAAGTGAACAGATTTGTTTTAGGAGGATGTTGGGAGCATATCTGTATTGTCAAAAAGTCAGTTTGTCTGTAGATTCAATCAGCTCTCAGCGCCAGCCCTGCCCGGGCGCTGGCATCGAGCCGCAGGAGAGTTGCCCGTTATACTGGACAGGAGATGCGGGTTGTAGTCTTACTGTGTGACCCATCTGTCTGTTCTCTAAAATGTGTACTTCTAATTATTCTTTAGGTTCATATGAATCTGTTATTCTGTTTGCAAGAAACTTGTAGCTGAGGGGGAGTGCTGACACTGTATTGCCATTTGGAGGCTTCTGGGGTACCTCTTGGTAAGTTAGCTCTCAATTTAAAGCCACATATATGTATGGTCCAATATAGGGACACTCATTGTTTAGAATTAGGACCACTCTATTAGCAGAAGCGCTGTGAAGTGGTCGGTGGCTTTCCATACATTTGCAAATGTGTGCAACTGAGACTTCTGCATTTTTCTGTACAAGTAGTAATGGCAACTTCTTTGCTGGCTATAGCAGTGTGCTGGGGGATTTTCTCTGTATTTGTTCCTTTGAAGAAACTGGTAGTCCACATTATATTATATTATTGTTTTATTAGACATAAAACGGGCTGATTCATCCAAGCACACATCTGCCAATTTTGATCGTATCGTAGAGAAAATCACTCTGCACTGGCCCAGAAGCTGGAGATACCCCAACTAAACGCAGCCCTGAGCGCTCCAACTTCCAGCACAAAGGACACTTACTGCAGCCTACAATTTCTGTGAGGGAACGGGGAGGAGACCGTAGTCAATGTACAGTAAGGATGCGCCATACTCAGGCGCACACAGCCACATCTGAATCCAGATCTGGGCATCTCAAACTTACTTGTATTTCTGCCGTATCTCTTCCTCCAGGTAAGTCCTGATGTAATGTCAGCCCCATCTGCATGCTATAACATGTGTGTGTACAATTAGGGGCAACTGTATTTTATGCACAGTAGACATTACAATCATCCTAATAAATGTATTTCATGGGAAAAATTGGGAATTTAAAAATAAAAACATTCATTTTTCTATTGATCATTAATGCCTATATTATTATTAACTGGTGGCATTAATTCTTTATTTCCTTAGTTTCCTTGTTTTCTTTTGGAAATTTATAATACACATAAGCATTGGACGTATCCTGCAGCATCTTGTGTAGTGGAGCACAGCAGACCTACACCCATACATGCCAAGTCTCCCTGAAGGTCAGGGAGACTCCCTGAAATAGGGGTGATCTCCCTCGCTCCCTGAAGAGTCTGGCATTCTCCCTGATGCTGAGCCAGTACAAGGCGTGGTTGGCTTTGCCATGTGTGGCAGGATGACACAGTTCAGAAATTGTGTCCTATGTCCATGTATTGATGCCTATGGAGGTGGCCATTTTCATGGCGACCAAGATTTAATCAAAGACTTACAGGTAAGACAACATGACTTCAGTAATGGAGACAGAAATGTAAAAGACACTTCAGTCTCTAAAGATTCATTAGCTGCTTTTCTTTAACGCATAGTTGTCTACTCTCCCGAAATGTCCGGGAGACTCCCACATTTCTGGGAGACCTCCCGGGAGAGCAGGGCAACCTCCCAGTTCTCCCCCTGCAATAGATAAGTGATGGGGGGGCGGAGATTAGTGACGCAAATATCGTGCCATCTTAGCCCCGCCCCCTGCTGTAATTGGCCAAAATTTTGGCAAACATTTAGCGGCCGGGGCCAAAATGATGCGATTCATCAAGCCCCGCCCCCACATGCCCACTTCCCCCTGGGATCTCCCTGAAGCCAATGAGGAAAAGTTGGCAAGTATGCCTACACCCTAATTCATCAACGCACGTATCTTGAGAGCCGCTCCTTGATGAATCCAGGAGTACGTCAAGACGATTTACGCGTATTTTAAACAAACGCACGTTGCGCTCAGTATGCGTGACTTGGTGAATCAGGCCCGGAAGTGTCTACGTTTAGGGTGGAGCTGACATTGATGGTTACATACAGAGGTACCGGATTAGTATGAAAGATCAGTAAACATTAGTAAAAAGCTTTACAGGAAGAGAAGATCTGTTTTCAGGAAGATGCAAATATCGCTACAGACACAACTGTAATAACAGGGAAACATTTCATTTTTATGACGGCAATAAAGAAAACGGTCCTCACTTTTCATAAGTCTGCAGCTGAGCACACGGGACAGCAGATATTACACACACAGACATCTTCCTGGGTGACGGATTAATGTCCCTTTAAGAACTAACTCACAAACCTAGAAATAAGTGTATTTTAATCTGTGCAGTTTAGATGTTATTGTGAGATTTTTAAATAATAGTATTTTTTCTTAGGAGACGATATACGCAGTAATAATTATTTCTCAATTAAATGATATAATTATATTTATATTATACGTTGTATGGGATTTCGTTGGATTCTTTGCTCACAGAGGAATATACATAATTAGCTTGGCATTTCCAAGTACTTTATTTTTTTTTTTAATTAGAAAGTAATTACTTCACATTCCAATTAAAATGTAAACGCTGTGAAGTAACTGCGGCGAGAGCCATATATAAGAGGAGTGTGGGAACGTTCGTACACCAGAGGGTGTCTCCGATACAAATGATGTGAGCGGTTTGTGTTATTGTTTCATATCTTTTACTTGTAGGACTATTTATTAACACGTCCAATAATAAAATCTGTAACAATGTATTTTATCACGACTCCAAGCAATGTACAATTACACGTACATGGAGCCAAATGGTTGTTAGCTTGGAAAGCTCACACCTATACAATGGCTTATTATTATTATTATTATTATTATTATTATTATTATATTGTATTTATAAGTCAAAAATAATAATAATAATTTATAAAACACTGACATATTACTGTACATTATGGGGATCACAACGTAAGCTACATATCATTGCGTCTGACGTCACAGCTGACCTATAGCTATGTTAGAGAAGTTCGGGGATCTGACTAATTGGCTCAAACATCCAGAACAGACCTGGGACAAGCAAGGAATACTCTCATTTTTCCTTTGTTTTTGTTGACTGGTGGAACTGTATAGACCCGTATCCACTGAAATCGAACCTGCGAAATTCAAACTTTGGAGAAGTATCATGTTCACCGTTTGAATTAAAAAAAAAGGTTCAAATACTCTTTTATTATTTAGAAAGATTATGTAGATGGTGTTTAAGAATAAAATATATTTTTTAAATATACTCATTTTATGGCGAACTGCGAATGCGAGTGAGAACGGCAAACGCAAATTCCGAACCGTAACTTTAAGTCAGGGTTTACTGGGCAGCACGGTGGCTCAGTGGTTAGCACTTCTGCCTCACAGCACTGGGGTCATGAGTTCAATTCCCGACCATGGCCTTATCTGTGAGGAGTTTATATGTTCTCCCCGTGTTTGCGTGGGTTTCCTCCGGGTGCTCCGGTTTCCTCCCACACTTCAAAAACATACTGGTAGGTTAATTGACTGCTAACAAATTAACCCTTGTCTGTGTGTGTGTGTGTGTGTCTGTGTGTTAGGGAATTTAGACTGTAAGCTCCATGGGGCAGGGACTGATGTGTGAGTTCTCTGAACAGCGAGCGGAATTACTGGCGCTATATAAATAAATTGTGATGATGATATTGAAGATTGGACCATGAACATCCTTGTGGACCCCAAAATTGAAATTTTTACACAATCTGTACTCAAGAGAGGGCCCTATTAACTGGTGTTTCCCAGAACCCTTGTACCGAGTCTACTACATAATAAGGGTCCAGTTCAGAGAAACCTGTCACTAGGGAAACCTATGGCCAAGATAGTCATCTTGTGTTCTGTGATGTTGCCCGTGTTGTGCAGAAGTTCTCCTCATCAGAGTGGTCATATCGTATTTTAAACCTTATCCTGCACACGGTGAGGTAGCAAATCTGATGTGACCCGGGGACATTTTATAAGTCCTGTTCTCTGCTGTGATTTATAATTCATGGCAATGAGCTTCCAGGTGAAGGAATCAGCCCTCCCCCTCAGACTATATTTCTAGGGGCTTCATCCGAGCAGCCATAACCTGGGGGGGCGACCTCACTCACAGAGTCAGCAGGAATATAAGTTGTTTTAGTGAATGTTAATGTGTCGCTGAGCAGAGCTAACTGAACTGCATTCAGTTGGTTATTATGAAGTGTTGAAATGATAACGGGCTGTGATTGATCCCTGCAGGCTGGAGATAGAGAGAAGAATCCATTGGTTCCACTCTCAGTCTCCTGTCTCTATCCGGCTTTATCAGTCCAGCAACAGGAAAGTTCTTGCCAGAAATTCAATAAACTGTGAAGTGCCGTGATGAAGGGTGTGGGGTCTCTCGGATCGGTGACATGTGGCCGTCTATTGTCCTCCTCTGATTATCCAAGCAGATATAGGGGCATATTTAAGAAAGCACGATAGTGCTTTTACCGGGTAATTAAGGTGCCTCCGTGTCCTCCGCAAATTTATTAAGGGTGCATCGCAGCAGATATCATGGATATCTGCTGCTTTGCACTCCTCTTCGTTTTTGGGAGCAGTCACCATTCAACAGTATGGTGACTGCTCCCAGCTGCAATCTAACAAGTTCCGAAAAAACATTTTTTTCGGAAACTTGTCTTGATAATGTACCAGCTGAAGCTGGCGTACATTATCAGAAATGAAAAAACCCAATGCTGTCAGCTCTGCTCCGAAGAGCAGAGCTGGACAGTGCATGTGTGGAGGGATCACATGATCCCTCCCTGTCACTCACCGCTCGCAGAATTGCAGACAGACCGGGATCTTTGTGGAACTGCACATGCGCAATGGAAAGAAGAAGAGGAACGAAGATGACGTGGAGGAGATCCTAGAGACAGCGCGTCCCGAAGAGGGGGGTAAGTGTGATTTTTTTTATCACAGAAACAGCAGTTTTTCAGAACTGCTGTTTCTGTGATCCATTTTTAATAAATTTGAGAAATAGATCAATCCTTATCCATGCGATAAAGATTGATAACTATTTCTCATTTCTGCCGAATGATAAATGTGCCCCATAGTTACATTGATGTTTATGTATATTCATAATAATAAAACGGACCGTGCAGCACATAAAAATGGGACGTTTGTGTGTTTATTGGTACTGGGGCTAAAACTGTGCCCATTTCTCTGATGGCCATTAGCAGTTTATTTACATAACACCTTAGTCCTTCATGACTCAGAGAGTGGGGGGCACAGTTTGATGGCGGCTTACTCAAGATTAGTATGTGTTATAACAAGTGGTGGGACTATGGAATGAGGGCTTGGTAACAAAAATACAGCCCCCTCCTCCCCTATCAACATCAATAAGTCAGTCTGTACGCCCCAGTCCCACATGAAGTTCTCTGTTGGCCAACACTTTCTCCAGGATTATATAATTATTTCAGTTTATTGATATATCGCCGATCATATTATTAAGCGCTATACACAGAATATTGGTCTTCAGTCCCTGACCCATTGGAGCTTACAATTTAAATTCTCAACCTCACATATAAACACGTACACACACTAGGTCCATGTTTGGCAGAAGTCATTTAACCTACCAGTATGTTTCTGGGCTGTGAGAGGAACCACAGTCGTTAATAAAATGGCCAAACCGCCATCACAGAGTAACTTTTCATTGGCTGTAAAGTAAGAGGTGGTTGTAGAGCAATGAATCTGTAACAATCCTGACCAGGTTTTGTTACTTTCCCTGTCTGCTCTGTTTTTCTGTGGATCACATGACTCACCCTCAGGGCGGGTCACTCTAACCTGCTCTATTTAAACTCAGCACCGACATCTGCTCACTGTCAGTGCAACTTGTTGCTAGCCTGATTCCTTGGACTCATGTGTATCCTGACCCTGTGTCTTTCCTGTGTATGAGTTTCAGTTCTCTACCTAGTGCTGGAGCACTTCTACTGGGACTCCCCTGCTGCAAGTATCATCTTGCACATATTACAAAGACTTTGTTTTCTCTCTATTGTGCCTCTACTGATTCACAGCCTGCTGCAAGTCTGTTCATGTGCATATAACAAGACTGTTATTGTGTTTATCACCTTGTCACGCTTCACTGTGGCTAATTGACATCTGCGTATGATCATCTGCATATATATATATATATATATATATATATATATATATATATATATATATATATATATATATATATATCATTGAAGTATTGAAGAACTACATTGTGTCTTGCCTCCTTATTCTGAACCTAGTAGACTCAGCATCAGGTCGTGTACAGGTCTGCTCTGACTATCAGACCTGTAACTACCAGCACCGTAATAGAATCATAATGCCATACCATTAATATTATTGTCTTTTATTTATGAGGCGCCACAAAAGGTGTGCAGCGCCGTACATGACATATACAGAGAGCAGCGATCCATAACACATAACATGATACATGAAGAACAAAATACAAAGACCAGACATACTGAATGAATAAATACACAGGTAACACAGTAATGTAGATCAGATTATCTGAGGGACAGTGAGTGAGAGTGATGGTAGTAATCAGCGGGAAGTAGGACTGAGCTTAAGACAACAGGGCTACGGGGGCAGCCTAGAGGTACAGAGGGTGAGGGGATATTAGAAGGAGAACACAAGGAAAGAGGGCTCTGGTCCTAAGAGCTTACATCCTACAGGAAAGGGGGAGACACAAATAGAGTGGTACCGACTGGGGGAGTGGGGTGTGACTCCTTACCCCAAATTATGAAAGATTATTACATGAATCCATCATTCTTTTTTCTTCCTTATATTATATTTCAGTCTTTTTCCCTCCAAACGTGTTGCCTTATTCTAGAAATTCTCTTATTGTACAGAATATGGCCATCCTGAACTATTAATATCTTTACGTTTCTATCACTCCCCTCTGTCCTCTAAGCAGTACAATATTTATCATGTAGTCTCTCCTGATAATTCTTGTTATATAGCACATTATTTTAGACGCCCTTCACTGAATAGTTTGTAATTTTTTTTGTCTTTTTGATGATATGGCCTCTAGAATCAGTGTTGGGGAGACCGCACAGAGTTGAGCGTGGGGAAGATTGCACAGAGTTGAGCATGGGGGAGACCACACAGAGTTGAGCGTTGGGGAGACCGCACAGTGTTGAGCGTGGGGGAGACCGCACAGTGTTGAGCGTGGGGGAGACCGCACAGAGTTCAGTGTGGGGGAGACCGCAGTGTTGTGTGTGGGTGAATTTATGCAGAGGTGTGGTGGGAGAGGTATGTAGAAAGATGTTCAGACGTGTGTGAGGGGGGGATGCGGTGGTGTGTGTGGGTGTATAGTAAGTGTAGTGTATGACTGTCTGTCATCATGGAGGGAGCGAGTCCGGTTGAACTACCCGAAAATGTATGACTCTTCCAAGAAAGCAGGAAAGTATGCCGAAAACATGTTACCTATCAGGAAATCCATAGCTCCCCGTGGGTGCGGCTGCTCAGTATGAGCCACTGCTTGTACTGCAAGACGCAGTCACGTGACATTCAGCCTAGCTCACGCTCACAACCCCTTGCATCATCCAATTATACTGTAAATTGTATTATACTGGGTTCAATCAGATGACCCCTTTAAGGATTTCGCACACTGAGCAGGATTATGCCCTATAAAAGACCCTGCAGAAACCAGTATGGTGGAGATTACAAAGGGGAAGGAGTTGGCTCAATCAGTGCTGCCCTCTGCTGGTGTAAAAGTGGTCTCCATTGTACTTAGTCCCATCGCTCCCGTCCTTCACCCTCCTCACTACTGTTTCTGTGTTGCTGGGTTTAATGCACCTACACATCGGTCTAATATAGCTGCAGCTGAACGGTGCACCTGTGTCCACCTATGACCACACACCCAGGATAATCTGTGGTTTTGTAGTAGATGGAACAGAGTGATGTGCTGCAGATCTCTAAAAAGGTCAGTAATGTAATAATCTGCAGAATATATCACTATGTATCTGTCAGGGGGTAGACAAGGTCAGTGCACTAATTAGGAAGAACTTTGAGGTTCTATATGAAACAAGTTTTGTAGTTAATGTATTCAGTTCATACCCAGAAGCAACAATGACTTACTGTAGTAATAATATATTGACATTTGCTCTTTGATTTTGCGGTCTCCTTAGAGTACTATGCTTTTATCTTTTGCTTGTTAACAATAACATCCTACTTTTAAAGAGCAAAATTGGTTGTGTTGTGACGTCCTGTTTGGCCATAATTGACTGGGGTCATGCAGAGCAAAATGCCACAAGATTTAATGCTTCTGCCCACTGCACTTAAAGGAGAGCACATCTGCATTATGCCCAACAACGCGCCTATTAAATTCATTTATAGTCTTTTCATTCGGACTGTTCCTCCCATAACTTGTGCATTGTAAATAGCCCATAAAATTAGTTTAATTTTGCATGAAGTTACTTATCTACTTAACACATTAACCTGCTGACCCCATTCCTGTGGTTTTAGATCAAGCAATGATGAGTAACTTAATGAAGAATCATTACGGATGAATCCTCATCTGCGGTCCCTCACACCGGCTGCTGGAGTGCACTCAGCAATCAACCACCGGAAGAATAGACCCTGGCGCTGTGGTTGGAAAGAGATCACTTTGCTTAATGGTTAACACAGAAATATAATAAGAAAACTGTTCATTACAAACTACACTATATACTATACTAGCTAAGATCATGTGACCAGAACCATATAGTACTTTGTACAACAAATCTCCCTAGAAGACAAATAACCTTAATATCAAATAATATATATATATTTATATAATACCAAATATTTAACTGAAAACATGCAAGGTATCCGGTGTTTTCACAGTTCTTCTCCTGCGAGTTCATCGGTGTAGACCAGCTGTGGGTCAACTGATGGATCTGGCTTGAGAAGTAGACATCAGTCACAGTCAATCTATGGCGGAGTCTACATAAAGTACTGCTACAGGTTCCTCCTCCATATCTGCCACCATAACTGTGTCACATCTCCTGTGATGTCTGGACCTTTGGTAACAGGCTCCACTTGGTGCGACCATCTTCTATGATCATGGTTATAGGTCCAACAGTTACTTCTGGCTGCCATCCACTGGTTGTGGGCACCCTTACTCTCATGGAAGAAAGATTGTCAAATCTATGGCACCAATGTTGTAATGCTGTCATACAAAATTAGGGGTAAATCCATCTATAATTTTACACCTTGGCTAAACCATGCTGCTTTGTGCGGGAGGGTAGGACAAATTTAATATCTACAGACAGATTTCTAGTTGTGAAGGAGAGCATCCTAACTCAACTCTAAAGGCAGCTGTCAGGTATTTGTGTGCTATATACTATATATATATTGGGCAGCATGGTGGCTCAGTGGTTAGCACCTCTGCCTCACAGCGCTGGGGTCATGAGTTCAATTCCCGACCATGCTCCCATGGTTGGCTGAGACATTGTGATGGGTCTTCTTTAACAAAATTCCAATTTGAGGCTCTTTTCCAGAAATGTGTAATCAAGTTTGGTTTGAAGGCTGTTGATTACCGTATTCACGCATTTAGGATGGGTGCTGTTACTGTAGCAGTTTCATAAGGTTGTTTGGTTCAGACTATTATGGCTTTGGGCAGGTGGAAATCGGGTTATTTTAAGAGATATATTAGGCCATCTGTAGCCCCTTAGAGCTATTTTTGTGCACAGAGTGAGACTGACCCATGCCACGTGTTGCTTGCCTTGTTCAAAGGAGACATAGACAGATTTATCTAATGTTTCAGGGGCCCTGATTGGCTTGTAGCTTTCTGAGGTTTTACGTTTTTACCTCCACCTGTGTCATTCTGTATGTGTGTGCCACTGTCTATGTCTGCTGTGCTTTCTGTATTTGTTCATATGTTGCTTTGGCTTTCTGCTAATGTCTTATTTACCTCCATGTTTAAGGATGGTGTGGTTGGTGGGCCATTCCTTTATTTTTTTGAGCCAATAAGAGTGGTCCTGCTCTCAGCTTGAGCATTTTCCCTGAGGCTAGTTTAATTTGTTGCTTGGGTTTTAGGGCGCTTCGTTGGGCTTCCCTTTTGATATTCTGTTTGCTAACGATTAAGGCCAAATGTTGGCATTCTGGAATATGGCGCTCATTGAGCACATTGAGTTGGATGTTGCGGTGATTAGATCCCGATGGCCCTTGGTCCGTTTAGTATGGTCAGATATTATCCCTAGGTTATTGTGGAGAAACGTTGATAATCTGATTGGTCTCGACAAGGCTCGTTCTAAGATTAATAGAGCTGGTGGTAAGTTCTTTTTTTTTTTGATAGGTTTAGGGGGTTCAGTAGTTAGTTATCCGGCCTTTAAAGCTAGATTCCCACAATTCTATAGAGCAGATGTGGTTCATTTGTTGGAGGAAGCTTTGGCGTATTTCATTGGGCAAATTTTTCAGCTTCTTGTTGGGCTTTGAGAGGTTACAGTGATTGCTGGCTTAGGTTCCTGCTGGGGGATTGGGGTCCCATTAAGCTAGCTGTGGTGGGAAGCAGTCCAATCAACATCCATAACGACACATTTGGGTGGCGGTTGGGCGCTCACCCTTAACAGAAACGGTCAATTAGCTATACTTGGGGAGTTATGGGGCAGTGACCGGTCGGGTGGGCATCAGCAAATGTGCCAACATTGGGGAGAGATGATCTCCACCTCCTAGAAGTGTCCGAATATTTTAGTTCATTAATTTTACGGTTTATGGATATGGTTGAAGGCTGATTGGTCTTTTATTTGCCACCACTTCAATTCACTTTGCTTTTCATTAAAAATTGTGACCTTTCATTCACCAAACAAGTGTCTTGTGTTTTTATTTTATGAAGGTAAGATAACTCTTGGTAAGTGAAATAACGTAAAAGGTAAAAGTTATCAACCGCTAGGTGGGTTATACGTCTATACCTCCAGTGTCCAACGTTTCATTCATGGTGAGAACTTGAGGATTCTCATAGTGTTATATAAGCTTAGACCTTCCTCACTTATGGCAATAAAACAGCCCCCATTCACCTTTATCATGTACATTATTGACACAAAATATTAGAACATGAAAATTTATGTCATCAAGAATTCTGTTCTCATTTCATCTGCACTCAGAGTAATAGCAGATAGCAACGTCTGTCCGTCACATGGAAGCTGCGTCATCTGCTTGTCATACCTGACAATTAAACATCAGAAACCGGCCACCCGTGCACTGTCACTCTATGAAAGAGAACATTCCAGAGACAAGGTATTGTTACAATGTTACAGTAAAATGTTATGAATTTAACCATAGTAACTGAAGAGATGATATTCTGCAAGTTTCATTGACAAAGGTAATGAATAAAAACATTTGCAGAACACAGAGCTTTTCTGAAGTTTTCAGTAATGTACACACTGGGCTGAATGTCAGAAATGAACAATGGGGAACCCAGAAGGTCAGATGGAGGCCACATGCAACATGGGGACTTTGGCTTCTCAATTATTTGTTTTCCTTCACATTTTAGTAGGACTCCTTAAATATTTAATAAAGGTTGTCTGCAGCAGAATGATTATTTACTTTCAGTCCTATCAGCTCCAGAACAACCGTTTGTTTAATTATTATCACGGTTTGTTTGTGGAATATGAAGCTTGGGACCTGCGATAACAGACGTTCAAGGTCAAACGCACCTCCGGCATCTCTCTGTCAGCACAATGGTTCGGGCCCCAAGTACTCACAAAGGTGGGTAGAAACGTTTCAGGAACAATTAAAAATGTTTCATAGGTGATCAGTGTAGAAGGGATAAAATTTGTTTTTTCTTTCTTCCAAAACCGTCGTTGTGTTTTGCTGATTCTTTTGATTTTGCATGCCCGGGAGACACCGTCCCATCCGTCCCTATGCCGTAGATTAATCAGATTAACAAACCAGGTGCTTCAGCCACAGGTAATGTCACTTCTGAAGTAGATGGTTTCTTTGGTTCACCTCAAAGTAAAAGATTATGGATTTTGGATTATGGATTAGGGTTGGCACCTACCTCAATTTGCTCATCAACTTCATACTCACCAGTGTCCGTAATGATGTCCACACAATTATCCCCCAGTATAACCGTGTCAGACTCTGAAACGCCAGCCGGAGAACTCACCGACGCCATTACACCCTACTTGGGATGATGGAATAATACGTCTACCACTAATTGTTAGAGATGCTCACTGACCCCCATGAACTGGTTTTGGTTTTGGATCTGGATTACCTTCGTCTTTTGGTTTTGGTTTTAGTTTTGGCAAAACCGCCCTTGTGTGTTTTGCTTTTGGTTTTGAATTTTTTATAAAAAATCCTAAAATATGCTAAAATCACATAATTTTGCTCTTTTTTTTATTCCTACATTATTATTAACCTCAATAACACTAATTTCAAGTCATTTGCAGTCAATTTTGACCACATCACAGGTCACAATATTATTTTCATACACTTTTGGACAAATACTGCAGCGACCGGGCTGGATGGTAAGCGACAGAGCAATGATACAAATAAACGGCAGTTCCTACCACATCTAGGACACATTGGCACACAGCAGTGGCAGAAAAGAACAATGGGGGTCCGCCCTCCCTCCCACCCATCGCTATGTTGGATCTTAAAAAGGAATTCAAAACTCGCGAGATCCGACAACGTCATGATGACATTTAGACTCGTTTTTGATTCCGAGGGAGCGCGTCAGTACCGAGCCTCGGACCCCCTAGGTTCGGGTGTGTTCGGTTCCCCAGTAACCGTGCCTGAGCATCTCTACTATTTGTACTGAGAGGCTCCTGGTCAATAGACCCATGTCAGTAGCAGGAAGCCGTGTACGACAATGCCACCAAAAAATACATCAAATTACAATATTTACTTGTTTCATCTTTCACCACACCCGGGGAGCGCACAATGATGTCGAGAAAGGAGAGACTAAAGAATTGCGTTACTCACACAACCACTGCAACACGATATTGTTTAACAGCGATGTAACTTTTTTTTATGCTTTCCAATTACTTTTCTCGGTGTAAATTTATCTTTTATGGAGTTTTGCGTTTGCTTGCTTTATATATGCTCCGCTGAGCTCTCTCTCTCGCTCTCTCTCCCACCCACTTGCTCTGCAACACACTGTTGGTTTCATCAATCTGACACATTTTTAATGACGTGAATTGCAAACAACAATAAATGTATCCAACAACAATAGTGATTTGCTCTGAAGAACACAATATTGTTCAACACACTATGAGAAGACGTTCAGCCTAGTAATCAATAATATAATATTCAATAATAGTTCAAGTACTAGTCATTTTCTTTGACTTGAATAACTTTTTTTTGCTCTGATTACTTTTCTCAAGTTATTCGTTTATTGCAGACGTTTAGATGATGGTTTAATGTTTTGCGCAATAATATTTTCTGCTGCATTAACCAAGCTTCACAATTGTTATTTAGTTATTAAATTTGCACATTTCAAGCTGTTTGAAAAAGATTAAAAGGGGCTGATTCGATTCAGGTTCCGCAGCAGCCTAGTGTGACTGCGGATATTTACTGGTATTGTACCTAAAAAATTGCTGATTTGAGCTAGATAAAAAATGTCATCACAATATTTCTCACACTCACTCATCACTATGTCATTACAAGTGAATAATGAGTTCACTCACAATGAGATAATCAGCCAGGGACTGATTCATTAGGAATGCAATGTTAACACAATTGAATGCAAGTACTCAGGTACTCAAGTATCTGATGAAATGTTTCTAGTTTAATAACGGTCTAAGTACTTGCGTTCACCGGCATATAGTCCATTTCTCAGCTTGCGCTGAGTAATTTTACGCAAGAATACGTCACGTATCGGGATTTACGTTCCTTAATGACTCAGGCCCTCGTTGTATTGGAAACGTTAAGTATTTTATATCCAGATTCTGCTGATAAGATACCACAGCCGCAAAACAAAAAATTGTACAAATAATACAGGTTAAGAGTTATTACACCGCATTGTATAACATAATTTATCAGTGGCTCCAGCATTATTGCATTTCCAGAAATACAGCCCGTAAATAATTGATTGGATTTTAATGACCATGTTTTAGGCAAAGATTAGATACATAAATCATATCTAAGCAAACACTGTAAATAAGATAATGTTAATCATATATATGTGCTGTGTTTGCATCTTTAATCAAAGACCAAAGCCGGCTAACTGCTTTCATCTTCTGCGATTTTACTGGGGAGGGGAATAACATTCACAGTGTACCCATCTCATAAACACAATGGAGGGAGCAATTTTGTGGACTCAATACATATCCGGGAGATTACAGCCTTTCAACCAGTGACAACAACACTATTTTAAGAGGCACAAAATGCCTCGTGCCCCCTTGATGTCTAGTGAACTTTTAAGCTGCATTCTCATCAGTATTCATTCATCCCACACAATAGATGTCCTCACTATGTTAAGTCAAGTGGTTCCCTTTAATAATTGTGATTGGCAGTGTGACATTCATACATTGTCTATGATTAATTAGAGATGGAGAACGGAGATCTGAAGTCTGGGTGGAACGTTGCTCCTTTGTGCTCAAGAACTAAGATGTTCCAGGACAATGCATCTACTACGTTGGTCCTGGATTGATATTCCCGTATGGATCTAAATGCATGTAATCATATGTGCAGTTAGCTCATAAAGAGAAAAGACTGTCTCATAAGGATCTATACACAATAATATTCAACATACATTAAACCACAAAAGGATGGAGGTAATTGCATTTACCTCTCACAGCACAAAATAAAGAACCGTTCCTCCGCACCTGCACAAACATCATTAAAAGCTCCATTAATATGTTATATTACAATGTGATTAGTGTTATATGACATGAATGAGTAATGGTGTCTGCTCATCTCCTCTATGCGATCACAAATTGGCGATTCAGCAACCTGGGACAAGTGTCCTGAACGTGATGAAAGACTACGATCTCCACTGTCAGACATGCTGGGAAATGCTTTTGTGGTTATAAATACAGACACGGTATTTTAGGGACTATAAAAGCGACTGATACTAAAGGTTAGACCTGTGACGCTCGTATATCTCTAAATACACACAGTAATGTCCTCACAGACACGTGCTCACACCTAGGCAGGCGGTCACATACCAATGGACGTAAACTTACTGTGCCACAGGTACTTACATCCATGGTGGACTGAGACTTCTCGTTCCTTGGACAGTACCGGTAACATGAGCCCTGTTTCACCCTTTTTCCCACTGACTGTTTGATGGGCTCCCTTTAATTAGTATTGTGCATTAATTACACGGTAAACCAATATAATTAGGTTGAGCGCACATTCCAGACAATACTTCTCAATAAAAAACAGTCACTATTGCTCCTCGAGCAACAGAGCTATAATACGGGGAAATAGTATTTAGAAATGTCCCCCCAAGGGTTCAGTGTGCCAGTGTGGTGGCCGAGTACAGATGGGACTTCCTTCCCTTACCTTGTCCTCCAGACACGAGTCAGGTTCTTTTTTATTCGGACATCCGGTGGTCAAGAGATAAATACTTCAATGAGAGGGACAAGGATTGGACAAATAACTTGGGTTTATTAATAATGCGGTAAAGATAATTTTGGTAAGCCCCCGCACCACTGACCCCTTCAACTCAATGGTAATGACAAAATATTCATTTGATCAACATAGAGCACAATAGCATTTAACATATAATAATAAATCAATTTTCAGGTAAATCACTTAACATTAATATTCAACTAAAACATTTGGTGCACCAATATTATCCCTGGTAACGTTACCATATTTTACACTCAGTCCTGGGTTGAACTGTGCACAGGAATTTAGTAGAAGTGCTGCACGTGGTTGGGGCCCATAAATTACTTTTTCACGCCAAATAAGCTGATGATCTTTTGTATTACACAGTCTCTCTTGTGTGTATTCACAGACCTCTCTATTTTCTCTCCTCTCACACTGTTCTCAGTACAGAGCTCAGTCTGTTTAGTGTGATGTCACAGATCTCTCTACTGCTTATTTGTTTTCAGTACTTTCCTTTTTACTCACACCTCTCTTTGGCTCACTTCTTATTTTCTTCTCTCTCAGTCTATGCAGACACAGGGATCTCTCTCAGTCTATGCAGACACAGGGATCTCTCTCCCGCAGAAGTCTAGAACGTTCCTCTTCCCACTGCCTTCTGGGAGTTCACAGTTATTACCAAAGTTAGTGGACTTGTTGCTACGCCACACACTCCTCCTTCCTGTTACTCCCGGCAACCACCAACCACTCCCAACTGTCACTTCTCCCTCAAGAAAATATATATATATTTTTTTAAAAATCTTTATAAACACTTTTAACAATTAACAAATTAAAATAACAAATTAAAAACATATAGATACACCCCAGGGTACTCAGATTTTGGGGCACCACACCAGCATCATATCACCCAGTATCACCCCCGTTGTATGAACTTCATGGGCCTGTGTGCGAGAGCGGCCCAACCCCAACCTTTTCTCAGCCAATCGGTTGATTGATAGATTGTTTGGCTCACTCTCTGAGTCACTTGACAGGTCGTCTTCTGGCTGCACAGTACTATACTCACTATGGGCCGGAGTCAGTATGGAGAGCGGAGCAATAAATATGTTCATGGGCAAACCATGTTACATACAAGGGGTGCAAATGAGTTTATTATTTTGCACATACATGGTTTTGCCAAGGTGCATGTGACAGGGGCAGTGACATGATGTGAGGAGGGGAATGGAGGCAGCAGGAAGCCACAGACTGACAGTTATATAGTGGAAGAAGCAGGGTCCTCCAGCAGCACAGAGTATATCAGGAGATGAGTGATGTGTTAGTGAAGACAGGGCTGCATGTGACAGGGGCAGTGACATGATGTGAGGAGGGGAATGGAGGCAGCAGGAAGCCACAGACTGAGAGTTATATAGTGGAAGGAGCAGGGTCCCTAGCAGCACAGAGTATATCAGGAGATGAGTGATGTGTTAGTGAAGACAGGGCTGTATGTGACAGGGGCAGTGACATGATGTGAGGAGGGGAATGGAGGCACCAGGAAGCCACAGACTGAGAGTTATATAGTGGAAGGAGCAGGGTCTCCAGCAGCACAGAGTATATCAGGAGATGAGTGATGTGTTAGTGAGGACAGGGCTGCATGTGACAGGGGCAGTGACATGATGTGAGGAGGGGAATGGAGGCAGCAGGAAGCCACAGACTGAGAGTTATATAGTGGAAGGAGCAGGGTCCCCCAGCAGCACAGAGTATATCAGAAGATGAGTGATGTGTTAGTGAGGACAGGGCTGCATGTGACAGGGGCAGTGACATGATGTGAGAAGGAAGCTGCATACATAAAGCAGGCATAGTAGTGATGTGAGGTTTTTGTCACCATGATACTTGAAGATTATGGCGCTAAAGACACCTAATTCCTGTACACAGAATCATATAAACATGTGAGAGGTTATACTTATCTTTATCTGCGATATATTTAAAGTAAAAAGACAAATACATCTGCTAAACACCCCCCGGGCTCCCAGCATCATACCCAGCGCTTTAGGGTTCAGGATAAAAGACTCATAGTTGTATTGTTAGAGTTTCACAGGAGAACGGAGCGTCTCTCCTTACGGGGGTCCTGCTGCATTCACAATCTCTTCCTCTTATGTGGAGATCTCACAACTGAGCTGGGACTTTAATAATATCACGTTTAATAAAATCCAGCATTTCCAGACCTAAGATTGTCCTGAAACTCAGATCAAATCACCCATTTTGCTAATTTCCACCCTGCCAGCTGCCTGTGGAAGCTTCTTGTCAGTTACTTTAAAAGGACAAAAAAATCTCTTTCTGAGGCATCGGGGGCCTTCGGTTAACAAAAACCATGAATAAAGGATGTTTGAGGCAGGGATACAGCCAGAGCGGCTGCTGCTTTCTATTAAATCCATTTTTATTCCATAAGAAAGGCACGTACAGTCAGAGCCTACTGAGCGGTGCCTTTCACAAGCAGTGGGGGAGCACTCATAACATTCTTACATTAACAACTCACTTTCTTAAGTAAGCATTACTGGAAAGCCCAAAGGAGCAGCAAAACGCGTTTCTGCACATACACAAAGAGCTCTGTAAGATCCTGCAATTCTCTCTTTCAGTCTTCCCCCTTCATCCATCTCCACCTGTAATTCTCTGTAGAGCTGAGAGACATTAAACTGCCCCTCTCTGAGTATTTAATGCCCTGTGTCTCTCTGCCTGTCTGTCTGTCTGGAGTGATTGGTCAATATGAAGGGTTGTGCTGCTTATTTTTCATGTGTTATATAGGGGCTTATTTATCAAACAGTGTACACTAATTAAAGGACATTTACCGTGATTCTGGCGCACTTTGGAGTATCCTTGAAATTTATGATTGTTGCATCACATGGATATCTTTTGCATTCTGTATCGTTTTTTCTAAGCAGTCACTATCAAATAGTATGGTGACTGCTCCCTACCGCAATCTAACAAGTTCCGAAAAAGAGATTTTTTTCGGAAACTTGCTATGTTACATCATCGGAAATGGAGTTCTCTTTACTTTTCATTTCTGTCTAGCTCCGAAGATCAGAGCTGGACAGCTCATGTGCGGAGGGATCACATGATCCCTCCAGGTCACATGACAACTGTTCGCTCTACACTGCACAGTAGGGTTCTCTGTGAACCAATTTGTCGATCGGTGCATGCGCACGGGGATTCAAAGCTGGATCGCAGTCAAGACCGCAAGTGAAGAGCCAGTGTAAAGGTAAGTGTTACACTTCAGACGTTTTTCGGAACGGCTGTTCCTGTGGAGATTTTTTAATAAATATGAGAAATAGTTCAATGGTTATCAATGCGATAAGGATTGAAAACTATTTCTCATTTTTTGCAGTGGTTGATAAAGGTTCCCCATAGTGCCCTCTGTGTCCTGTTTTCGCAAAATCTCAATGGCTATTTTTCCAGACAGCACTCAGATTACGGAAAAACTCAATACAGATTTCTGAAACTGTTTTATTTGACATCCAGAAGGAGGCACGAGGTGAATATTTTGGCCTTACAGATGGGGTGAAAGACCATGAATTTATGAAAATATCCTGAGCTGTTGTATTGTCCTGTATACTTGTCATTACAGTAATAGATTCCACATTTAATAAAAAGAAACTCAATTTAAATTAAGTTTTTCATCTGCTGCTACATTATTTGAATAACACCCCCACATTACATTAATAATGCCCACCAACTCCCACATTATATACTTAACCCCATCAACAGCCACATTACATTAATACCCCCACAACATAACAGTAGTATCCCCCACATCAATTCATCACTTAGAACAAAGTCATTCCTCCCAATTCCTGCCCTCTGCCCTCTGCCTGCTCTAACTTTTACTCCACTTCAATCCCGGACATATTACTCTGCAAATTTACGCACCCCAGAAACCTCCACTTATTATTCAGAATGTAAATGTATGTAGCATTACCTTCATACAGGATGACTGCTTTATATCAGTACTATCCTCCAGAAGTGCAGCGCTAAGAGCTACAGGTAGATCACAGACCATTGTGTTTGTATGGTAATATTATATGCACTAAAGCTACAGATACCTTTTTTTATGGCAAACAAATTGAATTATCTTGTGATAAGCGTGGCAGAGAGACGATACTCACACAGTTTTCCGGAACCACTTTTGCTGAACTTTTATTCTAATGTGTCAGGATGGTTCAGTCAGTAAGATGTGCAGTTCCAGGAAACAACCAAAAAAAGAATCCTCTGTCTGGTTAAACATTCAGTTACCTGACTAGTCAAAGGCCAAATAGTCACCGGCCAAATAGTTCAACGTAGGTCATTTTTTTGGGGGGCATTTAGCATATTCACACCTCCTTCACTCGGATTGGTTGGCTCTGTTTGGTTTCGCCCCCTCCTCCACTTCAATTGGACCTCTTGTCCGGTTCTACGCAGTGTCCGAGAAATTCAATATGTGTTCTGCTAATTTACGCTCTTATTTTTGTATTAAAATATTGTAATTTTGTCGATGGCACTGTACCATCCGAAAATTTTCTTATAGAGAATGTATCACCTAAAATTTAAACTGTCTGTAAAATAAATTACTCCATGCGCTGCTTTCAGATTCCCCGGTGGCCCGTTGCAGAGTAAGTTATTAATAAACCTATTTCGCGGCAATAGTTCTGTCCGGCACAGCAGCGATTCTCCCTTTATTTCCCACCTCCTGCGCTGTGCATCACTTGCATTTATAACTGCAAATTTCACGGTGATGTCTGCAAGTTGACTTCCTAATGTGAACCCAAATGTGTGTCTAGAACTTCAACTTGTCCTTCGCCCTCTCGGTGTCTGAATCGTTTTCCGTTAAGAAGTGGCCAATTTCTTCTCAGTCCCTTGTTATTCCTCTCCACTTCCCTCCATAATATCCCCCCGTCGCTGCAGAACGCAGGTCTAACACTGAGCGATTAGCTGAGAGTTTCAAGGCCTTCGACCACTAATGCCGCCTGACACCGGAAACTCAGCCTGAGCGGCTTCCACTGAGAAGAATTTGCCGTTCGATATTAGTACTGTCACCGGCTGAGATGAGTTATCTGCAGAATAGATGAGATCTTCCATAACTTTTATTCTACTTTCACAGTCTCTCCGACTTCTGAAGAACAGAGAAAATCTAGAAACACCAAAACTACATTGTTCCGCTCTAAAAACTGTAACACAGAAAATTGTGCAGAAAATATACTGCAAAGTAGAAGTGACAAAGGAGCCAGGTACAGTTTGGAATGTAGCAGCGGATGCGGCACGAGGAGTTGAGGGACGTGGCGGTGACATTACAGGCAAATCGTGTTTCGCGGCAGAACAGGAAGATTTACAAAGGTGCGAAGTTCCGGTGATACAAGGTCGCATTTCTGTGAAATTTTATTCCGCGCTGTGGGCCTGATTCATTAAGCCTCGCAGAACGAATGTTATTCTTATAACGCATGTAAATCCGGCATACGCACGTCCGTATTCAACTAGCGGATGCAAAGATATACGTCTGGTGATGAATACGGGTCTAGGTCCACTCTGCTGTAACAGACAGCACACTGCAGGGTACGTCTAATACCTATGTGGTACATAAAGTCACAAAAGAATGTACAGAAAGGAAAAAAAAGAACTAAATGTTAAAAAAAAAATGTCACCTCTAAATAAATAAAGGCATTGATGAAAAAACATTAAAAAAAAAAAGTTTTATTCATTTTCTTTCCATTAAATACATTTATCAGGATGTTATTAATGTCTACTGTACATAAAATACATTGTTACAGTGTCTCCTGATTACAAACACATGTTCTAGCTGTATACACAGCCGTCATCACTAGTAATCAGCACTTACACCTGACCTGTAGCTGGTGCCAGTGATACGACATAAAATCACGTACCTGAGAGATGCCCAAACCTTGAATCGGACGCTGCTGTGTGCGCACCAGCTGGGCACGCCCTTACTGTACATTGATTACAAGCATACACACAGTCCCCTCCCCGTTGTGTCCTGTTTCGTAGGCTGTAGTATAGATCCTTTGCGCACGAAGATGAATTCAATATTTTTTGCGCTCACTGGTATATTCGGTTGTGGGCATACGCAGATCGATTTTATGTAAAATATAGCACATATCGGCCTTTACATTCCATAATGAATCAGGCCCTGGATTTGCTGAATTTAAAGTCTGTGAATAGACCGGCTCCAGCATTTCAACCATTATCCCCTGTGCACTTTACTTGAGTTTTAAATTAAACAAAAATGTGAATAGACTCACTAACAGATCCACCATAAGTGCTGGATGTAGAGTACACAGGAACCTAAGGGGTACTGTGACCCCATGTACCGTTACCTTAGGGGCCCAGAGTCACACAACCAGACAGACATAATTACAGATGACAAATTTGCTTCTACATTTCTCTAATTTTATTTTGGGGTCGGAGCAAGCTCTACTCGTACTGAATACATGATAAGCAAATATAGAACATAGCGTGATATATACATGATGCCTTGTTCTGCATACGTGTTCCCCTCCAACATGTACACAGGTATATCTACTGCCGGGAAACACGCAATTCTGAATTTATTTTTAAGGCTCATAATTTGTCATCTGTAATTACTCTCCCTCAAGGTACAAATCCCAGGTCAGAGAATGTCGGAGATGAAAAATTACTGCTAATAATGTTATTTCTCCAGCATTGAAAAGAGTAAATAAACACATTAATTAGCGGGTTCTGTGTAATAACGATGTACATAAAATGTACCCAGAATTCATGGAAAATGGATTAATATGTGCAAAATCTGTTCCACTCACAGCAGTTCTCTCATCTCACCCACTTCCACTTTACTAAAGATAAATAATACATATATCTCTTACTAGGTGATGAGAAGGATGGACTGTAATATAATTGTATTATGGTCAGTGATCAGGTCATGTTGGGGGTGTAGTGTTCTATGTCTGTATAGAGTATAATAGAATTGTATTATGATTATGTCCAGTGATCAGGTCATGTTGGGGGTGTAGTGTTCTATGTCTGTATAGAGTATAATAGAATTGTATTATGATTATGTCCAGTGATCAGGTCATGTTGGGGGTGTAGTGTTCTATGTCTGTATAGAGTATAATAGAATTGTATTATGATTATGTCCAGTGGTCAGGTCATGTTGGAGGTGTAGTGTCCTATGTCTGTATATAGTGTAATAGAATTGTATTATGATTATGTCCAGTGGTCAGGTCATGTTGGGGGTGTAGTGTTCTATGTCTGTATAGAGTATAATAGAATTGTATTATGATCATGTCCAGTGGTCAGGTCATGTTGGGGGTGTAGTGTTCTATGTCTGTATAGAGTATAATAGAATTGTATTATGATCATGTCCAGTGGTCAGGTCATGTTGGGGGTGTAGTGTTCTATGTCTGTATAGAGTATAATAGAATTGTATTATGATTATGTCCAGTGGTCAGGTCATGTTGGGGGTGTAGTAAACCGGCAATGTCTGGACTTCGCAGGCTAAGTGTTTAAACACTTACCCTGAGGGGTCCAAACAGCTAATACACATTCATTCACATCTATCTATTATGCACCTACTCAATTTACAGTTTTTCCTATTTACTGTCATCATACTTCTCTCCAAACTCCTCTTCTTTCTCCATCATCCTATTTCTCTCTATTATTATTTCCCCTTCACTACTTCCCTCCTCACTAGTCTGTACACATGAACTGTTTTGTCTCCTGCACCCGCCACACTCACCAGCCTATATAAACAGAAATAAACTTCAAACCCACAAATCCTCCTCACATGTCCTTTTTCTCACCCTGCTCCTTCTCATGGCTGCTGGTGATATCTCACCTAACCCTGGGCCCCGTACAATCCCCATTATCTGCTCACGCTCCTCACTGCACCCCAAACCTTTCCATCCACCCTGTACTTCCAATCCCACCAACCGTATCCACATATCTCCAATACTCTCTCTTCTCTTCTCCTGTGCATTATGAAACACCAGGGGGTACATGTATTAATCTCTGGATTCTTCAACTCCCGCGAGTTCGGCGTCTTCGGCGCTTAAAGTTAAAGCGGCGCTGCCTTGTAAAGGAAAGTTTCCCTTTACAAGGCAGTGCCGCTTTAAATTTAAGCGCCGAAGACGCTGAACTCACGGGATTTGAAGAATCCGGAGACTTATACATTTACCCCCAGATCTGTTTTTAACAAACTTACATCCATCCATGATCTGTTCATTTCTAAATCCCTCAACCTCCTTGCCATTACAGGAACCCAGCTTACCTCCTCTGACACTACATCCCCTGCTGCTCTCTCCTATGGGGGACTCTCCCTCAGCCACATTGCCAGACCTGGAAACAGACAAGGTGGTGAAGTAGGCATTCTACTATCTCCAAGCTGCACCTTCCAAGTCATACCCTCTGAACCCTCCCTCTTATTCTCTTCCTTTGAAGTCCACACTATCCGTCTATTTTATCCTCTCCACCTTTGTGTTGCTGTCATTTATCGCCCCCCAGGTCGTTTCCCAATTCCTTGACAACTTTGCAGCCTGGCTCACTTATTTCCTATCCTTTGACCTCCCTACTCTCATACTAGGCGATTTCAAAATTCCCATTGATAATCCTACAGACTCTTCTGCCACTAAATTTCTTACACTTACTTCCTCCTTTGGTCTCTTCCAATGGATCTCATCTCCCACCCACTGTGATGGGCACTCCTTGACCTTGTCTTCTCCCACTACTGCTCCATCTCTAATTTCTCCAAATTAGCCTTCCCACTCTCCGGCCACAATCTCCTTTCCTTCAGCCTCACCTTACCTCATGCCCATCCCCCTGCACCCTTAATACACACATACACAATGAAACCTACGTAATCTTAACCCATTCCACTTCTCATTTTCGCTAAAACAACTATTTTCTCTAATGACTGCATTGTCCTGTCCTAATCAGGCTGCCTCTTTCTATAACAAAACACTCACTTCAGCCTTAGACAATGCAGCTCCAGCTACTACATATAGTCACCGACAATCCAAACCCCAACCATGGCCCAACAAACAGACCCGCTACTTGCAAAAGTGCTCCCACACTGCAGAGCGCCACTGGAGGAAATCTCGTTCCTATCCCGATTTCCTCCACTATAAATTCATCCTCTCATATTACAGCGCTGCCCTTTCAATGGCCAAACAAACATTCTTCAAATCTTTAATATCCACCCAGTCTTCTAATCCCCGTCGCCTCTTTGCCACCTTCAACTCACTTCTCTGCCCGCCTGCACTTCTCCCTCCGTCCTCCCTCACTGACAAGATATTTCCTTATGCAAAACTCTGCCGACCTTTCCTTACACTCCCCAATCCACCCTTAATTCATTCTCTCCAGTAACTGAAGACGAAGTCTCTGCACTCATCTTATAATCTCACCCTACAATCTGTCCACTCGACCCTATTCCCTCCCATCTACTTCGCTCCCTCTCCTCTGCTGCATGCCCACCTCTAACTCACCTCTTCAACCTGTCTCTCTCCACTGGCACATTTCCATCCTCCTTTAAACATGCGCTCATCTCACCTATTCTAAAGAAACCATCTCTTGATCCAACCTCTCTCTCCAACTACCGCCCTATTTCTCTCCTCCCCTTTGCCTCCAAACTACTTGAGCGATTAATGTACAAACCCCTGTCTCATGTTCTCTCCTCTCATTCCATTCTCGACTCTCTGCAATCAGGCTTCCATCCACAACATTCAACTAAAACTGCTCTCACAAAAGTGACCAATGATCTACTTACTGCAAAGTCTAGGGGACATTTCTTTATACTCATTCTCCTCGACCTCTCTGCTGCTTTTGATACTGTTGATCACCCTCTTCTCCTACACACCCTTCACTTCATCGGCCTTCATGACACAGTTCTTCCTGGTTCACTTCCTACCTATCGAACTGCTCCTATAGTGTTTCTACCTCTGGCACATCCTCCCCCCCACTCTCTGTTGGGGTCCACAAGGCTCTGTTCTTGGCCCTTTACTTTTTTCATTGTACACCTGTTCTCTTGGGACACTAATTCGCTCATTCGACCTCCAATACCACCTCTACGCTGATAACACCCAAATCTATATCTTTTCCCCTGACCTCTCTCCTTCTATACTATCTTGTGTAACCAACTGTATTTCTGCTGTCTCCACATGGATGTCTCAAAGCTACCTACAGCTCAACATGTCCAAAACAGAGCTCATTATCTTTCCTCCGGCCAGAGTCACCACCTCAAATCTTACTCACTGTCAATAACACCACAATTTCCTCAGTCTCCCAAGCCCGCTGCCTCGGTGTCACGCTTGACTCCACCCTCTGCTTTATTCCTCACATGCAGACTCTCTACCAGTCCTGTCAACTCCACCTTAAAAACATTGCCAGAATACATCTTTTTCTTACTAAACATGCTACCAAAACTCTTATACATTCTCTAATCATCTCCTGTCTTGACTATTGCAACCTCCTGCTATCTGGCATTCCTGACACCCATATATCCACACTTCAATCCTTCCTAAATGCTGCTGTAAGACTGATTTTCCTCTCTCACCACTCCACATCTGCTGCACCACTTTACAGATCCCTACACTGGCTCCCTGTGTCCTCCAGAATTAAATTCAAATTACTCACCCTTACCTACAAAGACCTCAACAACACCACCCCTGCAAACATCTCGAAGCTCATATCAAAATACTCTCCTTCCCACCTTCTTAGATCTATCTCTGACCTGCGTCTTGTCTCGTCTCTGATAACCACCTCTCACTCCCGCCTACAAGACTTCTCCCGTGCTGCGCCCCACTTATGGAATTCCCTACCATGCTCAATCAGACTTTCCCACAGCCTTCAAATCTTTATACGCTCTTTGAAAACCCATCTCTTTTTTAGAGGTGACCTTATCCCCGATAACACACTTTTCACACTAATACACCCTCACAGCTGTCCCACTCTCCACTCTGAGCCACTCTGTGAGTACTCCTCTTGATTCAGCTGTGCCCTCTCCCACTTAGAATGTAAGCTCTCTAATGAGCAGGGTCCATCATATCCTTTGTTTTCATGTCTGCATTTATTTTTTTTCTACCTTGTATGTCCCTATTTTATGTATGTACTGTTTTCTCCACTGTACGGCGCTGTGGAGCAATGTGGTGCCTCACTAATCTACGATAATAACAATAATAATAATAATTTGTCTGTCACAGCTTGTAACACTTGTTTATCATACATGAAAATGCAGCTGATATATTATTACAGGTTCGTGTCTCTATCTTGACTAAATATATTGTTTAAACTTATTACTGAGGTTACAGGTAATATGGGGCCCTTCTGAAGATTAGAGGGCCACATATTCGGCCCTTGATATGTATCAGGTTTTCAGCAGATTATTGCGTCAATCACACGATAAATGACCGTTGGGTCCGATATCGCATCAGTGTGTACGCTCCAACGATCATGTATTACTGTACCAAAGCACATCGTATTGTTTCATTTCATTTTATAAACTGAACTAAAAATCTCGTTCAATGATGGAACGATGTCCTTCCAATCCTGCAGTGTGTACGCACTCGCGATCTGGATCTCCATAGAGTTTACAGAGTCACAATCTTTTCAGCTGATGGTTATGAAAGATGAAGAGCACAGATCTGACATGTGTAAAACATGTACAGTGTGTACACGTGGATCGGCTGCTGATCGGGACTGTTGGTAAATCGTTACTGATACGGCATCGGGAGAGATTTTCTGTACTGTGTACTCTGCCTTTGTGAGAAACTGCTTTTGTTTTCCTTTACATTGCTATTTTATTACATTAAAACAATCAGGATCATAAGAAATCTATAATGTTTCAGAAAATATATTTTGGAAAATGTAAGTTTTATTTTTGCAAATCACTAAATAAACACATGGAGCAGATAATACAGTGGGACGTTCTGGGCTAATCGTCAGTCCTGGTTACAGATCCTCTGGACATGCTGAATTATTAATCCCTTTCGTTAGATAAAGTGAGGCTCCCGAGGTTTTCATGGAGAGCAGACACTTCCTGGTTCTGTATCCCACCTGCGGTAATAAGAGACAGAGCCGCGGTTGAGATGAGAGATGAGACACTGGCTGAAATGAAGCAATCATCACTGGTACAGATACAGGAGCCAGGACTCTGCTGTAGAATAACTTTCATTCATTTCACCTCTGCTGGGGAACAAAACATTGCTCTGTTCCATCTACCTCCTGACAGATACATAGTGATATATTCTGCAGATTATTACATTACTGACCTCACTATACAACTGCAGAACATTGCTCTGTCCCATCTACCTCCTGACAGACACATAGTGATATATTCTGCAGATTATTACATTACTAACCTCACTATACGACTGCAGAACATTGCTCTGTCCCATCTACCTCCTGACAGATACAGTGATATATTCTGCAGAGTATTACATTACTGACCTCACTATACATCTGCAGAACATTGCTCTGTCCCATCTACCCCCTGACAGATACATAGTGATATATTCTGCAGATTATTACATTACTGACCTCACTATACATCTGCAGAACATTGCTCTGTCCCATCTACCCCCTGACAGATACATAGTGATATATTCTGCAGAGTATTACATTACTGACCTCTCTATAGATCTGCAGAACATTGCTCTGTCCCATCTACCCCCTGACAGATACATAGTGATATATTCTGCAGAGTATTACATTACTGACCTCTCTATAGATCTGCAGAACATTGCTCTGTCCCATCTACCCCCTGACAGATACATAGTGATATATTCTGCAGAGTATTACATTACTGACCTCTCTATAGATCTGCAGAACATTGCTCTGTCCCATCTACCCCCTGACAGATACATAGTGATATATTCTGCAGATTATTACATTACTGACCTCACTATACATCTGCAGAACATTGCTCTGTCCCATCTACCCCCTGACAGATACATAGTGATGTATTCTGCAGATTATTACATAACTGACCTCTCTAGAGATCTGCAGAACATTGCTCTGTTCCATCTACCCCCTGACAGATACATAGTGATATATTCTGCAGATTGTTACGTAACTGACCTCGGTAGAGATCTGCAAAACATTGCTCTGTCCCATCTATCCCCTGACAGATACATAGTGATATATTCTGCAGATTATTACATTACTGACCTCTCTAGAGATCTGCAGAACATTGCTCTGTCCCATCTACCCCCTGACAGATGCATAGTGGTATATTCTGCAGATTGTTACATTACTGACCTCTCTAGAGATCTGCAGAACATTGCTCTGTCCCATCTACCCCCTGAAAGATACATAGTGATGTATTCTGCAGATTATTACATAACTGACCTCTCTAGAGATCTGGAGAACATTGTTCTGTTCCATCTACCCCCTGAGAGACACATAGTGATATATTCTGCAGATTATTACATTACTGACCTCTCTAGGGATCTGCAGAACATTGTTCTGTTCCATCTACCCCCTGACAGATACATAGTGATATATTCTGCAGATTATTACATAACTGACCTCACTAGAGATCTGCAGAACATTGCTCTGTCCCATCTACCCCCTGACAGATGCATAGTGGTATATTCTGCAGATTGTTACATTACTGACCTCTCTAGAGATCTGCAGAACATTGTTCTGTTCCATCTACCCCCTGACAGATACATAGTGATATATCCTGCAGATTGTTACATTACTGACCTCTCTAGAGATCTGCAGAACATTGCTCTGTCCCATCTACCCCCTGACAGATACATAGTGATATATTCTGCAGATTATTACATTACTGACCTCTCTAGAGATCTGCAGAACATTGTTCTGTTCCATCTACCCCCTGACAGATACATAGTGATATATTCTGCAGATTATTACATTACTGATCTCTCTAGAGATCTGCAGAACATTGCTCTATCCTATCTACCCCGACAGATACATAGTGATATATTCTGCAGAGTATTATATTACTGACCTCTCTAGAGATCTGCAGAACATTGCTCTGTCCCATCTACCCCCTGACAGATGCATAGTTGTATATTCTGCAGATTGTTACATTACTGACCTCTCTAGAGATCTGCAGAACATTGTTCTGTTCCATCTACCCCCTGACAGATACATAGTGATATATCCTGCAGATTGTTACATTACTGACCTCTCTAGAGATCTGCAGAACATTGTTCTGTTCCATCTACCCCCTGACAGATACATAGTGATATATTCTGCAGATTATTACATTACTGATCTCTCTAGAGATCTGCAGAACATTGCTCTGTCCTATCTACCCCGACAGATACATAGTGATATATTCTGCAGAGTATTACATTACTGACCTCACTAGCGATCTGCAGAACATTGCTCTGTTCCATCTACCCCCTGACAAATACATAGTGATATATTCTGCAGATTATTACATTACTGATCTCTCTAAAGATCCACAGAACATCGCTCTGTTCCATCTACTCCCTGACAGATACATAGTGATTTATTCTGCAGATTGTTACATTACTTACCTCTCTAGAGATCTGCAGAACATTGCTCTGTTCCATCTACCCCCTGACAGGTGCATAGTGATGTATTCTGCAGATTATTACATTACTGATCTCTCTAGAGATCTGCAGAACATTGCTCTGTTCCATCTACCCCCTGACTGATACTAAGTGATATATTCTGTAGATTATTACATTACTGACCTCTCTAGAGATCTGCAGAACATTGCTCTGTCCCATCTACCCCGACAGATACATAGTGATATATTCTGTAGATTATTACATTACTGACCTCTCTAGAGATCTACAGAACATTGTTCTGTTCCATCTACCCCCTGACAGATACATAGTGATATATTCTGCAGATTATTACATTACTGATCTCTCTAGAGATCTGCAGAACATTGCTCTGTTCCATCTACCCTCTGACAGATACATAGTAGGGATGTGCACCGGCGACTTTTGAGGTCTCGTGTTTTGTGTTTTGGATCCGGATTTTCGTTATTTTTGAGGTTCGGATTTGTCTCGCAAAACACTTGACGAAAGGTCTCGGTTCGGATTTAAGGTATTGGATTCGGATTTTTTTTGAAAAAAACATAAAAAGTTTAAAAATCAAGTTTTTGGGCTTATTTTCACTCCTAGGCTATTATTAACCTCAATAACATTCAATAACAAGCATTTCCACTAATTTACAGTGTATTGTGAACACCTCACAATATAGTTATTAGTCCAAAACGTTGCAACAAGGTATCTTTCTGGACTGCGTAGAGGAGTGGGTCACCACAATATATATTAAAAACCCTGAACTTTTATGAATCGCACCAATAAATGTACCTGGACTGCGTAGAGGAGTGGGTCACCACAATATCTTAAAAACCCTGAACTTTTATGATTCGCACCAATAAATGTACCTGGACTGCGTAGAGGAGTGGGTCACCACAATATCTTAAAAACCCTGAACTTTTATGATTCGCACCAATAATTGTACCTGGACTGCGTAGAGGAGTGGGTCACCACAATATCTTAAAAACCCTGAACTTTTATGATTCGCACCAATAATTGTACCTGGACTGCGTAGAGGAGTGGGTCACCACAATATCTTAAAAACCCTGAACTTTTATGATTCGCACCAATAAATGTACCTGGACTGCGTAGAGGAGTGGGTCACCACAAGATATATTAAAAACCCTGAACTTTTATGATTCGCACCAATAAATGTACCTGGACTGCGTAGAGGAGTGGGTCACCACAATATCTATTAAAAACCCTGAACTTTTATGAATCGCACCAATAAATGTACCTGGACTGCGTATAGGAGTGGGTCACCACAAGATATCTTAAAAACCCTGAACTTTTATGAATCGCACCAATAAATGTACCTGGACTGCGTAGAGGAGTGGGTCACCACAATATATATTAAAAACCCTGAACTTTTATGATTCGCACCAATAAATGTATCTGGACTGCGTAGAGGAGTGGGCACTGGGCACCACAATAAAATATATAAAAAACCTTCAACAGATCTGCATTACACTACACATACGGCTGCTCCTCCATCCTCTCCATCATATACATGTTGGAGTTTTAGCGTGTGACAACCTCTTGTTTTTGATAATGTCAGTGCATTTGGAATATTTTTCAATTTGCCCCACACCACTGAATGTACTTTATCTATGATACGCAATACGCATCTATCTATCTTGACTGCGTAGTGTGGTGGCCCCGGTACACAATTTGGTACCGAGGCCACAATATAATTAAAAAACCCTCCACGTGTCGGAATTCCACCAAACAAGTATCTGGACTGCATAGTGGGGTGGCCCCGGTACCCAATTTTATACCGGGGCCACAATACCTCCTCCAAACATGCTACAGACAATTCGTCATTGAGAGACCCCAGACAGACAGGGTCGAAGTGTTATTGTTTGACTTTGTAAACCCAAAAAAATGTCCCTGTTGCACATAGTCGTGCAATGAAGACTGACTTTTTCATTTAAAGGCACGATCTTTAAAGTGTAGTGTTTGTAAGTCTAAGTCATATTATACTTTTGGTAAAATTGGTTTTTTTTGTTCCTCTTTATGGTAATTAATTAGTAATAGAATTAAAGTAGGAAATAGAATTAAATAGAATTAAAGTAGGAAATAGAGTGGTATAGAGTTGTAGTGTGGTATAGATAGAGTGGTCCACACAATATAATAATAAAACCCTCAACTGGTCTGAATTCCACCAAACAAGTATCTTGACTGCGTAGTGTGGTGGCCCCGGTACACAATTTGGTACCGGGGCCACAATACCTCCTCCAAACATGCTACAGACAATTCGTCATTGAGAGACCCCAGACAGACAGGGTCGAAGTGTTATTGTTTGACTTTGTAAACCCAAAAAAATGTCCCTGTTGCACATAGTTGTGCAATGAAGACTGACTTTTTCATTTAAAGGCACGATCTTTAAAGTGTAGTGTTTGTAAGTCTAAGTCATATTATACTTTTGGTAAAATTGGTTTTTTTTGTTCCTCTTTATGGTAATTAATTAGTAATAGAATTAAAGTAGGAAATAGAATTAAATAGAATTAAAGTAGGAAATAGAGTGGTATAGAGTTGTAGTGTGGTATAGATAGAGTGGTCCACACAATATAATAATAAAACCCTCAACTGGTCTGAATTCCACCAAACAAGTATCTTGACTGCGTAGTGTGGTGGCCCCGGTACACAATTTGGTACCGGGGCCACAATACCTCCTCCAAACATGCTACAGACAATTCGTCATTGAGAGACCCCAGACAGACAGGGTCGAAGTGTTATTGTTTGACTTTGTAAACCCAAAAAAATGTCCCTGTTGCACATAGTCGTGCAATGAAGACTGACTTTTTCATTTAAAGGCACGATCTTTAAAGTGTAGTGTTTGTAAGTCTAAGTCATATTATACTTTTGGTAAAATTGTTTTTTTTTGTTCCTCTTTATGGTAATTAATTAGTAATAGAATTAAAGTAGGAAATAGAATTAAATAGAATTAAAGTAGGAAATAGAGTGGTATAGAGTTGTAGTGTGGTATAGATAGAGTGGTCCACACAATATAATAATAAAACCCTCAACTGGTCTGAATTCCACCAAACAAGTATCTTGACTGCGTAGTGTGGTGGCCCCGGTACACAATTTGGTACCGAGGCCACAATATAATTAAAAAACCCTCCACGTGTCGGAATTCCACCAAACAAGTATCTGGACTGCATAGTGGGGTGGCCCCGGTACCCAATTTGATACCGGGGCCACAATACCTCCTCCAAACATGCTACAGACAATTCGTCATTGAGAGACCCCAGACAGACAGGGTCGAAGTGTTATTGTTTGACTTTGTAAACCCAAAAAAATGTCCCTGTTGCACTTGCACATAGTCGTGCAATGAAGACTGACTTTTTCATTTA
This sequence comes from Mixophyes fleayi, assembly GCF_038048845.1. Lineage (NCBI taxonomy): Eukaryota > Metazoa > Chordata > Amphibia > Anura > Limnodynastidae > Mixophyes > Mixophyes fleayi. Next base: position 343,375,099 of record NC_134404.1, on the reverse strand, counting down.
AAGGCACGATCTTTAAAGTGTCAGAAAGAGAGAGAAGACACAGGAGAGGAGAGTTGTAGCTGGGGACCTGGGGTGGAAGCTCCCAGGCTCCCCCAGCATTGCCTGGAAGTCTGAGCGTGGTGACTGAGCCAGGGCAAGGAATGTGTGCCCTGGATGAGGGGGAGAACTCCATGCCACTATAGTGAACCCAAGAGAGAGGGGGACACTGCACATGGAAGAGGCCCTGGAGTGAGGGCTGCTACAAGAGGCATGGTAGCTGTAGTGTCAGATCCTGAGGCTGAGAGTACACAGAGTGACGTGTCAGAGCACAGGAGACATTATCCCCGCAGAGGAGGGATGAGCTGCAGTTGAGAGGTATGTTGTTGAAATAGGACATGCACACTTTAACAAACCAATCATTTCAGCGACAGGGCCTACCAAACAACTTTGACTGAAATGATTGGTTTGTTTGGGCCCCCACACCAAAAAAGCTATTCATCTCTCCCTGTACAGACTAAACAGGCTCTACTGAGGCAAGATGTCGTCCTCATCCTCAACCTCTGATTCCTCTCCCCCTACAGTGTCTACTTCCTCCTCATCACACATTATCAATTCGTCCCCGCTGGACTCCACAACCACAGGTCCCTCTGTAGTATCTGGAGGGCAGTGCTGTACTTCATTGAGGAATTGATTATTCATTTTTATAAACATCATTTTTTCAACGTTGTGAGGAAGCAACCTCCTTCGCCGCTCACTGACCAGGTTCCCCGCTGCACTAAAAACTCTTTCCGAGTACACACTGGAGGGGGGACAACTCAGGTAAAATAGAGCCAGTTTGTACAGGGGCTTCCAAACTGCCTTTTTTTCCTGCCAGTAACAATATGGACTGTCTGACATGTCTACTTGGATGGTGTCAGCAAAGTAATCATCCACAATTTTTTCTATTGTCACAGCATCCAATGCAGCGAGAGTAGACATGTCTGCAATGGTTGGCAGGTCCTTCAGTCCGGACCAGATGTTATCAGCATCCCCGCCAGTGCCTCTTTTGGGAAAACTGAGCTTTTTCCTCGCAGCCATAGATGTGGAAGAAAATGAGGGTGGAGCTGTTGGCATGTCACGGTCCTCTTCAGAGGACAATCTCCTGACCAGCAGGTCTTTGCACCGCTGTAGACTTGTGTCCGCCGGAAACAGAGACACAACATACGCTTTAAACCGAGGATCGAGCACGGTGGCCAGAATGTATTCCTCTGACTTTAAAAGAGTGACCACCCTCGGATCCTGGCAAAGCGTACGAAGGGCTACATCCACAAGAGCTACATGCTTGCTGTAATCGCAATGGCTTACCAGCTCCTCCCTCACTTTCTCCAGCTGCTTCTGCAACAGCCTGATCAGGGGAATGACCTGACTCAAGCTGGCAGTGTCGGAACTGACTTCTCGTGTGGCAAGTTCAAATGGCTGCAGAACCTTGCACAACACGGAAATCAGTCTCCACTGCGCTTGACTCAGGCGCATCCCCACTCCTTTGCCTATGTCGTAGGTGGCTGTGTAGGCCTGAATGGCCTTTTGCTGCTCCTCCATCCTCTGCAGCATATAGAGGGTGGAGTTCCAGCGCGTCACAACCTCTTGTTTGAGGTGATGGCAGGGCAGGTTCAAGCTTTTTTGATGTGCCTCTAGTCTGCGGTAGGCACTGGCTGAATGCCGAAAGTGTCCAGCAATTTTGCGGGCCACCGCAAGCATCTCCTGCACACCCCTGTCACTCTTGAGGTAATGCTGCACCACCAAATTAATGGTGTGGGCAAAACATGGGACGTGATGGAGATTGCCCATATTTAATGCCCGCACAATGTTACTGGCATTGTCTGACACCACAAATCCCCATGAGAGTCTAAGTGGGGTAAGCCACTGGGAGATAATTTCCCTCATTTTCTCTAATATGTTGTCAGCGTTGTGCCTCTTATTAAAGCCTGTAATGCACAATGTTGCCTGCCTTTGCATGAGCAGCCATTTTGTAGATGCTGCTACTGATGCAGCTGTTGCTGTTGCTGCGGAAGGGGATGCATCTACCCAGTGGGCTGTCACAGTCATATAGTCCTTCGTTTGCCCAGAACCACTTGTCCACATGTCCGTGGTTAAGTGGACAGTGGGTACAACCGCATTTTTAAGAGCACTGAGGACACTTGATCGTACTTCTCTGTACATTTTTGGTATCGCCTGCCTAGTGAAGTGGAATCTCGAGGGGATTTGGTACCGGGGACACAATACCTCCATCAACCCTCTAAATCCCACTCCACTGATGGCGGACACCGGGCGCACGTCTAACACCAACATTGCAGTTACAGCCGCAGTTATACGCTTTGCAATAGGGTGACTACTATCGTATTTGGTGGTCATGGCAAACGACTGTTGGACGGTCAATTGTTTGGTGAAAGACTTAGCGGTCTTACGACTTCCCCTCTGGGAAGATGACCGACTAACAGCAGCAACAGCAGCAGTGGCAGTAGTAGGCGTACCGCTGCAGGATTCCTCGGATGAATCCCGTATTGAGGAGGACTCAGTCTGGCTGCTGACTTGGGCTGCAGGACTGAATCTGATGGAGATTGTGGAGGAAGTTGACGAGGAGGGTGTTGCTGGTGTGTATCCAACTGGACCACGGGATTTAGGTGTCCCTGTACCGATGAGGGTCCTAGCCCCAGTTCCTGAACTAACCACTGAACTATGAAGGTTATTCAGGTGACGTATAAGGGAGGATGTTCCTAGGTGGGCAAGATCCTTACCCCTGCTTATTTGAGCTTTACATAAGCTACATATTGCCATACATTGGTTGTCTGGATTTGGATAAAAATAACTCCAGACCGAAGAGGTGCATTTTTTGGTCTTCTGACCAGGCATGACGATGGGCTTTTTCATCCCATGGACATCAGCTGTTTCCCCCCCCTGGTGCCTCATTTACAATAACCACATCACCATCCTCATCATCAAGTTCCTCCACAGCGCCAGCTACATCATCAATAGCCTCCTCCCGAGCCACCTCTTCCCGTACAGTGATGGGAAGGTCAGGCTTGACAACCACCAACACCCTTGGACTCGCCTTGGGGATTTGTGATAATTTCTCTTTAGAAGGCAGAGTTGTTTGCTGTTTTGTTGCTGACAGCATAACTCTCTTCAATTTTTTGTAGGGGGGGGGAGGAGGAGGAGGGCTAAGATCCGTGGGTGAAGCTGAACCACTAGTCATGAACACGGGCCAGGGCCTAAGCCGTTCCTTGCCACTCCGTGTCGTAAATGGCATATTGGCAACTTTACGTTTCTCCTCAGATGATTTTAAGTTTCTCTTTTTGCTACTTTTTCTTAACTTGGGCTTTTTGGATTTTACATGCCCGGTACTACGAGATTGGGCATCGGGCTTGGAAGACGACGTTGATGGCATTTCATCGTCTATGTCATGACTAGTGACAGCAGCTTCAGCATTAGGAGGAAGTGGGTCTTGATCTTTCCCTACTTTATCCTCCAAATTTTTGGTCTCCATTATATGTAGCACAAGATACTGCAGAATGTGTGAACTTGGTAATATTGCAGTACCAATGGACTTATACTGCTGGATTGGTTTTGCAAATTTGGTTATAATTATTATTTTTTATTTTTTTTTTAAATTTTTTATTTTTTTTAACTTTTTTCTTATTTTTAAAAAACTTGGGAATAGTGGGGAAATAACTATGCCCTTAGAAGCACAGAGCACAGGACACAGCACCACTGGACTGAACAGGACACGGCACAGGACCCAGCAGCACTACGGAACTCAGCAGGACAGAGCACAGGACACAGCACCACTGGACTGATACTGCAGAATGTGTAAACTTTGTAATATTGCAGTACCAATGGACTTTTACTGCTGAATGTGTGAACTTGGTAATATTGCAGTACCAATGGGCTTATACTGCAGGATTGGTTGTGAAAATTTTGTGGTAATTAAAAAATATTAAAGTAGTTTTTGGTATTTTTTAAAAAAACTTTTTTTTATTTTTTTAAACACAGGGGAATATTGGGGAAATAACTATGCCCTTAGAAGCACAGAGCACAGAACACAGCACCACTGGACTGAACAGGACACAGCACAGGACCCAGCAGCACCACTGACCTCAGAAGGACAGAGCACAGCACACAGCACCACTGGACTGATACTGCAGAACACAGCACAGCACAGCACAGCACAGCACAGCACAGCACTAAACAGCACAGCACTAAACAGCACAGCACTAAACAGCACAGAACTAAACAGCACAGAACTAAACAGCACAGAGGACCACCTAACACACCCTCCCTCTACCCTGATCAATGCCCGAGTGAAGATGGCGGCGACTAGCGGGGAATTTATAGGATCCGAGTATCGCGAGATCCGACAACGGGATTATGAGTCAGAGCCTCAGTTTCACTTTTGAATTTGGCGCCAATACCCGGATCTGTCTCGGATCCGACTCGGATCCGCAACGTTCGGGTGGGCTCGGATTTCAGAAATCCGAGTGCGCTCATCCCTAATACATAGTGATATATTCTGCAGAGTATTACATTACTGACCTCACTATACAACTGCAGAACATTGCTCTGTCCCATCTACCTCCTGACAGACACATAGTGATATATTCTGCAGATTATTACATTACTGACCTCACTATACAACTGCAGAACATTGCTCTGTCCCATCTACCTCCTGACAGATACAGTGATATATTCTGCAGAGTATTACATTACTGACCTCACTATACATCTGCAGAACATTACTCTGCTCCATCTACCCCCTGACAGATACATAGTGATGTATTCTGCAGAGTATTACATTACTGACCTCTCTATAGATCTGCAGAACATTGCTCTGTCCCATCTACCCCCTGACAGATACATAGTGATGTATTCTGCAGAGTATTACATTACTGACCTCTCTATAGATCTGCAGAACATTGCTCTGTCCCATCTACCCCCTGACAGATACATAGTGATATATTCTGCAGATTATTACATTACTGACCTCACTATAGATCTGCAGAACATTGCTCTGTCCCATCTACCCCCTGACAGATACATAGTGATATATTCTGCAGATTATTACATTACTAACCTCACTATACATCTGCAGAACATTGCTCTGTCCCATCTACCCCCTGACAGATACATAGTGATATATTCTGCAGAGTATTACATTACTGACCTCTCTATAGATCTGCAGAACATTGCTCTGTCCCATCTACCCCCTGACAGATACATAGTGATATATTCTGCAGATTATTACATTACTGACCTCTCTATAGATCTGCAGAACATTGCTCTGTCCCATCTACCCCCTGACAGATACATAGTGATGTATTCTGCAGATTATTACATAACTGACCTCTCTAGAGATCTGCAGAACATTGCTCTGTTCCATCTACCCCCTGACAGATACATAGTGATATATTCTGCAGATTATTACGTAACTGACCTCGGTAAAGATCTGCAAAACATTGCTCTGTCCCATCTATCCCCTGACAGATACATAGTGATATATTCTGCAGATTATTACATTACTGACCTCTCTAGAGATCTGCAGAACATTGCTCTGTCCCATCTATCCCCTGACAGATACATAGTGATATATTCTGCAGATTATTACATTACTGACCTCTCTAGGGATCTGCAGAACATTGTTCTGTTCCATCTACCCCCTGACAGATACATAGTGATATATTCTGCAGATTATTACATAACTGACCTCACTAGAGATCTGCAGAACATTGCTCTGTCCCATCTACCCCCTGACAGATGCATAGTGGTATATTCTGCAGATTGTTACATTACTGACCTCTCTAGAGATCTGCAGAACATTGTTCTGTTCCATCTACCCCCTGACAGATACATAGTGATATATCCTGCAGATTGTTACATTACTGACCTCTCTAGAGATCTGCAGAACATTGCTCTGTCCCATCTACCCCCTGACAGATACATAGTGATATATTCTGCAGATTATTACATTACTGACCTCTCTAGAGATCTGCAGAACATTGTTCTGTTCCATCTACCCCCTGAGAGATACATAGTGATATATTCTGCAGATTATTACATTACTGATCTCTCTAGAGATCTGCAGAACATTGCTCTATCCTATCTACCCCGACAGATACATAGTGATATATTCTGCAGAAAATTATATTACTGACCTCTCTAGAGATCTGCAGAACATTGCTCTGTCCCATCTACCCCCTGACAGATGCATAGTTGTATATTCTGCAGATTGTTACATTACTGACCTCTCTAGAGATCTGCAGAACATTGTTCTGTTCCATCTACCCCCTGACAGATACATAGTGATATATCCTGCAGATTGTTACATTACTGACCTCTCTAGAGATCTGCAGAACATTGCTCTGTCCCATCTACCCCCTGACAGATACATAGTGATATATTCTGCAGATTATTACATTACTGACCTCTCTAGAGATCTGCAGAACATTGTTCTGTTCCATCTACCCCCTGACAGATACATAGTGATATATTCTGCAGATTATTACATTACTGATCTCTCTAGAGATCTGCAGAACATTGCTCTGTCCTATCTACCCCGACAGATACATAGTGATATATTCTGCAGAGTATTACATTACTGACCTCTCTAGAGATCTGCAGAACATTGCTCTGTTCCATCTACCCCCTGACAGATACATAGTGATATATTCTGCAGATTATTACATTACTGATCTCTCTAAAGATCCACAGAACATCGCTCTGTTCCATCTACTCCCTGACAGATACATAGTGATTTATTCTGCAGATTGTTACATTACTTACCTCTCTAGAGATCTGCAGAACATTGCTCTGTTCCATCTACCCCCTGACAGGTGCATAGTGATGTATTCTGCAGATTATTACATTACTGATCTCTCTAGAGATCTGCAGAACATTGCTTTGTTCCATCTACCCCCTGACTGATACTAAGTGATATATTCTGTAGATTATTACATTACTGACCTCTCTAGAGATCTGCAGAACATTGCTCTGTCCCATCTACCCCGACAGATACATAGTGATATATTCTGTAGATTATTACATTACTGACCTCTCTAGAGATCTGCAGAACATTGCTCTGTTCCATCTACCCCCTGACAGATACATAGTGATATATTCTGCAGATTATTACATTACTGACCTCTCTAGAGATCTGCAGAACATTGCTCTGTTCCATCTACCCCCTGACAGATACATAGTGATATATTCTGCAGATAATTACATTACTGACCTCTCTAGAGATATACAGCCTTGACATAACCTTACTGGTATATTATGCCGATTTTCAATTTAATACATATGCTGACAATTCCTAATATTCTTTCTGTGATTTTGGACCTTTGTGAATCCCACCTTGGAAATGTGTGATCACCGTCTTTACTATAAGAGTTCCTGGCTTCTTTCATAATAAGATCTTGCCTGTTTTTTAACGTGAGATCAATACATATCCCTACAACTAGGAGGCAGCTGCCCACACTGTGCATCAGAAGCCCTTGTCTGCCCCTTTGTACAGATGCTGAATCCTCCTCCGCACTTTCCTCCCCTCTGTCACTAGGACTCGCCTTGTCGCACACACTCCAATTTACTCCTTTCTCGTGCTTGAGGTTTATTTACAATCATGGACAATTATGGAGCCTACATCTGATTTACTCAGTAGAGTTTCACCAGTTGCAGCAGAGCCGACGGCTGCTGTCACAAAATCAAACACTTCTCTGAAGGAGCAAAGCGAAGAGGAGAGAGGCGGAGAAGGTAATTAGCTGCTCACTGGATCAGCGCATTTATATATGCACTGAATAAAGTGTTTATTTGCTGGTTTCTCCTTTCCGCTGCAGCACAGGGGTTAACAGGGTATATCTCAGGACACGCTCGTCGTGCTCAGTCTCATCAATGTCCTTCTGCCTCCTCAAATGTGTTAAGCAAGTGATAAAACAGAAAAGTGAATTTCAGAGGCAGCTGCAGGATCGATAGACAATCGAGGCTCCCGAGCTCAGCAAAGCACACAGCTGCTGGCCGCTGATCCATGAGATATCCAGGCAGATTGTACACAAGACGGGACTGTAGCTGAGGTAACGCACATGGGACCTACCCATGGGCGTATCTGCGTGTGCAAGTCTGCCAGAGGACGAAGCTCAGCTAGTGGTGCAAACAAGTTGCAACTTAAGTAAAAAAATTAATAAACACATGTATACTTTATATATCTATAATATAAAAGCCTAGCGGCATGTGTTAGTCTGTGTGTGGGAAAAAAAACAACAAGCTGCAGCGCCACCTGCTGGCCGGAGTTATACACTGACCTACTAAATTCTTAGCATTATCTAATATATAAAAGTAAAAGCCTAGCGGCGTGTGTTAGTGTGTGTGTGTGGAAAAAACTATTTTCTCAGAAAGGGCTCATCCAATTGACCTGAAATTTGGTATACTGACATTATTTGACAAAAAAATTAGAATAGTGAAGTCAGTTAACATCCATTATCCCCCCTTCCCCCCCATGGGAGTGGTACTAAAGGCTAAATTTACGAGTTGAGGGCTCAAACTCATTTTCGTGAGGTAATTTTACCTCATGAACACACATTAAAAAGGGCGCTTGCGTCGGGAAGTAACGCTCTTCCCCTGAGGAAGCCTGGGCTAGGCCCAAATGCATGACAAGAACCTTTTTAAGACCTTAAGTAGCTTGATTTGACTAGAATGCATGAGTATCATGCACGGGTTAACTTGTATATATATCACAGTCGTCAAAGTGGAAATTTAGAAGTGGTGGTATGGAAAATGTAAGAAACTGGAATTTGGTAGTTTTTAGAGATGCTCAGGCTCAGTTCCTCGAGAACCAAACACACCTGAACATAAGGTATCCGAGTACCGAGCCAACTCGGTACTGTCGCGCACCCCCGGAATTGAAAACGAGGCAAAACATTATCTTGACATCGTCGGATCTCGGGAGTTTTGAATTCATTTTTAAGATCCAACATAGCGAGGGGTGGGAGGGAGGGCGGACCCCTATTTTTCTTTTCTGCCACTGCTGTGTGCCAGTGTGTCCTAGATGTGCTAGGAACTGCCATTTGTTTGAGTCATTGCTCTGTCGCTTCCCATCCAGCCAGGTCGCTGCAGTATTTGTCCGAAAGTGTATGAAAATAATATTGTGATCTGTGAGGTGGTCTAAATTGACTGAAAATGACTTGAAATTAGTGTTATTGAGGTTAATAATAATAATGTAGGAACAAAAAAGGAGCAAAATTATGTGATTTTAGCATATTTTAGATTTTTTTATGAAAAATCCCAAAGCAAAAGCAAAACCAAAACACACAAGGGTAGTTTTGCCAAACCTAAAACCAAAACACAAAGCTAATCCAGATCCAAAACAAAAACCAGTTCACGGGGGTCAGTGAGCATCTCTAGTAGTTTTACAATGAAGTATTTTCTAATAATGCACCATTTCTTCCAGAAAATTGTTAAAATGAGAAATATGTAAGTTCTTTGTAGTTATTTGATTATCAGTGGAATAAAATGCAAAAAGCAGAAAATGTACTTCTGTAGCTTATTCAACACAGAAATCCTTAAATGAGCCAGATAAAATTATTGCCACCTTTTCGAATTATTTAGAAATAATTAGATTTCAAACAGGAGATTCTCCTTTACTTGAGAACACATTCTCCTGTTTGGTGTCACAGTGTGGACTGCAATGAGCATGGAGAAGAGAAAGGAAGAGAATTATCTGAGGAAATCAGACAGAAGATTGTAACCAAACATGGGCAATCCCAAGCAGGGCTGCCAAGAGGAATTCAGGGCCCCGGTACAATAAATTCATGGGGCCCCCCTCATAGTTGAGCATGGTAAAAAAACAGCGGCGCAAAAAATTACAAGGGGAGTGGTCATGCATTTGGGGGCGTGGCAAATGTGACGTTGGGGCGTGGCTAACACATCAAAATCACTAGGCTCTCTATTCGCCCGAGCATCACATATGTCCAAGCACTCCTGACTTTCAGGACATCTAGCACCAAAATGTAGTATAAAAAAAATGCAGTGTGTACACAAAGAGTTCAGTCTTGGCCTCCACCTTACACTGGGCACAACACTCACCAAAAATTGTTTATTAACCCCACTGTGCCATGCTGCCCCGTTTTTTAACCCATCTGTGCCCCTCTCATTTTTTAACCCCTCTGTCATGCTGCCCCCCCCCCCAAGTTTTTAACCCCTCTGACATGCTGCTTTCCCGTTTTTTAACCCCTCTGTGCTCCCCCTCATTTTTTAACCCCTCTGACATGCTGCTTCCCCGTTTTTAACCCCTCTGTGCCCCCCCTTATTTTTTAACCCCTCTGACATGCTGCTTCCCCATTTTTAACCCTCTGTGCCCCCCTCATTTTCCTCCCTTCACTTACCTTTTCTCCTCTCTTGGTCTTCTCTGCTGCTCTGTGCTCCATTGCTCCAGACTGACTGAATGCTGGGCATGACATGATGACATCACACCCGGCATTCAGACAGTCTGAATAGAGCACAGAGCAGCAGAGAGGAGGGATGCCGGCTCTGCGATCAGGTGTGTATGGTTTTTTTTTCTAAACTAGCCTGCTCCCCCCACCAACGACCGAGCCCCCCCTCTCCCCCCCGCCGCCAAAAAAAAAAAAGATAAGGAAAAAAAAACGTTTTGGAAAAAAAAAAATTCAAAAAAAAAAATCAGCAGCGCAAGGGCCCCCCCTGACATGCCGGGCCCGGGTAATTAGTACCCGCTCCCCCCCCTCTTGGCGGCCCTGATCCCAAGGCTACAAATCAACCTCTAGCGACTTTGATGTTCCTGTTTCCACTGTACATAACATGACTATGAAGATGGCACTGTAGACTCCCTGGATGGGGTCGCAGGTGAAAACCTGATTGAAGGTCGCACTGGAAAATTGTTTGAATGATGGAGAACGCACCTCAGTAAACTGCCAGATTTAAGCTGATCTTCAAACTCACGGTACAACAGTTTCAATTTGCACCATCCGTCGCCAACTCAATGAAAGTGGGTTATGTGCCAGGAGGACCTCACTGCTGAGCGAGAGACATAACAAAGCCCAAGTGGAGTTTGTCAATTCTTTGTGGCAGAATATCCTGTGGACAAATGCAACCAAATGAAAGCGTGATGGTAAAGTTCATCATCCCAATATTTGCATAAAGCAAAATGAAGCTTTCAAAGAAGAGGACACCTTCCATACATATCATTATCATTATCAACATTTAGTTATATAGGGCCAACATATTCCGTAGCGCTTAACAATTGGAGACCAACACAGTGAAGTGAGAAGGCCCTGCTTGCAGGCTTACAATCTATGGGACAATGGGAGTTGTGTACATGAGGTTAAGTCTACATATTACATTTCAGTCCAGCTAGATTGCAAGTGTAAAAAAAAAAAAAAAAAGAGAGATCAGTGCGCTATATGAGCTAGTCACTCAGCAAAGTTGAGGAATATTATAAGCTTGTCTGAAGAGGTGGGTTTTCAGAGAATGCCTGAAAATTTGAAGACTAGAGGAAAGTCTTACTGTGTGAGGGAGGGAATTCCACAAAGTGGGTGCAGCCAGAAAAAAGTCCTGTAACCGGGAACGGGAGAATGTGATGAGAGAGGAAGAGAGACGCAGATCTTGTGCAGAATGGAGGTGTCGAGTTTGGAGATATTTTGAGACAAGTGAGGAAATGTATGTTGGTGCAGGTTTGTTGACGGCCTTGTATGTTAGTAGAAGAATTTTATATTGGATTCAGTAGAAAACAGGCAACCAATGTAGAGACTGACAGAGCGGCTCAGCAGAGAAAAAAGGATTTGCGAGGAAAATCAATCTAGCTGCTGTTTTCAAAATAGATTGTAGGGGTTTCAGTCTGTTTGGGGGAGACCAGTGAGGAGGGAATTACAATGCGGGAGATGATGAGTGCATGAATGAAGGATTTGCAGTGTCTTGTGTCAGATATGTGCGTATTCTGGAAATGTTCTTTAGGTGTATGTAATATAATTTAGATATAGAGTTGATGTGAGGAATAAATGATAGTTGTGAGACAAGGATTACACCTAGACAGCGAGCTTGTGAGGTGGGATTTATGGTCATGTTATCAACAGAAATAGAAATGTCAGGCAGGAAGCTTCTGTTGGGCGGAAATATTATTAATTCTGTTCTAGAAAGATTGAGTTTGACGAGAGGACATCCAAGATGAAATGGCAGAAAGACAGTCAGTAACTGTCACGATCTGCCTGCAGCATACTGCTTTGCCTGGCAGCTCCTGCCTCCTGGACTATCAGACTTTATCATTTGTGTTCTTTTTATGTGTTAGCAGCAGTACCTCTGATCACCAGAGGTGCTGCTATTGTGCCTGTTGTGCTCCTAGTTCCTTAGGAGTTAACACTGCTTCCCTCATTATCTTATGCACCAGGGTGTGTTCCATTTATACCTGTCTCTCCCAGCATTCAGGGCTGGTTATTGTTGTCCCATCCTGTTGTTCCTTTCCTCTGTTGTGCTTTTGGTTCTATGCTGCATGGATCTCTCCATATTACCACTTACCTTCATCAGCCATCTACCTGGTATTTATTCCTGCATATTCCTGTATATTCAGTACTTAGCAATAAACTTTGTGTGTTTCCACCTCATTCCTGGCTCCTGAACTGCACTTGTATTTGAACCGTGACAGTATAACCAGCCCAAAGAAAAAACAGCTTAGGAGTCGTGTAGAAGATATTTTCTGGGACCTTTTTCTGCAATTCTTTTTTCATTTGCTTTTGCAACATGTCTGTTTCACCAATCTTGGAATTGCCACTGCTACAAACTTTACAGATGGACATTATCTTGCTACGTTCTCAGCTTGCTAGATTTTACGCTTTACTTGTGGACCCTCTCAGGAGACTGTCTGATTATGTCTCTCCTAATACAGAAGCTACTGGTCTGTTTCAATCCACCTTTACTGCTGCTGAACCTGTGCAAACAGCACCTCTTAATTATGCTTCTACAAATTTGCTGTTTAGTAAGAACTATGGGGTAACTAATTCCCAGTTCACAGCTGGTCCACGCCCCCATCTGACCGAAGAGGAGCGACGGCGCAGAATAACAAACAAGTTGTGTCTCTACTGTGCCAGCAATGCACACTTCTTACAGGACTGTTCTATCCGTAGACCACGACATCCTATGCAGCAGCCTTCAGTGTGCTCCTCTCCAGACCCTGGATTTGTCTGCACTTCACCTTCTGTTGCTATATTACAACCTAATCTGTTCCCTGGGATGGAGCCTAATCCACCAGCTCCAGTTGCCACCTGTCCTGTGGTGCCAGCTCCAGCTGCCTGTCCTGTGGTGCCAGCTCCAGCTGCCTGTCCTGAGGCGCCAGCTCCAGCCGCCTGTCCTGAGGCACCAGCTCCGGCTGCCTGTCCTGAGGCGCCAGCTCCAGCCGCCTGTCCTGAGGCGCCAGCTCCAGCCACCTGTCCTGAGGCACCAACAACCTCTGTCTCCTGTTGTGAGCTCCCAGCCTCTGTCTCCTGTTGCAAGGTGCCAGCCTCTGTCTCCTGTTCCGAGGTGCCAGCCTCTATCTCCTGTTCCGAGGTGCCAGCCTTTGTCTCCTGTTCCGAGGTGCCAGCCTCTGTCTCCTGTTCTGAGGTGCCAGCCTCTGTCTCCTGTTCCGAGGTGCCAGCCTCTGTCTCCAGCCCTGAGGTGCCAGCCTCTGTCTCCAGCCCTGAGGTGCCAGCCTCTGTCTCCTGCTCCGAGGTGCCAGCCTCTGCCTCCTGCTCCGAGGTCCCAGCCTCTGCCTCCAGCCCTGAGGTCCCAGCCTCTGCCTCCAGCCCTGAGGTCCCAGCCTCTGCCTCCAGCCCTGAGGTCCCATCCTCTGCCTCCAGCCCTGAGGTCCCATCCTCTGCCTCCAGCCCTGAGGTCCCATCCTCTGCCTCCAGCCCTGAGGTCCCAGCCTCTGCCTCCAGCTCTGAGGTGTCATCATCTGCCTCCAGCTTGGAGTCTGCAGCCACTGTGTCCGTTCCTGAGTCTGCAGCCACTGTGTCCGTTCCTGAGTCTGCTGCCCCTGTGTCCGGTCCTGAGTCTGCTGCCGCTGTGTCCGGTCCTGAGTCTGCTGCTACGGTGTTTGGTCCTGAGTCTGCTGCCACGGTGTCCAGTCCGGAGTCTCCTGCCGCTGCCTCTGCACCCAAGTCTCCTGCCACCGTGCTACCCAGTTCCGAGTCTTCAGCCGCTGTCTCCAGTTCCGAGTCTTCAGCCGCTGTCTCCAGTTCCGAGTCTTCAGCCGCTGTCTCCAGTTCCGAGTCTTCAGCCGCTGTCTCCAGTTCCGAATCTTCAGCCGCTGTCTCCAGTTCCGAGTCTTCAGTTGCTGTCTCCAGTTCCGAGTCTTCAGCCGCTGTCTCTCTTCCTGAGCTACAGCCTGCTCCAGAGGGGGCGCAGCCCTTAAAGCCTGCTCCAGAGGGGGCGCTGCCCTTAAAGCCTGCTCCAGAGGGGGTCCTGTCCCGCCAGTCTGCTCCAGAAGAGTTGCCTGTCCATGCGGTTCAGCCCGAGTTGCCTGTCCATGCGGTTCAGCCCGAGTTGCCTGTCCATGCGGTTCAGCCCGAGTTGCCTGTCCATGCGGTTCAGCCCGAGTTGCCTGTCCATGCGGTTCAGCCCGAGTTGCCTGTCCATGCGGTCCTGCTGCCAAGCCTGCTGCCAAGTCTGAACCATCTGTTACTGAGGGTGCCAAGTCTGAACCATCACTTTTCTTCGAGGGGCATCCTACCCAATTTAATGCCCTTCTGAGGTTTTTTGCTTCACAGATTCCCTCCGTACCAGGCCTTGTTAGTAGCCCTAAGAGACAGGTACTATTCCTAATATCCCATTTTAGGGGGGAAAGGTTTTGGAATGGGCAAACCCATTTATTGAGACGGATCATCCCATCTTATCGGACTTACAATCCTTTACTGAGGCAGTAATCAGCAAATTTGTAACTCCTCCCGCTATGCCATCTTGCGGGGCCTCTGCATTGTCAGCAATACCACCTATCTCTCCTAGCCAAGAGATACCATTGTGCTCCTCCCAGCTGGCTCAGGTCCCAATCCCGAGGAAGTCCCGTAAAATGGGAGGATGTAAAAAGAGAGGAGGTTCTGCAGTGCTTCAGCTTCCATCTGGCATGGTCTCCTTTGCCTCTCCGCCCATGGACGAGGGCTTTTCTGCCGGGCCCCCAATTCTGGACTATGATTCAGATGAACTCAGACATTTTTGGTAATTGGGCGTCTGGAATCCGCCCTTAAGGGAGGGGGTACTGTCACGATCTGCGTCACGATTTGCCTGCAGCATACTGCTTTGCCTGGCAGCTCCTGCCTCCTGGACTATCAGACTTTATCATTTGTGTTCTTTTTATGTGTTAGCAGCAGTACCTCTGATCACCAGAGGTGCTGCTATTGTGCCTGTTGTGCTCCTAGTTCCTTAGGAGTTAACACTGCTTCCCTCATTATCTTATGCACCAGGGTGTGTTCCATTTATACCTGTCTCTCCCAGCATTCAGGGCTGGTTATTGTTGTCCCATCCTGTTGTTATTTTCCTCTGCTGTGCTTTTGGTTTTATGCTGCCTGGATCTCTCCATATTACCACTTACCTTCATCAGCCATCTACCCGGTATTTATTCCTGCATATTCCTGTATATTCAGCATTCAGCAATAAACTTTGTGTGTTTCCACCTCATTTCTGGCTCCTGAGCTGCACTTGTATTTGAACAGTGACAGTAACGTGAGACAACACAGATGGAGGAGGTGTAGTGATGTGTGAGGATCTTGTGCTGCCTCTGACACTGGGCACCCTCATTGTCTGCATTGTATCAAGACATCTGGATATTACCAGGTACTTCTGGAGGTCCAGGGTGAACCCAGTGTCAGAAGCTGGGAAGTGGCACCAAAGAGCCTAGACTAAATCCCATAGGACACCTGTGCAGAGAAGGGAGAACTGGAGTGAAGAGAGCAATCATTAGTGAATAGAGAGGTGCAGGAAGCCAATTCATCTATCTCCCGGGAGACAATCCCACCCTCCCGCATCCAGGGAAGTGAGTGGGGTCATACTGATGTAACTCGTGTCATCATGACCCTGCTGCATGATGACGTGAGATGTATTACCACGATGCCCACACAGGGGATCACCAAAATTTTGGGAGATTTTTTAAATATATACAGTTAGCAAATTATATGCAGTTTATGATCTTTGTTTCATATAAATGTGTGATTGACACAACAATATCCCTGCATCAGTTTGAGAAAACAGAAGCTTCATATCACTGCTATGTACTAATAATGAACCTGCTCCTTCCACTATATAACTCTCAGTCTGTGGCTTCCTGCTGCCTCCATTCCCCTCCTCACATCATATCACTGCCCCTGTCACATGCAGCCCTGTCCTCACTAACACATCATTCATCTCCTGATATACTCTGTGCAGCTGGTGACCCTGTTCCTTCGACTATATAACTCTCAGTCTGTGGCTTCCTGCTGCTTCCATTCAATTTCTCACATCATGTCACTGCCCCTCTCCTCTCATCTCCTGATATACCCTGTTTTCTGTTATTAATGTTATTAATGATTTATGATCCTGGGCCACCATGGCAACCACAGTCACATGATGTAGTGAACAGAGAAGCTTTAGAACACCTCTCTGAGCTCTGCACTGTGCCATCCTCCTTCTCCCCCCTCTGCCATCACATGACATGCTGAGAGCTGTGAGCCTGTGTCTGTGTAGCAGACTGAATGTGTCTGTGTCTTGCATCCATTTTTGTTAGCTAACCAGAGAGCTTTTGAAAAGGAGATAATGATTTGTAGGAGAATAGCAAAGAAAAATGAGCATGCGTGCTAAAAATGCTGTTTAAAGAAAAAACAGAAATAATTTTTGTATATGGGACTGCTGTTTTAAGGAGTATAATGTAACATTTTAAACTGGTCTAAATAAAGACATATACACAAAGATTAACATTAAATTTGGCAATTCCTTAAGCATTGTCACTTCATATAAACTGATAGTAAAATGTAGTTTCCTGAATTCAAAATGTCATTGTTTCTACATAGATCTCACAAACAAATATTATCTGACATGTCTGAATTTGCCAAACAGAGAGTGGACCCAGCAAACCCTTAGAGACATTCATTCAGGTAAAAAAAAACTTCAGTGAATGCATTAGAGAAAGACAAATTCTGATAATAATAATAATAATAATAATAATAATAATAATTATAATAACAATAATAATAACTACATACTACATGAATTCCAAACATAAAATTGTTGACCATATAATGGTTGACATTGTAAAACAAAATAGTACATCTAAGTGACGAACAAGCAAGACATAACAAGAGTAGAGAGGAGGAAGATTTAGATAAACAATGTTTAAAGACTAGAGAAAAGTAAGACGTTGACCAAAAACGCAACATGTCTAGAAGGCATGAAGATGTAGATAAGCAATGTAACAAGAATAGAGAAGAATGAGACATAAACAAACAATGTAACAAGACCAGAGATGGAAGATGTTTATAAATAATGTTTCAAGCCTAGACGAAAGAAAAACATTGAACAACAATGCAACAAGACTAGTGAGAAGTAAGATGTAGATAAACAATGTAACAAGAATACACAGGGGAGATATAGATAAACAATGTTACATGTTTTGAGACGAGAGGAATAGATAAACAATGTAACATGATTAGATAGGAGAGAACAATGTAATAGACTAGAGAGTTGAGATGTAGATAAACAATGTAACAAAACTAAAGAGGAGAGAACAATGTAATACGATTAGAGAGGAGAGATGTAAATAAACAATGTAACAAGACTAGAAAGGAGAGAACAATGTAACAAGATTAGAGAGGAGAGATGTAGATAAACAATGTAACAAGACTAGCAGAGTAAGGTGTAGCTAAACAAGTAACAACAGTAGAGAGAAGTAAGAAGTTGATAAACAATGTGACAAGACTAGAGAGGAGAGAACAATGTAACAAGATTAGAGAGGAGAGAAGAATGTAACAGACTAGAGAGGAGAGATGTATATAAACAATGTAACAAGACTAGAAAGGAGAGAACAATGTAACAAGATTAGAGAGGAGAGATGTAGATAAACAATGTGACAAGACTAGGGAGTTGCCAAAAGTTGACAATACAATAAGCAGAGAAATACTGGTAAAAATGTAAGAAGACTAAAGAAAAGGAAGATGCAAATAAATGTAGCAAGATGAAATAATATGAGGGAAGAACAAGAGGAGAAATAGCCCTAGAATCACTAATTTTTCCAAATGACATATTTTTACTAATCTGGCATAATATCCAGAATAAAGTTTTATTTATTACTATAATATCTCATGGTTGTGATATATTGTCATTGTTCCATAGTATAGTTACGCCAGAGATGCCTCTGGAGTTTCTCATTATACAAGTGAGATAGTTTAGCCTGGAGTTACTGCTAATGCAATCTTCCACACTGAGTCCCGCAGGGTTTGTCATCGCAGATTAATCTCTGGTTTAGGAAGATATTGGTGATAAGGCATCAGTGACAGTTACATGGCAGCTTATCTGCACACATACATAGTTCTATATCACCCATATCCCAATTAGCTTTTATTATGCCTCTTGTATTTCTTATGAGAACTCCTGCCCAATACAGATCATGTCACATGTCATTATATAATAATTACAATATATATTTTATATCATTTGAGGAAACAGTGTCTTAGTTTCTTGTTAATGTTTACACTATATGGACAAAAGTATTTTGACCACACCTGTCAATTATTGAATTGAGGTTTTTCAATCAGACCCGTTGTCAGAGGTGTATAACATCCAGCACCAGCCATGCAGTCTCCATTTGCAAACATTTGTGATACAAAATGGGTCGTTCTGAAGAGCTCAGTGACTTATAAGCGTGGTACTGTGATAGGATGACACCTTTGCAATAAGACGGTTCGTGAAATTTCATCCCTGCTGGATATTCCACGGTCAACTGTAAGTGATATTATTAGAAAGTGGAAGTGTTTAGGAACAACAGCAACTCAGCCACGCAGCGGAAGACCACGTAAAATCACAGAGCGGGGTCAACGACTGCTAAGGCGCATGGTGCGTAAAAGTCGCCAAAGCTCTGTTGATTCCATAGCTGAGTTCAGGACTTCCACTGGCATTAATGTAAGCACAAAAACTGTGCGGCAGGAGCTTAGTGAAATGGGTTTCCATGGCCGAGCAGCTGCATGCAGCCTCACATCACCAAGATCAATGCCAAGCGTCGGATGGAGTGGTGTAAAGCACACCGACACTGGTCTGTGGAGCAGTGGAAACGTATTCTGTGGAGTGACGAATCATGCTTCTCTGTTTGGCAGTCAGATGGGCGAGTCTGGGTTTGGTGGATGCCGGGAGAATGTTACCTGCCTGACTGCATTATGCCAACTGTGTAGTTTGGTGGAGGAGGGATAATGGTATGGGGCAGTTTTTCAGGATTTGGGCTAGGCCTCTTAACTCCAGTGCAGGGGAATCTTAATGCTTCAAAATACCAAGTAATTCTGGACAATGCTATGCTTCCAAATTTGTGGCAACAGTTTGGGGAAGACCCTTTTCGATTCCAACATGACTGTGCCCCAGTGCACAAAGCAAGGACTACAAAGACATGGTTTGATGAGTTCAGTGGGGAAGAAATTGACTGGCCCGCACAGAGCCCTGACCTCAACCCCATCAAACACCTTTGGGATGAACTGGAAAGGAGATTGTGAGCCAGACCTTCTCGTCCAACATCAGTGCCTGACCTCATAAATGCTCTACAGAATGAATGGGCACAAATTCCTACAGAAACACTCCAACATCTTGTGGAAAACCTTCCAAGAAGAGTGGAAGCTGTTATCACTGCAAAAGGGGGCCCAATTATACACTAAAGTATATGTATTTGACTACAATGTTATTACAGTCCCTGTTGGTGTAATGGTCAAGCGTCCGAATACTTTTGTCTATATAGTGTATATCAAATGTGTATTTTTTTTGATCACAGACACATTTTGAAGACAATATAGAGGTAGCGCGGTACATTATACATAAACTGCATACACATCACATTACTATTGCTGTTTGTGCATCCTTCGCTCCCCATTTACTTGAAAAAATATATATCTAATATACTTAAAAGCAAATTCAAACATGTATTTATTCAGATCCCAAAAGATATGATTATTTGCAAATGGCTGTTATAAAAATAAGCATAAATTAAATAATCTCTTTCCAATGTATCTAATTGTGAGCTGCAACTTTCAGCCGACATGTATCACGTGAGTTTGTAACGACAGTAGTCTGAGCTCTCATGCCACGCCCCCTTTTCTACACACTTCAATACTTCAATAGAGCTTAGGAGGCAGCCAATCACTGCTGTATGGTAATGTTCTTGCACCAATGTTTTCAAAGCAATTTACTCTCTGTAGAGTTTATTGTATTAGATACAGAGGTGGGGCCAGATAGGAGTTTGCACACATATAATTATGTGTAAAGAGGCCGGGCATATTTAGAAGGTGGGCACAGCCATACACATGAATAACAACTAATATAGGAGTTGATAGCAGTATATAAATAAGTTTATTAGTTGATGGGAGATGTGTCCTTGGACAGTTACCTTTTCCACTAGAAATGTTTATCTGACAATACTGATTTTCCCATAATTCCTCCTAATAGCTCTAAGTGGGAAAACGTTGTCATCTAACCACATTTCATTATTTGGCACCATAGAGGAAGTAAGCAGCTAATTCTATGGTCTGAACATACTTCAGATCACAGGTCCTCTGTTATTTTATTGCATTATTTGTAAGTTTCCTATCAGGCTTCTTGCTGAGACGTTATTTGTTCTAAAGCAGACCTGGGTAGAACCACAAGTACCAGAATGACCTGCCATCTTCAGGAATTCTGGAACGTGAGGTTCCCCAACAGCCGGAGAGCCAAGGTTGTCAATCTCTGTTGTGAAGTTACAGAAAATATAAATTATTTCAAGTAAGTTCATAAAAGTTTCCATGTCGCTCTGTCTATAACAACAGTCACTCTCTATAAATAAGAATCCAGACTACGCACAGGACACACAGTGTGCCATCCAGATAGACGCTAGCACAGATAAGACATCAGGGGAGCCGGAGACGTTTGACGGACAAGGTATGTAATTGTAATGGGCATATTTACTAGTTTGTGACGAGCACATGTCAGCGCGGATAAAGCAGAGAGTCTGGGGGGAGACGGCGAGGCGGAACAGCCTCGGAGAGACACAGAGAAAGCATCTGCTGCTTCTGTGTGCACGGAGGCATGACTACAAGCAATGTGATAATAGCACAATTCCAAGGGACACACAAATAAAGAGCTCAGCGGATGTGCGGATCCAGATGGGGCCCGAGAAGTGCAGGGAGAGACTAGGGGGAAGACACGGAGAGAGATATTTGGAAAATTCTTTAGTGACGGTAGTGGTAAAGCAGATGGAAATGTCTTAAACTACCGCTCTCAGCTATTAAACAGTTTTTACTGGACGCCCAACAAAGAGTAACATTCAGAGATCCAAAATTAAATAGAGAGACAAAGAAGAATTAAGAGCAGTAACGGGCAGCACGGTGGTCACGGAGCTGCTTTGTATTAGAACATACCATCCAACTATCCTGATTTCAGCGGGACAGTCCCGATTTCCAAAGAGTATCCCGCCATCCCACAGGTCCACGGTTGTGCCTGAGCGTGGCCTCATCTGGGTGGTCGGAAATGTCTTTGTCAGCGACCAAAAGGGGTCGGTGTCTAGTGGTTTGGGGTGTTCCCAACTGAAAGGGGTTGGGACTGAAATGGGGGCTTACAGTTTACCAATTTTTTAAACCAGGAATCCTGAAGAATAAGAAGACCCGGAAGATAATATCTAAACATGAGTCATCCATCCAGCTTGTCACACAATGTATTATTCTAGCACCAGTGGGCCCAGATTTTGGGAAAGGCCACTCAAGTTTGGGCCGGCTTCAGCGGCCGGGGTAAAACTCTGCTTATCATTATTTTTTTTTATTTTTTTCGATACATATGATTTATTTACATACTCTAAACACTTGGGTGAATGAGGCTGCATCGTTTTCTGTTTATTTTATACAGATGAGATGCAGTTGGGGGCGGGACGAATGAGACACCAGGAGACGATACAGAAAGGGGGGCCTGGCAGACAACCAATCAGGGGCCTGGGTGATGAGCGAAACCTCCACATCCGGGAATGGCTGCGATAGACAGAAAAATTAACATTTGCCACAAATAAACAACATTTCAGGACAATTCTGATAAAACTGGAGAAGGGAGGAAGTGGCATTATACATCCTTGTTCCTGTCTGATTGGTTTCACACCTGATCCCAGCTTGTTCTCTCCTTGTAATTCTCAGTTTATGGTTTTGTGTCCCTGGTCCTGAGGCCTCGTCATATCTCAGCGCTGTAGTCTGCAGACCCGACGGTCTTTATTGCTGCCTCCTGGGCTCACTACAGCCCAACACTCCTCACAGATGAGGGGTTTCCCTGTGTCCTAAACTCTAAGCTCATGAAAATTGCCTTAAAATAAAAGTATGGGTGTCACGAACAACACTCACCTGAGCCTGCGTGACGCATGTGTGACACGGGGTTAACCATAAACAACCACCTGGGGGTAAATGTACCAAGCTGAGAGTTTGCCTGCGGGTTTGGAAAGTGGAGATGTTGCCTATAGCAACCAATCAGATTCTAGCTATCATTTTTTAGAATGTACTGAATAAATGAAAGCTAGAATCTGATTGGTTTTTCAAACCCGCCGGAAAACTCTCAGCTTGATACATTTATCACCTGGTCTGTCTAAAATGATTAAATCCTTCCCTATCTATGCCACAAACTAGCTTTGCCGTACCAACTGTGCCACCACCAAGATTTTTTTATGAAGAGCTGACACTCTTATTTAGGAAGCCTTCGGTTCTCCCTAGCATTAATCTAACACAATTTACTTTAATCAGAGTTAACATAAACCACAATATTCTCCTCGTTTCAATCATGTAGCGTCTTGACCAAACTGTCACGTGAATTCGTAAGAACACAGAGACTTGAACAGTTAAGATAAAACAGTTAAATAAAGGCATACAAATATAATGCAATTGTTTCTTATAAAATGAAAAGGACAAAACACAGAATTGATAACTCACTTATAATCAAGTTCCTGGTGCTGGGAGAAGCAGGAAAATGGGACACTCTTCAATATCAGATTGACTCCCAAAAGTGAACGATTTCTTATAGTCACAGTACAGTTTTAACCCCACGCTGCAGGGCCCACAGCCCCCCTTACTGTGATGTCAGAACAAACAGGTCTGTGAGAATGCAAATTTGGGTTTTATGACTCTGATGGAGAAAACACCTTTTAAGTCAGGATTTTGTTACCCTGTCCTAACTTTTCACCTGTATGACTTGCAATCATGATTTTACCTCCACACAACAGGTCATAAATTCCCCTTCATCTGCATACCACACATGCCTCTGGTAAGTATGATATTGGAGAAAATTATATGATATTTTCCTGTGACCCTATTCAGCTTGAATTTGTCTTTAGCATATAACCCTGTCTCTGCAGTCGGCATGTCTGGGGGGGAGAGATATTTTCAAAGGATTTCACGTTTGTGACCTGCCATAAATGATACAAGGTGCTACAATGGATCCAGGCTCTTATCTACCAGCCCCCTCTGGGGAGTTCAGCATAAACAAAACACATTGATTTAAACAGCTCCTCTGAGCCATGTCACACTATTTCTAGGAATTAATTCACAAACACATATTTGCAGATTTATATGCCTAAAAATTAGCTTACACATGACAATGGGTCACTCATTTTATGACCAGTACAATCTGCAGACCGGGGCTGATTATTTCTTTGTCAGTAATTACAAACATCC
The DNA here is from genome assembly GCF_038048845.1 of Mixophyes fleayi. Lineage (NCBI taxonomy): Eukaryota > Metazoa > Chordata > Amphibia > Anura > Limnodynastidae > Mixophyes > Mixophyes fleayi. The sequence goes on along the minus strand of NC_134404.1, from coordinate 343,351,229 downwards.
CTAAATACAGTGGTCTCTTCCTACAACTGTCCCAGTTTGAGCTACAGGGGCAACAAACCACCCAAAGTAGGAGGCGGAGAAATGCCCCTATATAATAATTCAATTAATCTGCAGGGCGTTTTATAGTTGTGTCGTTGATGGTCACAGCAAAAGAAAATATAGACAATAAAGGCAGAGGCTTGGTCTATTTCCCTGATTTAGGATAGCTTTATCTCCGTCCAAAGGATTATCAATTCCCCTACCTTACTAGTCTCTATGCGGCAGATTCAATTGACCATGATGTTCCTCAAACCATTGCGGGCGCGAATTGTTACCGGTAATACGGTAAAAATGAATGCTCATGTTTGCTCACACTTCTAAGCGGCAGCTCCTGACTGGCGTATCTGAAGATGTGGGTACTCAGGTCAGGCTGAGATTGCCCATGTCGTAATACAAGTACGCAAATGCACAAATGTATAATTTTAGTGAATGTCAGCGCATTGTACTCATAGGGCTTTATAGAAGCCCGTGCACTATTTATCAGCATTTGAAAATTTACTAAACTATTTTATTGTATATACCACAACCCAGGGAAAATCTTTAGAATATAATCTTTTCAGGATAAATGAGGACAGGAGTCCAGACACTCTGCTCTGATAATGCAACGTATCTGCAATTAGCTGTGATAAGTTATATTGTTTGCAGTGTCTGATTATCCAGTAGGATGACTAGGCTTCAGCCTAGGGTGTGATGCTTTGGGGTGGGGGGTGCAAAATTGTGACAGGAGGAGGTATAAACTGAAATACATTTCAAAATATTAGAGAATAGTTGTTCTCCAGAGTAAAAGAAAAACATGGAAGAAAAAGTAGTAATGTTTTACTCTTGAAATATAAATAAATGATGATGATGATGATGACATACTCCCGTGGTAAAAACTGAAGGCAATGAGTCATCCTCGGGTAGAGGCTTGAGGATAAGCGAACAGAAGAGACAAGGATGGCAACAGGCGCAGACACGACAGCCCCTCCCCCTTCACATCTTCACCCTCAGTAGCGCTTGGTCACGCCTCCGTTCTGCTATACAGTTCTGGATTTAATAAAAAGAAAATGAGTAACAGAGATTGCCATGACCCTTTTAAAAAGCCAAGTGGGGCTGAATTTTGAAGGCTCATGAGCCTAAACTTTGGTGGAGGGTGAAGAATGGCAGATTTTAAATTAAGGATTAGTTCTTTTTTACCAACCGCATGGAAGGCGCAGGAGCGCTACCAACGCATTAGCCCAGGACGGGCTGCAGCCTTAATCAGGCCCTGAATGTTGGAGCTGTGTACACATCTGACCTGCTTTGTGCAGTGTAACTATATCTGGGTCTCATATAACATATTTACACCCCATTAATCATTTTAATTTTCTGTTTTTCTCCCAGCCTGGGGCTTCCATTATTTCAAGTCTAATAATTATTGATATTATATTTTAATTACATTAGTTTCACATAATTTCCATAGATTGTTAGCTTGTGAGCAGGGCCCTCTTACCTCTATGTATTACCCAGTATTGTTTTATTACTGTTTGTTCCCAATTGTAAAGAGCTACAGAGTTTCCTGGCGCTATATAAATAAATGTTGTTGTTGATGATGATTCATAACATATGCAATAACATTCTATTCTATTCTATTCCAAACATGAATGCCGATACCTGCTGTATTTTGCATTACATTGCTCTGCACATGCCCAGAACCAGACTATACGCCAGATAACCCAAGTGTATATCATTATTATTATTATTATTATTATTATTATTATTATTATTATATATTATTATTAACTGGTGACATTCATTGAATTCTTTTTCTTTTTTTTCTGTGCGTTCATTTGGGACTTTATATTACTGTTGAATACGTAAGTTCGTATGCACGAACTAAGTGTGTTTTTTAAAAAAAAAAAACGCACAATACATTAATTTTGCATTTTATCTATAATTTGACAATTTGACCGTCTCCTGGTGTAACATAGCATCAGCGGATGGTGGTGAGATGAAGCGGCAGGAGGCGTATCAGTGGAACAGTTGATTGACTTAATAAAGAACTGACTGTTGCTTTGATACACAATGTACGTGGTCTGTTGGCCGCTACGTCTCATGTAGTTTTATAGATTGTTATTGATGCTGTGATCCGAGAGTAACATCAGCGGAAATATGTGGCTGGGATTCTGCCGAAACAAGAGGATAGTTAGGATAAAGGGATTGTCCACTTTTGGATCACCTTATTCATCCAACTAGTTACATTTATCTGTATGAATAAAAACCATTTAGACCCCACATACTGCTCTTTGCAAACCCCCTTCACGTCCTGGCCAGTCACTATCTAACCCACACACAGCATCATCTAAATGGTTTTATAACTGTATTCCTGATGTGTAAGAGAAGAGGATCCCAGCATGGATTTAGGTGACTAATAAATTGGTGAAAGTGGGTTTGGGGTTCTTTATTTAAGTCAAATATTTTTTCACAGTGTTTGTGTTTTGTTTTTTTAAACAGTATTTTTTAATATGGCTCTACAGATCCCAGTGGGCCAAGGATGACACTGCATGCTGGTGCTTGTAGTTCTACAAGTGCCAACATTTGCAAGCTGTTTTTTTTTTACATATAATTGTTTATTAGGTCATAGGACTTTCTGAACAGGGTGGTCTTTACCCTGGGGAGGGTGTTTGCATTTTGTTTTGGTTATGGGTAAAGATCGGGTGGGGTCCAGTTCCAGGATACAGGTGAGGGGGCTGTAGCTGCATTCGTCCTCCCCCTCCTTTTTCTCCAGGAATCCTGATCAGCTGAGAGCAGGTTCTGGCTGAAGAAGCTTGTAAGGGGTTAATACTGGGAATGTAACGTAATCATTCTGGTATTGCCCCTTAATTAACCTGAGTATGTCCCATTGTCTCTATCCAGACACCTTGTGTCAGCCCAGCAGGGGACCAGGGGATGTATTAGGGTGAGAAGGGACAGGCCTGTAACAGCCCCTGCTGACAGACAGCCACTCTCAGATTCCACTAAGGCCACCCCTGACCCAGCCCCTGGAGTGTGGGAAAACTACAGGGTATAGAGGAACGAGTGAGACTCAGGGGAGGTTGTTGCCGAATTTGTTCTCATCCTGGTAAGAGCTCCAGCATTGAAGTCTAGGCTCCTGCTGGGCTGAGCATCCTGCTGGGACATCTGCAGCTCAGATCTCTGGGGGTCTTGTTACTTGGTGGGCCTGATCTAACAGGGAGACCCAGGGCTAGTCTTTTACCACGCTGGCTGGGATTCAGCAAGTCAGGACATCCAGGGGACTGAAGCTCCTTAAGCTAGTGGGGTAAGGGACAGATAATGTGGTAAACCTGGCTGGCATTTATTTACTGCTTCTATATCCAATTCTAGTGAATGTTTTATTACAATAAATGTACTGTTGTACCTTTCTAACTGCATTTGCCTGAGTGACTATAGGATTCCTAGAAGGTACTGGGTAGGCTTCCCTGGCACAGTAAGACACCCCTGGGCAGCCAGACAAGCGTGAAGTAGATATAATTGGACCAGATAAATCCGGTATCTTCACAATCATCATCAGTATTTTGCTCCAGGAATAGAGAACCGATAGTCCTCCTGACCTTTGTGTCTGTGGCTGTATCCACCTCTGACTATGAGGACACCTTTTCTGTACTCGCCCTATGCTCACACGTTCTTCCCTCTCTGTTCCACCTCCCCAGATATAAGAAAGCGCAAGTCAGGGATACGCCATAAGAGTAATATGGACACAGGTATACACAGTTTTGGTGCACGCGCGCATTACGAAAAAGCTTATTTTATGCTAAAAAAAACTTGACTTGTCTCCAACTCAAAATTACCCCCTTAATGTACATTTGTTACTTGTAAATAAATATTTAATTCAGAACAGTCTAATAGTGGAGCCGCGGAGAGGATGCGCAATGCGTGACAGGTACGAGACATCATGTCTACAGCAAAGAGACCATGCGGGGACCGTATTCCCTCATATCAGCCAATGGGAATGCAGCTGGAGTCAGAGATAACTCGAGCAGGAACGGGTTATATGTGACTCTGTACTGAAGGGGGGGGGGTCTTACATACACTGTGCACGTTTCTAATGTTCTGTCTTAATGTTATTAAATTTACATGACACAGCCACTGCTTCCTTGTGCCTAGTTTAGTGCATGAGACAATGGGAGACAGTTCAGCCATCCATGGTGCTGACTCCAAGCAGATTTCTGGGACTTCATGTCTGCCAGTCACTGTTACTATACACCAATAATGCATATTAACACAATAATTAACAGGCATGTAACAGGCACATGTAGAACAGATACCTCACAGAATTATGACTTCCCGGCCTGCAGACCATTACGAGGTATGTCTATAACGAGACTGTGATTCCACCTAGTAAACAAAGCAGTCAGAACCGGTTATAACTGCATATGTAGTAACCTTGAACCGGTCTGAGCCTGCATGACAAGCTGCAACACTCTATGACGTTCAGTTGATTGTGAGTCGCCATTTAGTTTGGTTGTGTTTTCTGTGGAGTGCCGAAATAATGCTAAGTTTAACAGTTGAACAACGTGTTAATTTGAATTTTTTGGTAAAATTGCACAAAACACCAACAGAATGTTTTCAAATACTTACTACAGCCTATGGGAATGACTGTCTGTCTCGTGCGCGTGTGTTTGAGTGGTACAAAAGATTTAGTGAGGGACGTGAAAATGTCGAAGATGATGAACGCCCTGGACGACCTTCACTTCAAGAACCGAAGAAAATGTAGAAAAAATCAGATTGTTCGAAAAGACCGCTGACTCAGTGTTCAAATGATAGCTGAATCCGTGAACATTGACAAAGACACCGTAGGGCAAATTTTGCGCGAGGATCTTAACATGACGTTAGCCTCTTCTGCAAAGATTTCTCAGAGATTTCATATCTGAATGACAACCGCAGAGTGAAATCGCTTTAACTAAGTAAGTTAAAAATACCAACTTCATATTTCTGCTTTATCTTTCCTTTAAGAGCGGTTAAATAACTAGCGTGTGACACTAACTTCTCAGACGTCAATGGAAACGAAAACATTGGAGGAATCTGTCAGTCCTAATTAGTTCACGAAAAGCTGCCAAGTTTCACTAAATGTTCCACAACCCAAAATATATTTGTGAAAGTTGCCTAAGAAGCCATGAAAGCGACACGACGAAAGGAATTTCAGGCTTGTGACAGATGGGATGTCAGACACGCTGGAAGACGGAGCCGGAGAGATGAACTTAAAGAATTATATTGCTTACTGAAAGGAAATCTGAACGGTGCTCAGTGTCAGACTGGGGCTCGTTGCTTGTAGTGAGGAGAGGGGATATTCTGGGGTGTTAATATATAGCCGCCCCTGTACTGTGCTGTGGTATCGTATACAGGTGTCTCATACCCTGTGCACTCCCAGCATGCAGCTGTCTCTCGATGTCTCTGCAGCTACACGTGGCTCCCACTTGGATCTCCGGCCGGCGTAACTCTTCATTAGAGCTCTCTCATTGTTAAGGCACAGGACAGCTTAACCCCAATACACCACTAGTCAAGGACAAGGCTATACTGATGGGCTTAACTTGGACTCTACGGCTATGTACTGTGTTTAGCCAAAGGGGTATTGCACGCTATGTATAGGGGAGACAGCTGAGTCCAAAGCAACTATCTCCTCTGTATCTGCCTCAATCTGACCCTTATTATCAGCCAAATACATCTGGATTTGTCCATTTATACTGTGGTGGGGGCTGGGGAGAGTGACACAGACCAACAGGAGCTAATAATCCCTTTACTCAGCCACATTCCTTCCCGACCTGAGCCTCGGAGTCTGTGCACAGGGGATTGGTGGATGGACATGTACTGGGAGAGTTAATTGAGTTCTTAATAAACTAATGGGTTTATTTTAAGGTTAGGGTTTGGGTTAGGGTTAGGGTTAGGGGTTAGGGGTTAGGTTTAGGGTTAGGGTTAGGGGTTAGGGTTAGGGTTAGGGGTTAGGGTTAGGGTTAGGGGTTAGGGTTAGGGGTTAGGGTTAGGGTTAGGGGTTAGGGGTTAGGGTTAGGGTTTGGGTTTGGGTTAGGGTTAGAGTTAGGGTTAGGGGTTAGGGTTAGGGGTTAGGGTTAGGGGTTTGGGGTTAGGGTTAGGGTTAGGGTTAGGGGTTAGGGGTTAGGGGTTAGGGTTAGGGGTTAGGGGTTAGGGTTAGGGGTTAGGGTTAGGGTTTAGGGGTTAGGGGTTAGGGTTAGGGGTTAGGGTTAGGGTTAGGGTTAGGGGTTAGGGGTTAGGGTTAGGGTTTAGGGGTTAGGGGTTAGGGGTTAGGGTTAGGGTTGAGATGTTGGGGTCACCAATTGTTTTTCTGACAAAAGCCTCCCTGTATCTAACCGCAGCGCTTATTAATATGTTTTGTCAGTGGAACTGTTTGTATCCTACCTCCGACAAGTTAGGTTGGTGCCTCACGACTCAGTGATGTCACTGGCTCCTGGTGAGCCGATAAACTGAATATTCGTTCAGCCCACAAATTGGCTGCCTCAGCCCTGTGCAGCGTCCATCTTATTATTCTTACATACCTCCAAACATCAGGTCAAAGTAAACCAAGCCCCCAACTTTCCCAAAATACGCCCACTTTGCACCCAAGCACTTTGGCGAAGCTAATCTGGACTGTCCTGCCAAGCTCGGTGGGGTGTATGTTACTCTGAGGATTTACACATTATGGGCCTGAGTCATTAAGGAAAGTAAGACACAAAAAGGAGTACATGTCCTCCGGGACAAACCATGTCACAGTGCAAGGGGTGCAAATTAGTTTATTATTTTGCACATTACCTAAATACTGTTTTTTTTCCATCTAGCACAGAAATACCTGATAGCTTTATTTTTACACTGAAATTTAAAGTTGATCTAGGACATGTCCTACCCCAACTATACATCTGTCCCCACATTTTAAATTTACCTCCCCCTCAAATGCAACATGGTTTTGCTCAAATACAGAGTTACTCCTTTTTTATGCTTTGCTCTCCTTAATGACTCAGGTCCTATAAGATTAATTTGTAGTGCAGCCAATTCTCTGTACAGTAGATGGATAACAGAAGCCTTTGTTGGAAAATATCTTCTATGTTCATTCTTAGGGGTCTCTTTACGAAGATTCCCCCGATGACAAGAGCTTATATCACTACGATGCTCAGTTCCCCGGTGATACAGGCTGGCAGCAGTAAGACTCCTCCCACTGCGTGGAACCCCGTGCGCATGCTTGAGATAGGGCATGTGAACTGTGTCTGGAAGCCAGGACTTGGGCTTCCAGTTTCAAAATAATATATATATATATCTTATCATCATCATCACCATTTATTTATATAGCGCCACTGATTCCTCAGCGCTGTACAGAGAACTCACTCACATCAGTCCCTGCCCCATTGGAGCTTACAGTCTAAATTCCCTAACATACATACACACACACACACACAGACAGGGGCGGATTGGGAACTTAAAGTGGCCCTGGAAAAACTTCTTGAAGTGGCCTCATGTGGGCGGGTCCAAATCAACTGTGGGTGGGGCCAACACAAAAGTAGGCGGGATTTAAAACTACTAGAATTCGGTTGTAGTAACATTTAGGAAAACCTATATGTGATGACTTAAGACACAGTGGGTCATTTCTAAAGCAAAGCAGGGAAAAAGCTGCCAGTCCTGTGCTATAAAAATACATGAAATCTTTTACATTATCTGAGACTGATTTATGTCTCTGTGCTCAAACTTCTTTAGTTGCTACTAACACACATTCTTCCAAAATTCCCTTCATAGAAACATATCTGACTTTGTTTAATAAGTTTAACTATTACGAAACATGTTTGCAGAATCCTATTTGATCAGTCTGCCAGAGCAGCATATGAGCACCGCACCGCACTGTTGCATCTTTCCCTGACATCATGAGCTGTAACTACCAGCCAAATCTCTCTTTAATATTTAAAAATGTGCACTGTGTGTTTCAAAAAATACATCAAAAATAATCCTTATAATAAATGGCTATCAAGTGCGATCACCAGAAAAGTAAAATGCTTCAAGCATCTGCAAGAAAACACTTTGGTAACAATTATGTATGAGCCCTAAATGTGCCCTGTGATTGGTGGTGGTTTGATTTAATAACAGTGCAGGGAGGGTTGGCAGACAATGGCATAAGTGAAGGGGAGAGCTATGCCAAGGGTTTGCTGGTGATATAGTAAGTTTAAAGGAGGCAGGATTAATGATATTGTCAGTGCAATGGGGGCTGGCCATATGTTCAGCAAAGTGATCTGAGAATGGGACCAATGCAAGGTAGAAGGAGGCAATGGAATCAAGGCGAGAACCACTAAAGTATCGCTAGAGCTGGAATAAGGCTCCGGGGGGCCCGGGGCACTTAAGACAGGGGGGTTATCATATATGACAAATAAACAGGCAAAACTGTGTGCACTACTGTTAGGTACACACAGCTCTGCCTTCACAAGTAGTACAGTGTGAAGTGGGGCATACCTCCCAACTGTCCTTTCAGTAGGACCAAATCCTAAGCGAGAGGGTCACCAAAATTCTGGACTGTCCAACCAGATTCCGGACAGTTGGCAGACTGTCCTCTCTCTCATATCTGTTCTTGTCACTGTCACCACCTGTGGCTGTTGGATCAGTTGCTGCTTGTCTGGATCCTGGAATGTTGGGGGCCCTACATGGAAAAATAAATGGGTACATGAAATTTAGAAAACTCCAACCATCCCTGGCATTTAATCAATAGCACCCACATTTAATAATTAGGCCTATTTCCCTCCCTCCAAACAGCCCCAGCAATAAATTAATAGCATTTACATTTAATATAACCATTTTCCAAAAACATCACGGCATTACATAATTAATATTCACATTTAAATAATAAATAGCTCTCCTTCCCAAACTCAGCCCTACATTCAATTAATAGCCCCAAACCATCCCAGCATTAAATTAAAGGTCCCTTCACTCCATATTAATTTAATAGGCCCAGTATTAAATGAAATTATCCCACCAATAAATTAAATTGCCCCACCATCACCCCACAAGTATTAGCACCCATTAAATAACTAGACCCAACATAAACTCCGCCATTAAATTAATACCCTATCTCCCACCCATGAACTATTAAGACAGCCCCCTCCCTTCCCTCTTATCACACAATATATTAAGACCCTCCCATTCCAACCTTTAGCAGCCCCCACTCCTATCCTAAACACCCTTTAGTAGCCCCCACTCCTATCCTACATACCCTGTAGCAGCCCCAACTCCTATCCTACATACCCTGTAGCAGCCCTCACTCCTATCCTAAACACCCTTTAGTAGCCCCCACTCCTATCCTACATACCCTGTAGCAGCCCCAACTCCTATCCTACATACCCTGTAGCAGCCCTCACTCCTATCCTAAACACCCTTTAGTAGCCCCCACTCCTATCCTACATACCCTGTAGCAGCCCCAACTCCTATCCTAAACACCCTTTAGTAGCCCCCCCTCCTATCCTACATACCCTGTAGCAGCCCCAACTCCTATCCTAAACACCCTTTAGTAGCCCCCCCCTCCTATCCTACATACCCTGTAGCAGCCCCAACTCCTATCCTAAACACCCTTTAGCAGCCCCCACTCCTATCCAACATACCCTGTAGCAGCCCTCACTCCTATCCTAAACACCCTTTAGTAGCCCCCACTCCTATCCTACATACCCTGTAGTAGCCCCCACTCCTATCCTACATACCCTGTAGTAGCCCTCACTCCTATCCTACATACCCTGTAGTAGCCCTCACTCCTATCCTAAACACCCTTTAGTAGCCCCCCTCTTCTCCTACATACTCTTTAGTAGCCCACACACACACACACACACACACACACTTTAGCAGAGAGACACACACTTTAGTAGTGACACACACACACAAACACACACACTTTAGCAGTGACACACACACACACACACACACACTTTAGCAGAGAGACACATTTTAGCAGAGAGAGAGACACATATACACACTTTATAGCAGAGACACACACACTTTAGCAGTGACACACACTTTAGCAGAGAGAGAGACACATACACACACACACTTTATAGCAGAGATATACACTTTAGCAGACATACACTTACCTTGTTCCTTCTGCAGACTCCCCTCACTGCACACATGGGATGGCAGCTGTCATGTGACACGTCGAATGTGACCTGTGTTGGAGACTGCAGCCACAGAGGGGGGGAGAGGGGAGAGACCATTCTCCGTGGCCACAGAAAGGTAGGTGGCTGGTCCCGGAGGAGGGGCCAGCTACCTAGTACCACACTGCCTTTCCCCCTCCCCCGCCGTTCGGGGGGGGGGCGCTACACATAATTTTTTTATGTTTTTATTTTTTTAAACAACTCCTAAAAAGACACTAGTTGGCCTCCTGAGGTCGTCGGCCTCCCGGGGTTTTTCCCGGTAGGTTACATTGCCAATCCGCCCCTGCACACAGACTAGGGCCATTTTTTGTTAGCAGCCAATTAACCTACCAGTATGTTTTGGAGTGTGGGAGTAAACTGGAGCACCCAGAGGAAACCCACACAAACACAGGGAGAACGTACAAACTGCACACAGATAAGGCCATGGACACGAACTGAACTCATGACCTCAGTGCTGGGAGGCAGAAGTGCTAACCACTGAGCCACCGTGCTAAGTGGTTTAAAAAGGAAAAATGAAATAAAAAAAAAAACCAGAATTTAAACTAAAAAAATAAAATGATTTCATCATGTGGGCACCCATCCTTACACGGCGTTAGCTAGCAGAGGACAGCAGCGGTACTTGTAGAACAAAAACAAAAAAACTTTTTACAGGATTTTGGCTTATCTTCCCCTTTAGTAAATAGACCCCTTAGTGTGACACCCTGAGAGTAGCAGCAGCTTCCGTGCGCTCTTTTCACACGGGAGCAACTTCTGTGCGCAGCGCACGTTATCTTCCCAGCGACACAGGTCACATTACAAAGCTTCGTAACACACCTTCCTCCCTGATAGTAAAATAAAGCCCAAACACTGTAATTAGCAGGGGCTCATTGTGATATAATTAGCAAAGCTGCAGCAGACAGGGGAGGCGACTGCCAATTACCGCACGTTCTGTATCAGGGCTTTGTAAAGATGGGGCTTGACAGGCCGGAGCACAGAGAGGAGACGCTTCTATGCATAAAGTTGTTTTTAATTACATTTGGTATGCTAATTTCTGATATAAAGTAAATATCTACTGGGAGCGACGGCTCCTCATTTCACGCTGGCTGCACCGGGGTGGTTATCAGGCCATTTTTACAGACGTCTGTCATAGGTCGCTCCCCTGTCTCCCAGGCGTCAGATAGCTTAACCCCTTCCTTGACCCAGTGTCAGTGTGAACGCACAGAATCACATACTTGGGGCTTATTCACTAACACGGCGTAGACCAGGGCTGTCACCGACTGCAAACAATCAGACCTTCAGCAGTTTAGTGTGGTCAGGATAATGAATACTGACATCTGATTGGTTACTTTGGGTTACACCACATCACTACTTGGCAGGATCAAGGACTGATTATCCATTAGGCTTACTAGGTTGTAGCCTAGGGCACAAGGCTTTTGCTGGGGTGTAAGATTTTTGGGGGTGCAAAATTGTGACAGGGAGAGGCATAAACTCAAATTGGTTTCAAAATATAAGAGAATAGTTGTTCTCTGAAGTAAAAAGAAATCATGAAAGAAAAATGTAGCAAGGTTTTATCTTGACGTATTCCCATGGTGGAGACTGAAGACAATGAGTCCTCCTTGGGTGGGCACCAGAGGATAAGCGAGTAGGAGGGACGAGGATGGTGACAGGATCAGGTGTGACACCCCCCTTCATATCTTCACCCCCCGTAGCCTCTGTTCTGCTATAGAGCTCTGATTTTAACAACAACGAAACAACCGACAACGTTGGCCATGACCCATTTAAAAAGCCAAGTGGAGCTGAGTTTAGAAAAAATGTCAATGTTAACATTGATGTTGTGGGATGGGTGAAAGAAGCTGGACTTATAGCCTGTCGTAGAAGGCGAAGGGGAGCTACGAACGTATTAGCCTATGGTGGCCTGAACCCTTAATCAGTCCTTTTGGGAGGTGTAAATCTCAGTGCAGGATGTGTAATGTATGGCTGGTTCACACTTGTCCCTTGGAAATGGTCACTGTGTTACGTATGTTTTTATCATCCCTACTCGCGAAACAAGAGGGGGGGAAGGAACACTTTAACGTAGGCTGAGTACAGTAAGGGAGTGTTCATTACGCACAACTCAGACATATATAGCTTGTCTGAGCCATATTATCTGCAGGGACAGGTGCAAATAGCAGAGGAGAGCGGATATGGACCTAGCGAAACGCTTGCGATTGGCTGTTTGCGAATGCTCCGCCAATGCTGATTGGTGCACATGTATTTGTTTTTGCTTTTGTGTTCATGTTTAAGCAAATCTATTTATTGTCATTGTGTACATGAGAGGTCTTATTGTTGCCTAATTGCAAACAAATGGTTATAATCATGGGTGTAATTGTGCGTGACGAATGACTGGTATAAACACAGCACATATGCCATACCTCCTGACTGTCCCGATTTTGGTAGGACAGTCCCGATTTTATGGCTCTCTGGGGACATAGACACGCCCGCAGCACTGTGACAACGCCCCCAACCCCGCCCCCTGTCCCGCTCCCGGGGATACACAGGTTGGGAGGTTTCCACATGCTACCACCTGCACATGTCTTGCGATAGTCACAGGATTGCATCCGCCATTGCACCTGCGATTTGGGGAACAACTCTGCATCAGCCCCCCCCAGTGCGCTAACCACACAGTCCCAGCGATAAACTTCTCGTTTTGGATGCAAAATATTAGAAAAAGAAAATAAATCTCCAGAATGTGTCCACACTACTAACGGGACCAAATAATGCAAATAAATGTCCCCAGCACAGATTGTGTAACAATGATGTACTGGTGTATGTTCTCATTATCCCTCACCGGATGCAGCAAGAACAGGGTAACAGTACCACGGAGAATATAGGTCACATAGTCCCCTCTGAGCCGAGACTACCACCCTGAGAAGCTCATTTAAATATTTTGCCTGGCAAAACAAAATCTTGTTTTGCATGTGGAATGCGTGAGGAACGCTGTGCACATTTATCAGTAGAAGCGTTTCAGTCATTGTCATTCAGCAAAATGGCACCTAACGAAGAATGTCACATCCAAAAGACATCATGGACCTGATACATTAACAAACACGAAACGAACGTAATGTACGTACATCAGGCAACGCAAGTCCCTACTGAACAGTATGCGGATGTGAAGATACGTCTGGTGATATATACCGGTCTAGGTCCGCTCTGCTCTAACAGACAATACACTGCAGGATACGTCCAACACATATGTGAAATATAAAGTCACAAAAGAACGCACAGAAAAAAAAACAATTATTCAACTATTGTCAACTGTTAATAATATAATCAATAATATACAAAACATTAACAATTTAAAAAAGTGTTGTTTTTTTCCCAGAAAATACATTTATTATGATGTTATTAATGTCTACTGTACATAAAATACATTGTTACAGTTGCTCCTGATTACAAACACATGTTCTAGCTGTATACACAGCCGTCATCACTAGTAATCAGCACTTACACCTGACCTGTAGCTGGTGCCAGTGATACGGCAGAAACACACGTACCTTAGAGATGCCCAAAGCTTGAATCAGACGCTGCTGTGTGCGCACCAGCTTGGCGCGCCCTTAATGTACACTGACTACGGGCATACGCCCAGTCCCCTCCCTGTTCTGTCCCTGAAGTCATAGGCTGCAGTAAGTGTCCTTTGCGCTGGAAGATGAACTGAACATTGCAGCGTTCCACGGTGTATGGTTCACTTCTGGGCATGTGCAGAGTAATTGTGCACATTATAAGCAATGAATCACCATTTATGATCCTTGATGAATCAGACTCCATGGGGTAAATGTATGAAAAAATTGTCTTTAAAAGCCATTGCCACTTTAAATTCCCCCTGCAAAGTCGCCGATATTCAGCGACTTGCAAAATGCGCCGTTTCATACATTTACTCTCATGTGTTTTACGCTGCGTAAATAACCATTCCTCTGTTGTCAGTCTGTGCAGTTTGTTCCATTTATTGTTTAAAATAGAGAGATTAACTTTTAAAACTACTAACTCCTCTAATGAGATTGTATTCACCAGGGGATAATTTAGACCTAAACACATTTGCGCTCCAAGAGTCATTAAGGAGAACAAAGCATAAAATAGGAGTAACTTTGTACCTTGGCAAAACCATGTTGCATTGGAGGGGGAGGTTTATTTAAAATGTGATGGCAGATTTATAGTTGGATAAAGCATGTCTTAGATCAACTTTAAATTTCAGTATAAAAATAAAGCTATCAGTTATTTGTCTGCTACATGAAAAAACAGACAATATTTAACTTATGTGCAAAATAATAAACTAATTTGCACCCCTTGGTTTGTCCCGGATCAAATTTGCTCCTTTTTTGCCTTACTTTCTTTAATTATTCAAGCCCCAAATGTTTGTAGAAAAAGACTAATGAAAAGAAAAAAAGCGTATTAATGTTTACACACATATGTTGTGTTGAGATGCGTCGGTAGCATTTGCGGTAGGTGTACATCAGACATACGAGTGTGAATACTCACACCCAGCAGAGATGACATCTTTTCAGTGTTAGTAGTAAATGATACTATAATATTTGTAATGAACCTCAGGTGAACTGAGTGTATTTCCAGCGCTGACATTGTTGTAATCCCCATCAGTAAATGACTGTACAGATAATATTTCTAAATGATCGTCTTAAAGTATCAATGTACAAATGTTTTCACTCTTTAATGTATTGCAAAAATTCACTTTCAAATATCCTGTTTTTAGAAACTATGAATATTATGGCTTTTATATGTAAGTTCTCAATTTAAAAACACATATATATGACCCACAAATAGGAACTCTCACTGAGTAGAGTTAGGACCACCCTATTAGCAGAAGCGCCGTGATGGGCGGGTGACTTATCATACAAATGAGCGCAACTGAAAATTCTGCATTTTTATGTACAAGTAGAAATAACAGCTTTGTTACTGATTAACAGCGATGTCCGGGGGGATTATTCTCTTCGCTGGCTTTTTACGTAAGGTCAGATAATACATATAATTAGGGTACATGTTACACTGACCTATAATTATTAAACTTAAACGTTGAAAATTATATTATAATCCCTGAGAATGATGGCTTCATAATAAAACATTAAAAATACCATCTCATTAAAAAAAATGATACATCATTTATCCATTTTTACATAACATTTTTAATAATATCATTCTGGTGATTCTTTCAAATTACCAATAGTCCTCTAGTCCACTCTAGTACATCTCCAATACTAAACTATAAGTCTAATTATTATTATTATTATTATCATTATAATTGTTGTTGTTTTCCATATAGCAAGCTCACAGTGAGATAGGAATTGTACATTACCACCAGTTTGGGAAGCAGATAAACCATAGATGTGAAATGTGTAATGAATTCAGGGATAATTCTTTATATAATGTCACACGGGAACCGGAATAATCATAGAATCCCAGGTGACTGAGAAGCAGGTTCTGTAGCATTGTATAACAATGGATCTTTCCTTACAGATAATGACCTACAGGGTCTGGGGACAAGGGAGAGGACGGTGTCATCCTCATAAAATATATCATGAATTTTCATCTGGATCCGGAATTCCCGAGATCTGTCGCACACATTAATCTGGAACTGAAGTAAACACAAATGTGAAATCCCTGAAGACATCTAACTGTACATGTGACAGCAATATATGGATTTATATTGATTTATATCAGTTCTACAATCCCACTGATTGCAGACAGGAGCAGCTGTAATGTTATTCTCTTAGTACAGTGCCGTATATACTGAGAGTAAAGGGGAAGTGGACAGTACAGTGCCGTATATACTGAGAGTAAGGAGGAAGTGGACAGTACAGTGCCGTATATACTGAGAGTAAAGAGGAAGTAGACAGTACAGTGCAGTATATACTGAGAGTAAGGAGGAAGTGGGCAGTACAGTGCCGTATATACTGAGAGTAAAGAGGAAGTAGACAGTACAGTGCCGTATATACTGAGAGTAAAGAGGAAGTGGACAGTACAGTGCCGTATATACTGAGAGTAAAGAGGAAGTAGACAGTACAGTGCCGTATATACTGAGAGTAAAGAGGAAGTGGACAGTACAGTGCCGTATATACTGAGAGTAAGGAGGAAGTGGACAGTACAGTGCCGTATATACTGAGAGTAAGGAGGAAGTGGACAGTACAGTGCAGTATATACTGAGAGTAAAGAGGAAGTAGACAGTACAGTGCCGTATATGCTGAGAGTAAAGAGGAAGTAGACAGTACAGTGCCGTATATACTGAGAGTAAGGAGGAAGTGGACAGTACAGTGCCGTATATACTGAGAGTAAGGAGGAAGTGGACAGTACAGTGCCGTATATACTGAGAGTAAAGAGGAAGTAGACAGTACAGTGCTGTATATGCTGAGAGTAAAGAGGAAGTAGACAGTACAGTGCCGTATATACTGAGAGTAAGGAGGAAGTGGACAGTACAGTGCCGTATATACTGAGAGTAAGAAGGAAGTGGACAGTACAGTGCCGTATATACTGAGAGTAAAGAGGAAGTAGACAGTACAGTGCCGTATATGCTGAGAGTAAAGAGGAAGTAGACAGTACAGTGCCGTATATACTGAGAGTAAAGAGGAAGTAGACAGTACAGTGCCGTATATACTGAGAGTAAAGAGGAAGTAGACAGTACAGTGCCGTATATACTGAGAGTAAGGAGGAAGTGGACAGTACAGTGCCGTATATACTGAGAGTAAAGAGGAAGTAGACAGTACAGTGCCGTATATACTGAGAGTAAGGAGGAAGTGGACAGTACAGTGCCGTATATACTGAGAGTAAAGGGGAAGTGGACAGTACAGTGCCGTATATACTGAGAGTAAGGAGGAAGTGGACAGTACAGTGCCGTATATGCTGAGAGTAAAGAGGAAGTAGACAGTACAGTGCCGTATATACTGAGAGTAAGGAGGAAGTGGACAGTACAGTGCCGTATATACTGAGAGTAAAGGGGAAGTGGACAGTACAGTGCCGTATATACTGAGAGTAAGGAGGAAGTGGACAGTACAGTGCCGTATATGCTGAGAGTAAAGAGGAAGTAGACAGTACAGTGCCGTATATACTGAGAGTAAGGAGGAAGTGGACAGTACAGTGCCGTCATACTGAGAGTAAGGAGGAAGTGGACAGTACAGTGCAGTATATACTGAGAGTAAAGAGGAAGTGGACAGTACAGTGCCGTATATACTGAGAGTAAAGAGGAAGTAGACAGTACAGTGCCGTCATACTGAGAGTAAGGAGGAAGTGGACAGTACAGTGCAGTATATACTGAGAGTAAGGAGGAAGTGGACAGTACAGTGCTGTATATACTGA
The DNA here is from genome assembly GCF_038048845.1 of Mixophyes fleayi. NCBI lineage: Eukaryota > Metazoa > Chordata > Amphibia > Anura > Limnodynastidae > Mixophyes > Mixophyes fleayi. The sequence continues at coordinate 343,333,743 of NC_134404.1, read as the reverse complement.
GAGTAAGGAGGAAGTGGACAGTACAGTGCCGTATATACTGAGAGTAAAGAGGAAGTAGACAGTACAGTGCCGTCATACTGAGAGTAAGGAGGAAGTGGACAGTACAGTGCCGTATATACTGAGAGTAAAGAGGAAGTGGACAGTACAGTGCCGTATATACTGAGAGTAAAGAGGAAGTAGACAGTACAGTGCCGTCATACTGAGAGTAAGGAGGAAGTGGACAGTACAGTGCAGTATATACTGAGAGTAAGGAGGAAGTGGACAGTACAGTGCTGTATATACTGAGAGTAAGGAGGAAGTGGACAGTACAGTGCTGTATATACTGAGAGTAAGGAGGAAGTGGACAGTACAGTGCCATATATACTGAGAGTAAGGAGGAAATGGACAGTACAGTGCCGTATGTACTTATGCCGGACAGCAGAATGGCAGTATCAGTATCATTGATGATATAATCTATTCTGAAATGAAGGCCACCAACCCTCCCAGGTGCTGTGGGATCCACCCTTTATCATCATTCTGTAAAGCCGCCACCTTGCCACGTCTATTGAAGCACGCACCCATAAAAATAAACGCAATGGGGCTGATACAGAGGTGTCTGCATTTGTAGCGCAATTTGCATTCAATAAAAAACCTCAATAGCGACTATACACAAAGTGACAACTATCTTAAGCTAAGTTAAGTTTACGTCAGTCACACGTCACAGACACTAACATCCACTTGTGCCCATGTTTTGAACCACTTATTTTATTTGTAATATCTGCACTCGCTATTAGGCGTCGATAAAACTGTAAAAACCTCTAATACAGCCTAACGAGCTACTGAATCGTGTTAAAAAAAAAGGAGTATTTCTTAAACACGCAAATTTCAGCCCAATGTCTACCTGAGCGACACAGAAATCACTGAGCAGCATAAGTGCAACATTCGCAAACAGCCAATCACAAGCGTTACGTCATCATCATCATCCACCGTTTACACCTGTTCCTGACATCCATCCCGCAAATAATACGGCTCATGCGTATATACAGCTGTGTCCTGGTCCCAATTACGCAAACACTCCCTCACTCCCTTACTGTGTTTGCCTTATGTTAGTCCAACCCCTGTGCCGCCTATACAGATGGAAGCAGGCGTCAGTGGTAGATCCGTGTAACACTGCCTGTGCGCACCTTCACATCTGGGCACACGCAGAGCGTTACATACAAGGGGGTCTATTTATGACCCTTCGTTTTTTTCACTTGATACTTTTCAATCCTTATCTCCTTGATAAGGATTGAAAAGTAACGGCTATGTATTAAAAAACTTCTCAGGGACAGCAGTGCCGATAACCTGCTGTCCCTGAGGGGGCCGATAACCTGCTGTCCCTGAGAAGTGACTCACCTGATCATCGCAGTCTTTTCTCATTTTTTAAGGCTGCGGTGATCTTCTCTTTTTTTTTTTTTTGTCTTTTTTTTTCTTTTTTTGTTAGTGCGCATGTACCGACTGAATAGTTGGTGCATGCGCAGTAACATCCTGGCCGGCAAACTGCAGGATGAGTGACAGGGAGGGATCACACATGCGTTTTCAGATATGTTAATGTACGCCAGCTTCAGACGGCGCCAGCTTCAGACGGCGCCAGCTTCAGACGGCGCCAGCTTCAGACGGCGCCAGCTTCAGACGGCTCCAGCTTCAGACGGCGCCAGCTTCAGACGGCGCCAGCTTCAGACGGCTCCAGCTTCAGACGGCTCCAGCTTCAGACGGCGCCAGCTTCAGATGGCTCCAGCTTCAGACGGCTCCAGCTTCAGATGGCGCCAGCTTCAGATGGCACCAGCTTCAGATGGCACCAGCTTCAGATGGCTCCAGCTTCAGACGGCTCCAGCTTCAGATGGCGCCAGCTTCAGATGGAGTACATTAACATGTAAAAAAAGAGAACATTTTCTCTAGTTAGCCTTTCATACATAGCGGTTCTGAGCACTTCCCATACACTGTTATGGGGAGTGCTCAGAAAAACAATAGGAAATGCAAAGCAGCAGATATCTGAGATATCTGCTGCGATGCTTCAATGGTACATAGTGATTTCACGGTAAACCCCCGAAAACTGTTGTTTTCGGGGGTTTACCACAGGGAAAAATGCTTGTTAAATAGACCCCAAGATGCACTGTGCCAACTGGCGATGTTCTCACTCTGCAAGCGCTGCCGGTTTGTGAGATCCCACGGGCACTCGTCAACGGCACAAACATGAATACTACGGCGCAGCCAGGGACCGCGATATTCCATATAAAGGATTGTTCTATTCAACAAGTTGTGACTTCTGGTGTTAGATTAGTAATTAGTCAGTAAATTGTCCCTCCTGCCCCAATGGTTTGTCGTACAAATCATCTAACTGATGACATCTGAGGCCGCTGTGATTCGCTGCTCACAATCAGCGCTATCGTGTTATCGTGTAGTTTAGAGACAGCGCAGAGTCTGAACGACACAGACGCCAAACTGCGGACACATTACACCGGCAGGGAAAATGTGCCAAATAATTTATGTGCCTGTAACTGAATCTTTATACACTTCTGATTAAATGAATATTTAAATTGAGTAATTTTTCATTTTAATTGACTTTCCTGCTGACTAAAGTACTTTTGCTTTCATTATTAATACTGTACAGCTAAAAAAAATCCAGCAATGACAACATTAGTGATTTATCTGTTATAGGGAGAGATCCTCAGCTGGAGTTTTATGAAGGGAACCTGAAGCTAAATAGTAACAGGTAATTTGTGCTTTTCTATGGCCATAGTAAGGGAGCAATAACGAGTCATAGTCATGTAACATGGCTGCTTCCTGTGACTCTCTTCAGATGACTGACAAACACGGGGAGAACATACAAACTCCACATAGACAATGACATGATTGCAATTGAACCCATGACCCCAGGTCTGCAAGGCAGCAATGCTAACCACTGTGCACTGCCCAACATCCATTGACCATTCATTCGATAGGATTTGGTGAATGTTGGGGCTCTGTGAAAGTTAGAGTAAAGTTAAGTTCCAAAATAATAGTTATCTATTTTCATCTTTTCTTTTAGCTCAGAAGATATTTGGGTTATTTTAGTTAAATAACAATAGAGAGGAGATTCACCTCTTGTGTTCCTGAACATCTGGGGGTGAGATAGAACCTATTTTATGTTGTGCCCCTATGTAGGTTCCATATGGGGGCTGTCTGGGATGGGGGGCAGGAAGTGTAACATACTGATCTAAATGTATTATTTGTATAAATTATAACACATGACGTTTTACTGACATTGGGTTTCCTGACTTTTCTACAAAGTAAAGTTGACCGAGCTAAATGTATAGAAACTTCAATGAAAAGCTAACGAGACGTATTGGTGGATAAATGGTCTATTGTGATGTACCAGTCGTCCTTATCAGATTTGTAGACACACCCTGGAATATCTACTTGAAAATTATGGGGAGAACAATAGAACAATAAGATTGTATTAGGGTCCAGTATTATAACATTATAACATTTTTGGCGAGCCAGCCAGGAGGTGTGATGGTAGGTGACAATAATATGAATACCTTTGGGAAAGTGGACAGATTGCACTACTATGACTCTTTAATACGGTCAAGAAGAAGAAGTTGAACCATTGCAGGGAAAAAGATGAATTCCCACAAATCACTCAGGTATAAATGGGCTATGAGACACCTCCTAATCGCACCCTCAAGAAAGCATAGGAATGGGTGACATAAAGGATACCTGGTCTAGGGGTTAAAGAGGAGGAAGTCAACCAATCCTTTCATCCTTGATATGTTTGATCAGACTGTTCTACGTGTGCAAAGAACAGGACATAAACCAGATCAGTTTCCAAAAATTCCCTGAAATGTATGATAATAATTGATACAGCTGTTTGTGTTACAGGATGTGTTTAATGTTCGTATAATTAAGTACGTTATTGAACAATTCAACAAGAATTCATCTCAAGCTATTTCTCATACGGCCAGACACAGTATCAGCCTCCATGATCTGTTTTCTAAAACGTGGACTGAGCCGTTAGGTGTATTTGTGCCTGAAAACAACAAACTTCAAAAACTGCTTTTGTTTATCATCATCATCCTCACCATTTATTTATATAGCGCCACATATCCGCAGCGCTGTACAGAGAACTCATTCACGTCAGTCCCTGCCCCATTGGAGCTTACAGTCTAAATTCTCCTTTATCCGAGTAATTTTGCTTTATGATATAATAATAAGCTGTTTTCTAATTTAACCAGTGAAGCCCGTTGTTTGATATGCACCAATGTTCTTAGTACTAGTTAGGGATGAGCGCACTCGGATTTCTGAAATCCGAGCCCACCCGAACGTTGCGGATCCGAGTCGGATCCGAGACAGATCCGGGTATTGGCGCCAAATTCAAAAGTGAAACTGAGGCTCTGACTCATAATCCCGTTGTCGGATCTCGCGATACTCGGATCCTATAAATTCCCCGCTAGTCGCCGCCATCTTCACTCGGGCATTGATCAGGGTAGAGGGAGGGTGTGTTAGGTGGTCCTCTGTGCTGTTTAGTTCTGTGCTGTTTAGTTCTGTGCTGTGCTGTGCTGTGCTGTTTAGTGCTGTGCTGTGCTGTGCTGTTTAGTGCTGTGCTGTTTAGTGCTGTGCTGTGCTGTGCTGTGCTGTGCTGTGCTGTGTTCTGCAGTATCAGTCCAGTGGTGCTGTGTGCTGTGCTCTGTCCTTCTGAGGTCAGTGGTGCTGCTGGGTCCTGTGCTGTGTCCTGTTCAGTCCAGTGGTGCTGTGTCCTGTGCTCTGTGCTTCTAAGGGCATAGTTATTTCCCCAATATTCCCCTGTGTTTAAAAAAATAAAAAAAAGTTTTTTTAAAAAATACCAAAAACTACTTTAATATTTTTTAATTACCACAAAATTTTCACAACCAATCCTGCAGTATAAGCCCATTGGTACTGCAATATTACCAAGTTCACACATTCAGCAGTAAAAGTCCAGTGGTACTGCAATATTACAAAGTTTACACATTCTGCAGTATCAGTCCAGTGGTGCTGTGTCCTGTGCTCTGTCCTGCTGAGTTCCGTAGTGCTGCTGGGTCCTGTGCCGTGTCCTGTTCAGTCCAGTGGTGCTGTGTCCTGTGCTCTGTGCTTCTAAGGGCATAGTTATTTCCCCATTATTCCCAAGTTTTTAAAAAATAAAAAAAAAGTAAAAAATAATAAAAAATTTAAAAAAAAAAAAATATATAATAATTATAACCAAATTTGCAAAACCAATCCAGCATTATAAGTCCATTGGTACTGCAATATTACCAAGTTCACACATTCTGCAGTATCAGTCCAGTGGTGCTGTGTCCTGTGCTCTGTCCTGCTGAGTTCCGTAGTGCTGCTGGGTCCTGTGCCGTGTCCTGTTCAGTCCAGTGGTGCTGTGTCCTGTGCTCTGTGCTTCTAAGGGCATAGTTATTTCCCCACTATTCCCAAGTTTTTTAAAAATAAAAAAAAAGTAAAAAAAAATAAAAAATTTAAAAAAAAAAAAATATATAATAATTATAACCAAATTTGCAAAACCAATCCAGCATTATAAGTCCATTGGTACTGCAATATTACCAAGTTCACACATTCTGCAGTATCAGTCCAGTGGTGCTGTGTCCTGTGCTCTGTCCTGCTGAGTTCCGTAGTGCTGCTGGGTCCTGTGCCGTGTCCTGTTCAGTCCAGTGGTGCTGTGTCCTGTGCTCTGTGCTTCTAAGGGCATAGTTATTTCCCCACTATTCCCAAGTTTTTTAAAAATAAAAAAAAAGTAAAAAAAAATAAAAAATTAAAAAAAAAAAATATATATAATAATTATAACCAAATTTGCAAAACCAATCCAGCAGTATAAGTCCATTGGTACTGCAATATTACCAAGTTCACACATTCTGCAGTATCTTGTGCTACATATAATGGAGACCAAAAATTTGGAGGATAAAGTAGGGAAAGATCAAGACCCACTTCCTCCTAATGCTGAAGCTGCTGCCACTAGTCATGACATAGACGATGAAATGCCATCAACGTCGTCTTCCAAGCCCGATGCCCAATCTCCTAGTACCGGGCATGTAAAATCCAAAAAGCCCAAGTTAAGAAAAAGTAGCAAAAAGAGAAACTTAAAATCATCTGAGGAGAAACGTAAAGTTGCCAATATGCCATTTACGACACGGAGTGGCAAGGAACGGCTTAGGCCCTGGCCCGTGTTCATGACTAGTGGTTCAGCTTCACCCACGGATCTTAGCCCTCCTCCTCCTCCCCCCCCCTACAAAAAATTGAAGAGAGTTATGCTGTCAGCAACAAAACAGCAAACAACTCTGCCTTCTAAAGAGAAATTATCACAAATCCCCAAGGCGAGTCCAAGGGTGTTGGTGGTTGTCAAGCCTGACCTTCCCATCACTGTACGGGAAGAGGTGGCTCGGGAGGAGGCTATTGATGATGTAGCTGGTGCTGTGGAGGAACTTGATGATGAGGATGGTGATGTGGTTATTGTAAATGAGGCACCAGGGGGGGAAACAGCTGATGTCCATGGGATGAAAAAGCCCATCGTCATGCCTGGTCAGAAGACCAAAAAATGCACCTCTTCGGTCTGGAGTTATTTTTATCCAAATCCAGACAACCAATGTATGGCAATATGTAGCTTATGTAAAGCTCAAATAAGCAGGGGTAAGGATCTTGCCCACCTAGGAACATCCTCCCTTATACGTCACCTGAATAACCTTCATAGTTCAGTGGTTAGTTCAGGAACTGGGGCTAGGACCCTCATCGGTACAGGGACACCTAAATCCCGTGGTCCAGTTGGATACACACCAGCAACACCCTCCTCGTCAACTTCCTCCACAATCTCCATCAGATTCAGTCCTGCAGCCCAAGTCAGCAGCCAGACTGAGTCCTCCTCAATACGGGATTCATCCGAGGAATCCTGCAGCGGTACGCCTACTACTGCCACTGCTGCTGTTGCTGCTGTTAGTCGGTCATCTTCCCAGAGGGGAAGTCGTAAGACCGCTAAGTCTTTCACCAAACAATTGACCGTCCAACAGTCGTTTGCCATGACCACCAAATACGATAGTAGTCACCCTATTGCAAAGCGTATAACTGCGGCTGTAACTGCAATGTTGGTGTTAGACGTGCGCCCGGTGTCCGCCATCAGTGGAGTGGGATTTAGAGGGTTGATGGAGGTATTGTGTCCCCGGTACCAAATCCCCTCGAGATTCCACTTCACTAGGCAGGCGATACCAAAAATGTACAGAGAAGTACGATCAAGTGTCCTCAGTGCTCTTAAAAATGCGGTTGTACCCACTGTCCACTTAACCACGGACATGTGGACAAGTGGTTCTGGGCAAACGAAGGACTATATGACTGTGACAGCCCACTGGGTAGATGCATCCCCTTCCGCAGCAACAGCAACAGCTGCATCAGTAGCAGCATCTACAAAATGGCTGCTCATGCAAAGGCAGGCAACATTGTGCATTACAGGCTTTAATAAGAGGCACAACGCTGACAACATATTAGAGAAAATGAGGGAAATTATCTCCCAGTGGCTTACCCCACTTAGACTCTCATGGGGATTTGTGGTGTCAGACAATGCCAGTAACATTGTGCGGGCATTAAATATGGGCAATTTCCAGCACGTCCCATGTTTTGCCCACACCATTAATTTGGTGGTGCAGCATTACCTCAAGAGTGACAGGGGTGTGCAGGAGATGCTTGCGGTGGCCCGCAAAATTGCTGGACACTTTCGGCATTCAGCCAGTGCCTACCGCAGACTAGAGGCACATCAAAAAAGCTTGAACCTGCCCTGCCATCACCTCAAACAAGAGGTTGTGACGCGCTGGAACTCCACCCTCTATATGCTGCAGAGGATGGAGGAGCAGCAAAAGGCCATTCAGGCCTACACAGCCACCTACGACATAGGCAAAGGAGTGGGGATGCGCCTGAGTCAAGCGCAGTGGAGACTGATTTCCGTGTTGTGCAAGGTTCTGCAGCCATTTGAACTTGCCACACGAGAAGTCAGTTCCGACACTGCCAGCTTGAGTCAGGTCATTCCCCTGATCAGGCTGTTGCAGAAGCAGCTGGAGAAAGTGAGGGAGGAGCTGGTAAGCCATTGCGATTACAGCAAGCATGTAGCTCTTGTGGATGTAGCCCTTCGTACGCTTTGCCAGGATCCGAGGGTGGTCACTCTTTTAAAGTCAGAGGAATACATTCTGGCCACCGTGCTCGATCCTCGGTTTAAAGCGTATGTTGTGTCTCTGTTTCCGGCGGACACAAATCTACAGCGGTGCAAAGACCTGCTGGTCAGGAGATTGTCCTCTGAAGAGGACCGTGACATGCCAACAGCTCCACCCTCATTTTCTTCCACATCTATGGCTGCGAGGAAAAAGCTCAGTTTTCCCAAAAGAGGCACTGGCGGGGATGCTGATAACATCTGGTCCGGACTGAAGGACCTGCCAACCATTGCAGACATGTCTACTCTCGCTGCATTGGATGCTGTCACAATAGAAAAAATTGTGGATGATTACTTTGCTGACACCATCCAAGTAGACATGTCAGACAGTCCATATTGTTACTGGCAGGAAAAAAAGGCAGTTTGGAAGCCCCTGTACAAACTGGCTCTATTTTACCTGAGTTGTCCCCCCTCCAGTGTGTACTCGGAAAGAGTTTTTAGTGCAGCGGGGAACCTGGTCAGTGAGCGGCGAAGGAGGTTGCTTCCTCACAACGTTGAAAAAATGATGTTTATAAAAATGAATAATCAATTCCTCAATGAAGTACAGCACTGCCCTCCAGATACTACAGAGGGACCTGTGGTTGTGGAGTCCAGCGGGGACGAATTGATAATGTGTGATGAGGAGGAAGTACACACTGTAGGGGGAGAGGAATCAGAGGTTGAGGATGAGGACGACATCTTGCCTCAGTAGAGCCTGTTTAGTCTGTACAGGGAGAGATGAATAGCTTTTTTGGTGTGGGGGCCCAAACAAACCAATCATTTCAGTCAAAGTTGTTTGGTAGGCCCTGTCGCTGAAATGATTGGTTTGTTAAAGTGTGCATGTCCTATTTCAACAACAGACCTCTCAACTGCAGCTCATCCCTCCTCTGCGGGGATAATGTCTCCTGTGCTCTGACACGTCACTCTGTGTACTCTCAGCCTCAGGATCTGACACTACAGCTACCATGCCTCTTGTAGCAGCCCTCACTCCAGGGCCTCTTCCATGTGCAGTGTCCCCCTCTCTCTTGGGTTCACTATAGTGGCATGGAGTTCTCCCCCTCATCCAGGGCACACATTCCTTGCCCTGGCTCAGTCACCACGCTCAGACTTCCAGGCAATGCTGGGGGAGCCTGGGAGCTTCCACCCCAGGTCCCCAGCTACAACTCTCCTCTCCTGTGTCTTCTCTCTCTTTCTGACACTTTAAAGATCGTGCCTTTAAATGAAAAAGTCAGTCTTCATTGCACGACTATGTGCAAGTGCAACAGGGACATTTTTTTGGGTTTACAAAGTCAAACAATAACACTACGACCCTGTCTGTCTGGGGTCTGTCAATGACGAATTGTCTGGAGCATGTTTGGAGGAGGTATTGTGGCCCCGGTATCAAATTGGGTACCGGGGCCACCCCACTATGCAGTCCAGATACTTGTTTGGTGGAATTCCGACACGTGGAGGGTTTTTAAATTATATTGTGGCCTCGGTACCAAATTGTGTACCGGGGCCACCACACTACGCAGTCAAGATACTTGTTTGGTGGAATTCAGACCAGTTGAGGGTTTTATTATTATATTGTGTGGACCACTCTATCTATACCACACTACAACTCTATACCACTCTATTTCCTACTTTAATTCTATTTAATTCTATTTCCTACTTTAATTCTATCACTAATTAATTACCATAAAGAGGAACAAAAAAAACCAATTTTACCAAAAGTATAATATGACTTAGACTTACAAACACTACACTTTAAAGATCGTGCCTTTAAATGAAAAAGTCAGTCTTCATTGCACGACTATGTGCAACAGGGACATTTTTTTGGGTTTACAAAGTCAAACAATAACACTACGACCCTGTCTGTCTGGGGTCTGTCAATGACGAATTGTCTGGAGCATGTTTGGAGGAGGTATTGTGGCCCCGGTACCAAATTGTGTACCGGGGCCACCACACTACGCAGTCAAGATAGATAGATGCGTATTGCGTATCATAGATAAAGTACATTCAGTGGTGTGGGGCAAATTGAAAAATATTCCAAATGCACTGACATTATCAAAAACAAGAGGTTGTCACACGCTAAAACTCCAACATGTATATGATGGAGAGGATGGAGGAGCAGCCGTATGTGTAGTGTAATGCAGATCTGTTGAAGGTTTTTTATATATTTTATTGTGGTGCCCAGTGCCCACTCCTCTACGCAGTCCAGATACATTTATTGGTGCGAATCATAAAAGTTCAGGGTTTTTAATATATATTGTGGTGACCCACTCCTCTACGCAGTCCAGGTACATTTATTGGTGCGAATCATAAAAGTTCAGGGTTTTTAATATATATTGTGGTGACCCACTCCTCTACGCAGTCCAGGTACATTTATTGGTGCGAATCATAAAAGTTCAGGGTTTTTAATATATATTGTGGTGACCCACTCCTCTACGCAGTCCAGGTACATTTATTGGTGCGAATCATAAAAGTTCAGGGTTTTTAATAGATATTGTGGTGACCCACTCCTCTACGCAGTCCAGATACATTTATTGGTGCGAATCATAAAAGTTCAGGGTTTTTAATATATATTGTGGTGACCCACTCCTCTACGCAGTCCAGGTACATTTATTGGTGCGAATCATAAAAGTTCAGGGTTTTTAATATATATTGTGGTGACCCACTCCTCTACGCAGTCCAGGTACATTTATTGGTGCGATTCATAAAAGTTCAGGGTTTTTAATATATATTGTGGTGACCCACTCCTCTACGCAGTCCAGGTACAATTATTGGTGCGAATCATAAAAGTTCAGGGTTTTTAATATATTGTGGTGACCCACTCCTCTACGCAGTCCAGGTACAATTATTGGTGCGAATCATAAAAGTTCAGGGTTTTTAATATATTGTGGTGACCCACTCCTCTACGCAGTCCAGGTACAATTATTGGTGCGATTCATAAAAGTTCAGGGTTTTTAATATATATTGTGGTGACCCACTCCTCTACGCAGTCCAGGTACAATTATTGGTGCGAATCATAAAAGTTCAGGGTTTTTAAGATATTGTGGTGACCCACTCCTCTACGCAGTCCAGAAAGATACCTTGTTGCAACGTTTTGGACTAATAACTATATTGTGAGGTGTTCAGAATACACTGTAAATTAGTGGAAATGCTTGTTATTGAATGTTATTGAGGTTAATAATAGCCTAGGAGTGAAAATAAGCCCAAAAACTTGATTTTTAAACTTTTTATGTTTTTTTCAAAAAAAATCCGAATCCAATACCTTAAATCCGAACCGAGACCTTTCGTCAAGTGTTTTGCGAGACAAATCCGAACCTCAAAAATAACGAAAATCCGGATCCAAAACACAAAACACGAGACCTCAAAAGTCGCCGGTGCACATCCCTAGTACTAGTATAGGTTTTCTGTGACAGTTATTTCACTTGTCCCTGAAAAAGTTAAAATAAATAGGAAACATTGTAATTAATGATCAGTATTTAGTATTCAGTATTCCCATAAATGGGAAGGTTTGAGTTAATTGCAGAGACAATGCCACCACTTTGCTAAATTCCAGTGTAAGATGTTTATTTCCTAAGGAACCGGTTAATTGATGTAGAAAGTAGGAAGTGTAATTACACTGTTTACCAGCAGGATAACAGTGCTCCGTGGATCTTGACAATGGCTCAAACAGCCGACATACGACCACTCGTTCAAAAGTCGGGTCAGTGTGTGCAGTGACACGATGGTCGAAAGTCTGCCCAAATTAACTATTATCGCCTCATTTGGTTGGTCGTACCGTTTAATATTTTCGGTCCAATCTCGTTTCCGCTGTGTAGTGTGTATAAACTTCCAACCGATCCATGACAATCCTCCGATACTTCCTCGACCTGGGGGGCATGTGTATGTAAATTTTTTATGTCAATCCCAGTCCCACGTGGTGCGGAATCCGCACATCACTGTGTTTTGTATCGATGTTTATTAGTGGCACATTGCCAGTGGCAATGTATATTGCACCTGCCTGGCTGCAGACCATTACACTTGTATAAAGCACGTGTGTTATTACCCTTTGCATTTATGAAGGCAAAGTATTCATATTTACTCTTTATACACTTATACCTTTATAACCTATTAAAGTTATATTAATCTTTATTAACTTACAATTGTGAATTACCCAGAATAAACCACACAGTGTGCCAGTGTGGTGGTCGAGTACTGATGGGAAATTCTTCCCTTACCTTGTCCTCCAGACACAAGTCAGGTTCTTTTCTGTTTGGATATCCGGAGGTCAGGAGATAAATACTTCAATGAAAGGGACAAGGATTGGTCAAACAACTTGGGTTTATTGAGAATGCGGTAAGGATAGTTTTGGTAAGACACCGCGCCACTGACCCCTTCAGCTCAATAGTAATGACAAAATAATGCGTCTGATCAGCATAGAGCACAATAGCATTTAACATATAACATACACCTGGTGAGTATAAGGCACAATAGCGATCACATCTTCAATGCAAATTGTCTAATAAGGCACACTGGTAATCACAGTTACTATTTTCAAGTTAACAATATCTGACTGGTGATGATGCAAGAACCATCAATAATAACCCATCAAGACTCTTACGGTCACTACCGCGCCCACTAGAGGGCTAATTCCAATTCAAGCATTTGGGGTACCGTGCTATTCCCTATGCGTCAGGCGCCCTGCTCTTAGCATCTACTACAGGGTTAACTTGAATCGCAGCGGTACCGCTAACGCTGAATGTCACACCTTCCATATCAATAGATCAACTCTTAGGTAAATCACATAACATTAACATCCATCTAAAACATTTGGTGCACCAATATTATCCCTGGTAACGTTACCATATTTTACACTCAGTCCTGGGCTGACCTGTGCACAGGAATTTGGTAGTGTTCCAATGTCCTGAAGAGGTTTCCAGAAGGGTTAAGTATTATAGTAGAAAGCAGGGCTGTTGCGCAGTTCAGCCACAAGATGGCGCTGTTCTCTCAACAGTCAATGAATCTCTATTAGCACGTTTGCTCTGCAACAGGGGATAGTGTCCAGATATCAGCAACACATCGGATATAGCTGAAACGACAGTCTTAATTGTTCCCTGCAACCTGTGTAAAGGTATGATCTGGGGGTAAAATGCTCACAATCCTTCCTTATACAAGAATGCAATGGCAGTTTTGGGTAGATTCTCTCATCACTCTTCCCTCTGACACTGGTGTGTGTGCAATACACTGCAGGCTAGGGTTTTACCCTGAGAGGGTTCTGCAGTTAGTGGAGACTGTCTTTGGCGCCCCGCTGCGTGTCCCCAGCTGTTCTCCGTCCACTTTGCTGGCAATGTCAAAAGTTCTGGCAGCAGCTCAGTCTTTTCTCTGCTCGGCTGCACGTCCTCCCCCTTGTTCCTTCTACCATGCTGCTCACTCTTTCTCCTCCTTCCTGCACATCCTATTCCTGTTACTCCCCCAGCCAATCAGGGCCTTCATCCTCCTCCTGTCAATCACTCCTGGGCACAAGTTTTCAGGAGCACAATTAACCCCTTGTAGCCCTGCATTTTAAAAGCGTTTATACACTTCCTCTGGGCTGTTCAACAGGGCTTTGGGGCACCACACAAGCAACATTTTTATTGCACGAAAAAGGTACAAAAATGTTAACACACACAGCTGTCAGAAAGATCCGCATGAGAAGTGAGCGCGCCCAAACCAATCAGAGAGCTGAATACTGCAGAGTATTATTTTTAGTATTTAGTATTTTTAAAGGTGCTACTGGTTTGTGGCAGAACAGGTCTTGATGTCGCTTGGGTTTCTATTACCTTTGATTTCTTCATCTACGAAACAAGGAAATAAAAAATGTTTGCCATTTAACTTATATATCTGTAATTTATATTCAACTACATAAATACTCTCATTTTCTCACCTTTCACACTGCTCGAGATCAGTTTATATTTATATTTTGGTCCCTGTGGCGAAATCGCAATAATAGCGGCTTAACCTCCGAGCATTCTGGAAAACAGGCGCCATTTTGGTTATTATAACGGTACAGGTATGTGCCCAAAGCATTTACATGTCTACACATGTTCACTGAAATACCTTTGTGTAGAACTTCTTTAGTATATTTTTCTTGTTCAATTTTTCTTTGTTTGCTAACAGGTGTAACATTAGTGGTATCAGTGGTATAAACAGGCCTTCTCACCATTAATTCTTCGTTCTGACATAAAAAATGAGGTTATAAATTAGCCATTTACATTGCTTTATGTGACACTACATCTACTACATCTACATCTACACTACAGGTACACTACACGTGCTACTGACCTTTTTTAATGTCATTGTCATCCTGGTCCAGTACTTTGACCATAATCTCCACCTCTCTTGGGCTCATTGGATTGCTCTTTCCTCTTCTTGAGTATCTCCATCCCCCACCTTAACTTTTCCAACATTTTTTGGCCCTTCCAGCACCATCTCTGACTTTATCTCCGTCTCCGTCTCTGTCTCCATAGCTGCAACCCCCACTGACATCTTCTCCTCACCCGCAACCCCCACTGTCACTTTCTCACTCGCCATCTTCTGATGCTCCTTGGCGCCAAACAGGTTCCTCTGTCATTTCATACACTCAGACATGGGCGTTTGCTTCTGCTGTGGACCAATCGGCGATGATGCACGCCGAGAATGGAGCATTCCATTACATACGAAGGGGTTTTATTATTAGGGAATATTCATTGCATTCCACTTTAGCAGTTAAATGTTTTTCTAAACTTCTATTTTATAGAAATGAAGGGAGTTAACTATAACTGCCCCTTTATGCTAATGTCTTCGGTATCTCGTACATTTCCCGCAAATGTCGCTGCAGTGTGTACGAAATTGAAATCATTGTTCACGACAACATGGCTGTAAAAAGTCGCTAAAGGGACGTCCGCTCTTCCATTTATCGTCCGAAACAAGACTAGTGTGTATGCAGTCCATGGACCGAGCGATCGGAACATCGGTCGCATGTAAAATCGCTCTGCATAAAAAGTTGGTCGAAATTTCTGTAGTGTGTACCCAGCTTAAGAAACTGACTCTTTATCTGCCCGGATGATTTGTAACATTCCTCAAATACTTCACCAATGTCACTGTCCTCGTTGTGTCATATGCAACTTACCTTTCTGTATGTGGCTTCCATAAGATTTGGAAATGAAAGGAGAAAGCAGAGAGGGCGTCCTTTGCTTTCTTCCAGCTTGGCAACCCATTGGATAAAAAAAACATGGAGCGTTAAACAATTGCATTTGGTGAACCACAAGTGCCAGCATACCCTGGTACGAGGGACACACTGGGACCTGTAGTCCACTAGAAAAAATGTAATTAATACACATTATTATTAAAAAAAAACATTGAAATAAATAATCCCCTACACGTGCCATAGTGTCCCTGCATAGCGGCACTGTACTATACAGCAGCCGCGGCGCTGTCAAAGAAGCGTCCGCGGCGGACGCTTCTTTGACAGCGCCGCGGCTACTGTTTAGTGCATTGTCGCCTGAATGGAGCTGCTGCGCATGCGCAGTAGCTCTCCCTATATGGTTTATAGATCTATATATTAGATCTGCTAAGAGCTCTCGTCACTCATCAGCTCGTAACTGTTATGCGATATATCTATCATAGGGATTTCCCAGGTTCTAAAGTCAGTGTTGAGTGTTGAATGGTTATATTTAATTACTGTGTTGATGAGAAAGCCTACCACATCCTGTACTGCTATTGGGTGTCTCTCTATCCCATAATCCTCTATTTCTTTCCAAAGACCTCCTGTCAATCTTATTTATGTGTGACAATCCTCTTTATAATGCAATGGCTTGTATATGATTTAGGATGTGGTATAATGTCATGAGTACGGCGGGCAGGTCCACTAAGGTGAGAAAATGTCAGAGATCAAGTAAATGGAATGTACATAAAACTACTGACGTCTCTTTGTAGCCTGTACAATGGTGTGCTATAAAACAATATCTAGCATATATCATCAGTTATTTATATAGCGCCACTAATTCTGCAGCGCTGTACAGAGAACTCACTCACATCAGTCCCTGCCCCATAGGAGCTTACAGTCTAAGTTCCCTAACATACACACACACCGAGAGAGACTAAGGTCGATTTAATAGCAGCCAATTAACCTACCAGTATGGTTTTGGAGTGTGAGAGAAAACCGGAGCACCCGGGGGAAACCCACGCAAACACGGGGAGAACATACAAACTCCTCACAGATAAGGCCATGGTCGGGAATCAAACTCATGACCCCAGTGCTGTAAGACAGAAGTGCTAACCACTGAGCCACCGTGCTGACTCAGATACTGTATCTTATTATTACTGTTTGCAGGATGGGAAGTGGAGGTATCCCACTTGTATCTACGACCATACAACATAGTAGATTGTCTCATTAAAACTTGTCCCACCCCATTCAGTTCTGTGTTTGTAGGAACATAACATAAAAGGATACATTAGGGTTTGGCTCATTTCTTGTAGTTCTCTCTTTCCATCGTGCTGGTAACAAGCTGCGCTAATTTGCATCCTCAGCGGAGAGTCCGACTGTCAGTGGTCACCAATAGAGATGAGCAGGGACCATCCACCAGAAAAGAGAGATTTATGGCGCTGGATACTACAATATATCCCAATATCCCCGACTGAAGCCTCTTCATCCCCAAAGACGGCGCAATTAGAAGGAAAATCTGCAGGAACGCAGCGGAGGAAAGCTCTGTATGCGTGTAGAAGAAAATACATTGATTTTATTTTGTTTTGTGGTTTCTTTCATTTTCAGAATAGGGAATTGTGAAGAAGATAAAGCCGTCAATTAAATATACCACGTCTCTCTGTGTTACTAAATGTATTTCTCTTGCACAGGAATCAGTGCATTATCTTTACTATTATTGCGATTATCCCCCAATAACAATGACGGGGAGACACGGAACATAATTTGTTTTTTTGCTGTTTATTCAACTACAATATATTTCGCCATAATTCCTGTAATCCCACCTCTGTCAAGAGGAAGGGACATTATATATATATATATATATATATATATATATATATATATATACATGCACACAATAGTGTTAATGGCATGTGTAGATTGATGGGGTATTAGTGTTTTGTGAGGTACATATTAAAGGGGGTATTGATGTGATGTGGGCTCTGGTATCAGAGTATTAATGTTGTGTGGGGATATTACTTTTGTGTCTGTACTGGTTGGAAGGAACTAATGTTATGTGATGGCTCTTTTTCTAAGAATAGAGGCTGGTGGGGGTATTAAGGTTATGTGATGAATCTTCATTAACTGTGGGGGCTATTATGTTATGTGGGATTGATGGGGCTATTAATATATTGTTGGAGCTATTAATGCAATGTTGGATCTCTATTAATAATGTTGTGGTTTAGAATAATATATTATTTTATTCCATTAAATAAACTTAAGTGTGAGATTTGGAAGAGTCGTACAAGGTGCACTGAGGAGTCTTTACATCGGTGGAAGCGACTGCAGATCACTGCTTCTTGGTCCATCTGTGGGGGACACGTGAAAGTCTCCATCCAAGTCTCAAGGGGAAAGAAGTTTAGGGTCACATTTATCAATATTCACATAAAGTGAAAAGCAGTTTTCAATCCTTATCGCAATGATAAGGATTGAACTACTTCTTACATTTATGTACAGCCGTGGAGAGAAACAGCAGTTCCGAAAAACTGCTGTTTCAGTGATAAAAAAAATCATACTTACCCCCCTCTTCGGAAGCGCTGTCTTCGGGTCTTCTCTTCACTCTTCAATTGCGCATGTCCAGTTCCAAGAACTGGACATGCGCACACAGATCCCCTCTCTGTCTCTGCAACGATAGTTGCAGAGAGAGAGCGCTGAGTGACAGGGGGGGATCATGTGATCCCTCCACACATGCGCTATCCAGCTCTGCTCTCCGGAGCAGAGCTGACAGCATTAGATTTCCTCAATTCGGATGATGTACGCCAGCTTCAGCTGGTACATTAACATGACAAGTTCCCGAAAAAAATGTTTTTTTGGGACTTGTTAGATTGCGGCCAGGAGCAGTCACCATTCTGTTGAATGGTGACTGCTCCCAAAAACGAAGAGGAATGCAAAGCAGCAGATATCCATGCGATGCCCCCTTAATAAATTTGCGGAGGACACTGTGGGACCTTAACTACCCGTTAAAAGCACTATCGTGCTTTATTAAATATGCCCCTTAGTCTTTATTTATGTCGGGATGTATTGTATCCAGTAGGAGAGATTTGTGTGACAGATACTTGTGAGTCAGAGTCTTATAGTGAACTACAGACAAACCTCAAGCGCTCAGTGTTCTAGGCAATAGTCAGTGAGTGTATTTATATAGGAAAATATGAGTAAAAAAACACAACTGCTCCTAATTGCTCCCTGCAGCTGTGAAAGAGATTGTTAGCTCCTCTCATCCTGGTATTAGTAGGAATATAATTACACTGACAGCGCTGGAGACAGATCAGGAGCCAGACAGAGTAAATAATCAAACATAAAAGAAAATGAGAGAGTCCGTGGATCAATTTATATTAAACATAATAAACTCCTTAATAAAATATATTAAATAGCCACATTTATATTATGGGTGTGTTCCTATGATACAGAATATACACAGCCGTCATCACTAGTAATCAGCACTTACACCTGACCTGTAGCTGGAGGAAGAGATACGGCAGAAATACAAGTACGTGAGAGATGCCCATTTGACCTCTCTGGGAGGATGAGTGGATCACAACTCCAGTTTGGGAGAGAGCGCGGATGGATCACAGATGCAGTTAACACGAATGTGTTGATCTTTCAGTGAGGACGGGAGGATGAGAGAGTCACAATTGCAGTGAACATTGATCTTGCGATGGGAAGGGTGGATAAAAAATTCAGTGAAGAGTTGAGAACAGATGGATCTTGTAGGGAGTGTGGAGGGATGCGCCGGCTACGAGGGGATCGAGGAGGAGATGCCGAAAGAAGCTACTCACCAGTCCAGCGGTGAGTATCCATTTCTCTTTACAGGGTCCGGTGGCAGCGGGCGGGTGAGCCAATCAAGGCTCACTTCCCGCTCCGGCCATTCAAACTATTGGCGCCGCCGCCGTGAGCCAATCAGGGCTCGCGGCGACGGCTGATGACGTCAGCGCGCCGACGGCTTTATAAGCCGCCGGGCGCCGACACGAGGGCAGTCCGGCGGCGGAGGAGAAGAAGGAGGACGTCGCTTCCAGAGGTCCAACGGCTGAAGCGGCAGGGAGCCCTTGTAAGGGCTGTGAGCTACCCTGCCGCCGGAAGACTTTAATCAAGATGCCGGAGCAACGATCGCCGGCGGAGGGCCTGGAAGACCCGAAGACGGCGGGTCAAGCTGAGCTTCCTGCGCGGAGCAGGTGAGTATTAATTAATCTTGTAGGTCAGGCACAAGGCCCGGGGGCACCTCCAGGCACTAGGCCTGTGGCACAGGTAGGGTGGCCATTGTAGGTGTTAAAAGGGCACAAGACGCTAGGTCTTTAGAAGGGCACAAGGCCCTAGGTCTTTAGAAGGGCACAAGGCCCTAGTTCTTAGGAGGGCACAAGGCCCTAGTTGTTAGGAGGGCACAAGGCCCTAGTTCCTTAGAAGGGCACGAGGCCCTAGTTCCTTAGAAGGGCACTAGGCCCTGGTCCTTAGAGGGCACGAGGCCCTAGTTCTTACAGGGCAGGAGGCCCTCAGGTAGGAGCACGGCTCCCTCGCAGGGCACCAGGCCCTTAGGTGGGTACAGGGCAGGAGGCCCTCAGGTAGGAGCGCGGCTCTTCCCCCCACAGGGCGCAAGGCCCTGAGCTTTAACAGAGCGCAAGGCGCTAGACTGTAGGAGGGCGCAAGGTCCTCTAGTGCAGAGAGGCATAGGCCTCGGGTAGGGAAGCGATAGGCTTCCGTAAGCGTAGCAGGGCGGCTGCCCTGTAGCTTAGCAAGGACTCCTGGTCCTTGCTGGTAGTGGGACATAAGGTCCCTGACTGTGAGCGGGCAGTAGGCCCTTGTAGTTGGCAGTGGGCATTCGGCCCAGATCTAGCAGGACGCTAGGTCCTGACATAGAGTAGGGAACACTCGGTTCCTACGTAGGTACGAAGTAGAGTCCTGGAGCGGTGTTTAGAACCCCTCCATCCGTCCGGAAAGGCACCTAAGTCCTGAGCCCCAGGATAAGGCGGGCTTAACAGCCGGGGCTTGGGCCACGGGCGTAGGCCTGTGGGGGCACAGCGTCTCAGGACGCGAGAGTGGTCAGTCGGAGGTAAGTATGGTGTGGTGAGGTCCATAGCGTTCCCTCGGGATTGGGTAAGTAACAGAGGTGTTGGGGAAGGGCTGTTGTTGTGTTGTCTTTCTTGTCTTGCAGGTGCTGTCAGAAAGACAAGGTAGCAGGCAGGAGTCAAGGGGGCATCATCGGAGAGTTGCGTACGTGAGTATAGCCGCGGCGAGGACTGTTCCCTTGGTGCACTCACCTTGTGGAGCTGTCCCTCCCGTATTCTCCCCCTTTCCCTTACAGCAAAACGAGTGCCCTGCACACAAAGTCAGGGGCTTTTCCCCCCTGCGGCGTTTGGGCGCTCGGACATCCCCCCACCCCTCCCCCCGTGGGCACCTCACAGGAGGACGAGTAGATCACAGTTACAATGTGAATGGGAAGATATTTGCATTACACCTGTAATGGGGACAAGGTAGGTCCCAGTTGCAGAGATGGTGGAAGGACAGGTGGATCATATGCAGATAGAAGAACCAGTCACAGCGACGAGGACAGGACTAGTGTATCACAGCTGTCAGAAGGACAGTTTGATGGTATAGAGAGGATGGTACTATATGTGGATCACAGGTAGGACAGGTGGATTCTTCCAGTGAGGGTCAGAAGATTGGATACTGTAGCGAATGCTACAAGCAGGGCCGGATTAAGGGAATGGAGGCCCCTGGGCTAAGAGGGACCCCATTCCCCCGTGTGCCCTCTCCCCCCGCAAAGCCCCCCCCCCCCAAGTGCTTACATTCTCCTGTCACTGTTGACCATCTGCAGCTCGCTGTAAGCTCCTTACTGAGGAGATTTCGTGACACTCTCATGAGATCTCCTCAGTATGGAGATCACTGAGCGCCGCGGAAGGACAACAGTGACAGAGCTCAGCAGCATTGATCGGCCCGGCCTGATCAATAATGCTGCTGAGGGCCCTTTGGATGCCCGAAGCCCCTGGGCTGTAGCCCAGTTAGACCTCTGGTTAATCCGGCCCTGGCTACAAGTGACATCCAGGTATCAACTACACGAGCATCATGCACCATACTGTCAGGAGATCATAATTCTATTAGGGGTACAATATAGTGGTATAAAAACAGCAGCTGTCAATATGTTCCCCTATACTGCACCATTTAAAGTGCTTTATGTGACCACAAACCCTTTTGTTCAGCTCTGGGTATTATAACCAGCCATATACATGAGTAGGAGGATCTAAGGCTACCTGTCCCAGAACGATTTGGAGCACTCAGAAATTGCAAAAATAAATCTCTTTCATATTTGGCAGAAAATGGGTAACCGCAAGATGGACAAAAGCCTCTTATAGGGTGTATAGAGCCCTTTAAAGGATCCCTGAGGACATAGACTGCAAGCCATGATTGTGACAGTTGTATTTATGAGTTCTAGCGCGGTGACACCCGTTGGGCGAGGTTCTAGATAGACGATATGCGCCAGGATTTCCTCAGCCTGTTTATATAACATAGTTAATGTGCAATAGATCAGTGGAATGCAAATTACATTTTCTTCATTTGTATAACTCAGCCTACCATTAAAAAGCCATTTTCACCGACGTTATTGTTCTTTTGTTTCTAATTAAAAGCCATTTGCAGAGGAAAATAATGTGTCTCTCCTTATTACATTAAGGTCACAATGATTACAGCCACAAATCGTTGTTTACCGTTCAGGGTGTCTGTTTCCAGCACTAAGCACTTTCCAGGGACACATTGGCGCTCCTCTGTACGTAACATCTGGCGCAGGGACAGGTGGGGACACCGTGACGTCAGATCAGCAGTAAGATGGTAAATACACAATTATCAATTTCCCAATGATTATAATGACATACTTATACCTGCAATCAGCCGAGCACAACGCAACAGGGGCCGTCGAAATGTTTCCACCCAACGCTGTGTCTGTTTCATACCCCCCGTGTAGCAGTCTTAATTCTGAGACTCATTTCAATGGTCATTAACCCTCTAACGGCCAGGCTTGGCGCTAGAGAGCTCACGCTGCTTTTTGGCATTAAAATGGTTCTGGATTAAAAAAAAGATAAACACTGTTACAAGCCCACGGACTGAGTTCATTTTATCACCGTAATTACACGCTGTAGAAGCGTTTATGGCTCCTTAGGCGGAAACACTTTGCCGCAGCATATTGTAATGGTCTATTTCTGTTTATGGTGTCTCAGTTTGAGGCAGAGGCCGGTCTCTGGGCGGTGGGAACATCTGGGCTGCCAGGAAACAGAAAAGCAGACAGGAATACGTCTCGTTGCTGGCAGCACAGAAAGTTTAGTGCAGTTCGGTAAATAGTCTGCGGCCCAGAGGCTGGTATAAAAAATATATATATATATATATATATATATATATATATATATATCTTCCACCTCAGGATCCTATACGGATAAAGCCTTCCTTGAAGGGACTTTTCATGTAAACTTTATTTCTTTTTAAAAATGACACATGCTATATAATGTTCTTTATCAGAATAGAAGAGCGGTACTCTCATGCCTGAGGGGTGTTACCTTCGAAGGTCTTAGAAGTCGGAGACGATCCTCATTCATAAATATGTAGAGAAATAATAATTACTTACAACAACAAAGACAAACCTCCCAGCTGGACAGGGGGCGTGGTCACATCAAAATAGGGGCGTGGTCATGTTACACCAGGGGGCTGCCTAACGCCAGGCTGCCCATTACATACATCCTTTCCCCCAAGATTCCCACCCACGGGACAAACAAGTCCTCAGGTGGGACAGTGGGACAGAGCCGTAAAATTGGGACTGTCCCACTGAAATGGGAGGGTTGAGAGGTATGACCAAAGAGTTTGGAGAAAATGTAGCAAGTTGTGACTTTTTTTGGGTGGTCTTGAAGCTGCCTCACATCTGTGCACGTCACTTGTGATTATCACCCCCGAACCTGTATTATAATATCTACTGCTAGCAAAAAGCATTGAAGCCAGTGGTGACGACAATGATAAGGATAATGATAATGATGGTATTGATGACGGTGAAGAGCCTGTGGTTAGACCTTTTTGGGACACTCTAGAATCACCCAGCAAAAATGAATCCTGTACATACTCACTTGATCACATATTTGTTACTGTATGAACAATCACTGCTCTATATTGGTAATATTAACCCCCATCTCCTCCCTTTGCTCGTCCTCCCTTCTCTCCTCTTGCCTCAACTGGCTCCTCTTGTGCCTGGTCTGTTTGCCCTCCCTTAGGATGTAAGCTCGTATGAGCAGGGCCCCCTCCCCTCCTGTCTCCATACCTGTTCTTCCGCTCCGTCTTTACTGCATATGACTAGCCGGAGTTACTGAAGTATTGGTACTTTTTGTTCATTGTTCTGTATGGTTTCACCCTGTACAGTCTACTGTTAGTACTGTGTGCGGCGCTGCGGATACCTTGTGGCGCCTAACAAATAAATGATAATAATAATAATAATATTAAAGTATAAAGTTACAGCTTTATTTGAAAAATATTAGCGCTTATGTATTTACCATTTCAGTTCAGCAGAAGCAATTAATTCCCAAAATTCGGCACATTTAAAATGTGAAACAAGTCATTTCTAAAGCTATCAGGCACATTTAAGGAGAGTGCTCTAGGATGTGTACTGCTGTACTTTTCCCTCTGTGTAATACTAACTGGAGTGATGGTTGGCAGCGATAGTCTTGGTTGGTTTGAAAATTTCCATGGAATTATTACTAACATTAAGGGGGGTATTCAATTGACGGCGGGATCGCCGAAAACCCAGCGCTCGAAAAAATATTAATACGATAATTTACTCGCTGGATTTGAGCTCGCAGCTCAGGCTGCTGCGAGCTTAAATCCACTGAAATATTACCGTATTAACGGTAATATTTTTCGAGCGCTGGGTTTTCGGCGATCCCACCGTCAATTGAATACCCCCCTAAGTGATGGGACTAGGAACTTACAGTTTGCCTTTCTGAATTACCCTTATGTGCAATTTTTATCCCAGAGCAATCAATATCTTTATCTCATCACCATCACTAAGGATAACAATGCTAAATCTAAAATTGACATTTTAAAACATAACATGTTTGTTTGGCCTTTCTACTAAAGCAAATTATTATGCCTTTCCATATGTTGCATCAGGACTTACGATTATTTTTGACTTGCAATAGCGACTTTCCTTTTTTATGGGTTTTATTTCTTGAATATGGAACTTTCTTGATGCTTTTTTGTAAGGTTGAAGGTAATGGAGAACCATAACACTGTTGATTTCACCTAGCCTATGATTAATTATACATTCTTTCATATGGTGCTTCTTAAATTTGGTTGGTGGCACAGACCATTTTTTTTATACTTTACAGGTGCCCTCTGTATGGAAACTGCATTTAGTTGTCTGACTGTTTTTTGTTTGTCATCATCGATTGATCCAATTTTGCAAGCACTTTCGGAAAATAGGTTTTCTAATATAATTACATTCTGTGAGGCTGAGTCATCAAATCTGTTAGATGAGGACGAGAGTGCACTACTTGTGTTTTCTTCATTAACACTGACACCAGCATTGCTTCTTTCATTGTTAAAAGTTCTTGGCCATGTAGGGTTGTCTGAGAGTATATTTATCCTTTTTGCTAGTGCCAGATTAAGGAAACCAAGGGTCAGGGTAATGGACTTTTATATAGAGATGGGCGGGTCCGGTTCTCCGAGAACCGAACCCACCCGAACTTTGGGTATCCGAGTACCGAGCTGAGCAGCTCGGTACTCTCCCGCCAATTCCGAATCCAAATCGAGGCCGAACGTCATTGTGACGTCGTCGGATCTCGGGACTCGGTTCTCGCGATACTTCAACTTTATAAATACACGCCTCCACAGCAATCCATCGCCATTTGACAGAGGGAGAGAGCAGGGTGTAGTCATAGGCTAATTAGAGCAGGGACAGAGAAAGAATACAATATTGTTCTTGCAATTGCTCTAACCAAAATCGCTAGTGCAGAGAGGAGGATAGAGGTTTATTATTTTTTCTTCATATTTGGCACTCCCCAGCGCTTTTGGGTTGTCCCCCATAATTGTGCATTAATATTTCTGGCTGTCAAAAGTCATATCTGTCAGCAGTATCTACTCAATAAATTTTAGCACTCCTCAGTGTTTTTGGGGTGTCCTCCCTAATTGTGCATTAATATTTCTGGCTGTCAAAAGTCATATCTGTCAGCAGTATCTACTCAATAAATGTTAGCACTCCTCAGTGTTTTTGGGGTGTCCTCCCTAATTGTGCATTAATATTTCTGGCTGTCAAAAGTCATATCTGTCAGCAGTATCTACTCAATAATTTTTAGCACTCCTCAGTGTTTTTGGGGTGTCCTCCCTAATTGTGCATTAATATTTCTGGCTGTCAAAAGTCATATCTGTCAGCAGTATCTACTAAATAATTTTTAGCACTCCTCAGTGTTTTTGGGGTGTCCTCCCTAATTGTGCATTAATATTTCTGGCTGTCAAAAGTCATATCTGTCAGCAGTATCTACTCAATAATTTTTAGCACTCCTCAGTGTTTTTGGGGTGTCCTCCCTAATTGTGCATTAATATTTCTGGCTGTCAAAAGTCATATCTGTCAGCAGTATCTACTAAATAATTTTTAGCACTCCTCAGTGTTTTTGGGGTGTCCTCCCTAATTGTGCATTAATATTTCTGGCTGTCAAAAGTCATATCTGTCAGCAGTATCTACTCAATAATTTTTAGCACTCCTCAGTGTTTTTGGGGTGTCCTCCCTAATTGTGCATTAATATTTCTGGCTGTCAAAAGTCATATCTGTCAGCAGTATCTACTCAATAATTTTTAGCACTCCTCAGTGTTTTTGGGGTGTCCTCCCTAATTGTGCATTAATATTTCTGGCTGTCAAAAGTCATATCTGTCAGCAGTATCTACTCAATAATTTTTAGCACTCCTCAGTGTTTTTGGGGTGTCCTCCCTAATTGTGCATTAATATTTCTGGCTGTCAAAAGTCATATCTGTCAGCAGTATCTACTCAATAATTTTTAGCACTCCTCAGTGTTTTTGGGGTGTCCTCCCTAATTGTGCATTAATATTTCTGGCTGTCAAAAGTCATATCTGTCAGCAGAATCTACTAAATAATTTTTAGCACTCCCCAGTGGTTTGCGCTCAGAATGGATTCAAAGCAGTCCACATATGATCTAAATGAGCATCCAGGTTCTGTCACCAGTCCTGATGTTAGTGTTCCCAGTACGTCATCTGGCCAAGGCGATGTCAAACAACAGAGTGTTTTCAAATTAGTGCAAAAAACAAAAACCAAAAAAAAATTTACTGTATTGAAGCGAAAAAGAAGTGTAACTGAGCAAAAGTTAAGTGACGATAAAAAAAAAATTGCAAGCATGCCATTCTACACACGCAGTGGCAAAGAGAGAATGAGGCCTTCACCTTTGGCTATTAGTGGCAGATCCCAAAAAGTTACCCAGGCTACAATTGGTGCACAACTACTGTTACGCGTCAAAGCTGAGCTGCAAGATAACAGTGAGGCATTACAGGAGAATATTTGCTCTGATTCACAAATGACAACAATCCCTGTGGAGAGTCCATCCAACAGTGGGATGTCTAATCGTGAGCATTCTGCTGATGTGTGCCTTAATAGCCCGAGTGTAGCCGGTGATACCCAAATTGAGGATGCCACTTTGGAATTAGAAGAGGATGAGGGGGAGATTTGTGTAGGCGACGAGGGCGCTAATGAGGATGTTGATGATTATGATGCAGACAGATACCAAATTGCCTTTCTCAATTTCTATTTATATTCTAGATTATATAATGGCTGAATAGTTTTCTATTTTACTCCTAGTGGAGAGAGGATCTGATGCAGACAGATACCAAACTGCCTTTGTACATTTCAATTTATATTGTACAGTATATAACGGCTGAATTTATTAGTATTTTATACAAGTGGAGGGGGGCCTAGAGAGACAGAAACCAAACTGGCTTTCAGCATGTCAATTAATATTGTAAAGTCTATAACGGCTGTATTTTTTGGTATTTTATACAAGTGGAGGGGGGCCTAAAGAGACAGAAACCAAACTGGCTTTCTCCATGTCAGTTAATATTGTACAGTCTATAATGGCTGAATTTTTTCTTTTTTTAAAAAAGTGGAGGGGGGCCTATAGAGACAGAAAGCAAACTGTCTTTTTCCATTTCTTTACATATTTAACTATAAGTGTAGGGTGTAATATACATCCAAAGACGATGGCTGCATTGCCAATATGCATAGATGGAGAGGAAGACAATCTGTTTTGTGTGTAGAATAAATGAAGGCCTACCAACGAAGAATTAAACAGTTTTTTTGGATGATTTATTACCTCAACAATTAGATTACTTATCTCTAAAACAGTTGGAGCACTAAATTGGGTTATTTTAGGCACAAAAACATGTATTTTCCAACAAAATAGCAAAACAAAACCAAACAAAACCAAAACCAAAACCAAAACACGCAATGGCGGTTTTGCAAAACCAAAACCAAAACCAAAACACGACGGTAATCCAGATCCAAAACCGAATCCAAAACCAAAACACGGGGGTCAGTGACCATCTCTACTTTTATAGCCCTGGTCCCAATCCATCACTAACATTAGACTTTGAATAAAGTGGTGCCTCTAAGCTTAGGACTTTTGGGCGCTACTGGTGCCCACGTAATCCAGCAGTTCAATGTGGTTTAATACGCTACACGTATTTTAAAGTTGTATTGTCAATGTTGCTATGTCGCTATGTTGTGAATGTACAGTATGTCAGCTATATATTAATTAGGAGTTTGTGGGCAGTCCCTGGGCCTGATTCATTAAGGCAAACAAAGCAAAATAAAAGGAATAAATTTACTCCCACACAAACCATGTTACAATGCAAGGGGTGCAAATTAGTTTATCTTTTTGCACATAAGATAAATACTGGCTGTTTTTCATGTAGCACACAAATACTTGATAGCTTTATTTGTACACTGACTTTTAAAGTTGATCTAGGACATGTCTTACCCCAGCTATAAATGTACCTCCCCCTCCAATGCTACATGGTTTTGCCAAGCTACAAATTTACTTTACTAATTTGGCTTTGCTTTCCTTAATGTATCAGGCCCTCTGAGTCTAAATCAAAGAACCTTGATTGTCACTGGGATATGTGAATGTTAAATATTTAACTGTACAACATATGTTATATTGTGTGTACTGAAGTTATGTCATGTATTGGACAGTGAGTTAAGCATACAGGAAGAAGTGAGGTTAATGTCAGGTAGAAGGTAATATCTAGAGAGCTGGAATGACGAACATCTGATACAAGTGGGGGAGACGCCGGTCAGCGCGGTGGAAGGGGCTCGTGTGTTATGGATACTACGCAGAAATCGAAGTCCTGTTAGTACGGAGGGCCCTTGGTGATAGTGCTTTGAGCCGACATAACAAGTTGGGAGACACAGGTCTGTTATCAACATTAAAGAGCAGAAGGACAGCGCCATGTATTAAGAGATGTTGCCAAGGACCCAGAGACGCTGAGCTGCCATCTGCAGGGCGCTGTAGCTCACTCAGCTATCATGTATGGTACATTTGGAAACTTGCTGTGTCGTGTTAAAGTAAAGCTTCAGTACTAATAAAATGGTGTTCAATCTACACCTGGCATCGGTCTGAGTGAACTAAAGAGCCGTCTCCTGACAGATGTTGTCTTACTATTTGGTACATTTTAGTCCTCATCTGACCACCTTTGAGCATGGGATGTAATAGACGGTCTGCGGATCACATTGCAATACTACTATCTCGTCACGCTCATCCTGGAACTCACAACGTCTCACACATCGAGCTCAGCACTTGCTTATACGTTCAGGAGAAATACATGTAGAAAGCGCTGTATCCTGCTATTGTTATTGCTGACCTTATCTGTGTGGGGTTTGTATATTCTCCCCGTGTTTGCGTGGGTTTCCTCCGGGTTTCTTCCGGTTTCCTCCCACACTCCAAAAACATACTGGTAGGTTAATTGGCTGCTATTAAACTGACCCTAGTCTGTGTGTCTGTCTGTGTGTGTCTGTGTGTGTGTGTGTGTGTGTGTCTGTGTGTGTGTGTGTGTGTGTGTGTGTGTCTGTGTGTGTGTGTGTGTGTGTGTGTGTGTGTGTGTGTGTGTGTGTGTGTCTGTGTCTGTGTGTGTGTGTGTGTGTGTGTATGTCTGTGTGTGTGTGTGTGTGTGTGTGTGTGTGTGTGTATGTTAGGGAATTTATACTGTAAGCCCCAATGGGGCAGGGACTGATATGAGTGAGTTCTCTGTACAGCGCTGCGGAATTAGTGGCGCTATATAAATAGATGGCGATGATGATGAATACTGCATCTTATTTAACACCTCCAGTGCAGAGAACAACATAAAGGTATCACTTTTTGCAGACTATATTTCTTAGACAATATGCCAGCGAGCCGTATGTAGAGTGAAAGCTTAGAGTGACTCCTACAGCCGGTCTGTTCTGACACTACCAACTCCTTCTTTATTTCTATAGTTTCAATATTACTGAACCACATAATGCTAACTCAGCGGCCTTAAGGGTGCAGCGTGCAATGTACATGACGCATTACTCATTTATTAACCTTTAATTATGTAGCACCCCCATATTTAGCACTTTACAGAGAGAATATTTAATCATATACACCAGTCCCTGCCCCAGTGGAGCTTACAATCTATATTTTCTACTACATGAACACACACACAGCCTAGAGTTAATTTCGTCAGAAGCCAATTAACCTACAAACTATGTTTTTGGAGCCACATTACTAAAAAGAGAAAATTCTGCTAATATTTAGAATAATACTTCTTAAAATAATAGTATCATTACTTTCCATAGGTTTTCCATAGATATTACATGTTTCTACAAAACTGATAAGGAAACTTGGAACTGTATTTGCAATAGGCCATCTCTCCACTCAGCTATTTAATGGAATTTCTGTCCATTCAGTTTGGTGAAACTTACTCTACGAAATGCATGAGAAATAAGTACTATATAGTATAAAACAATATAGCAAAATAAATATTAAAGAGCCCACAAGTCACAATCACAAATAGCAGCAATCACAGATCCCTGACAGAGGGACATTATCTCCGTATATCAAGCTACAATTAGGTGACTTTTGTTGGTCTTTCCACCCCATGTACTGTGATTAGCCTGATTCCCTGGGGGATATAAATTAATCAGCGAATTGTGGGCAAATCTGGACCAATACAAGAATTGCTGAGATTTGGACAAATGTTATAGTCAGTTGTCTCTAGTAATAAAAATGAATTACAAACATTTATTTAAACACTATTTATTAATCACTATTTTTACATAGTGGATATTTTCTATCTTCCTCTTTCCTTAAATCCCCCTTGAGGAACGCTATCGTAACATTTTAGTTAATTCCATAACGCCCCGTGTCTACGAGGTAAAGACAATATTTAAAATAAAAAAATACTGTGCGCTGTGAACAAGGCTGTGAGGTAAGAAGCTATGAGCCATGTGTACTCAGCCGTGGTAGATAAATCCGCTCATATATCTGCAGTATTATTGTCCTTCCTGCAGGGATATATAATTACACGCTAAGTGACTTCCACTAATACATTCACTGCTAATTATTCACAATAATTTAATCTTAGCAGTGTATGTAGTTATTAAACTGTCAGGTGATTTTCAGTCTGTGAATGTGGATTAAAACATATATTTTATTCACTATATCTGGGAACCCAGAGTGAGGAGAACAATTTCTTTCCATTTAATTTTTTACTGTAAAAAAAAAACGTATTGGACGGTAGTAAACTTCTAAGTCTAAGAGATTTGGCTTAAAGCGGCAGTGTCGTAACTACAGTAGCTGCCACCGTAGAACAGCAGCGCGTTCCGCCATAGTTAGTCAGTGGCCCTCTAGAGATCCAGTGTGAGGTTAGACGTCAACTGATTGGTTCCTCTAATCAGTGTGCAGTGTTCACGCTGAATGCTGTGCAGCAGAGCGGAACTTACACACAGGACACAATAGATTGTAAAATGAAGGCATATGGGATATATTTACTAAACGGCGGGTTTGAAAAAGTGGAGATGTTGCCTATAGCAACCAATCAGATTCTAGCTGTCATTTTGTAGAATGTACTAAATAAATGACAGCTAGAATCTGATTGGTTGCTATAGGCAGCATCTCCACTTTTTCAAACCCGCAGTTTAGTAAATATATCCCATATTACCAATATAAAGGCCCAATGCCCTGTTAACCAGAACGGGGGTTACACAATGTGAAATATTGTACAGATCCCGCTCACAGACTTTCCCACCATTCCAAACTTCCCAAGGCTCTAAATCTTGGGTCCACCAAGGCCTCGGGGTGGGATCTGCCACAGCAGCACACAGCACGCATACCCCGGATTATACTGAAAAGATATAGCAGCTGCAAAGACCGCAGTCTACCAGTCTGAGTGATCATAGCCTGAGAGCTCTCTCTTTCACTGTGCGGTACTGTGCTTCCATTCCGCTGACATCGGCGATATATATGCTGCTAGATGCACACAGATATGCAGTGTTAAGGATAAGCCCTGTTTCTGTTTTGTATACATATATGTATATTTATATTATCACGCAGCTGGTACCATATATAACATGGAATATACCGAGCACAGGCTTATTTCTTCTCTGGTTTTCTTTCAAAATATTGCCTTATGTCAGTGTTGGCTAACCTGTGACACTCCAGGTGTTGTGAAACTACAAGTCCCAGCATGC
Organism: Mixophyes fleayi; assembly: GCF_038048845.1. NCBI lineage: Eukaryota > Metazoa > Chordata > Amphibia > Anura > Limnodynastidae > Mixophyes > Mixophyes fleayi. The sequence continues at coordinate 343,301,655 of NC_134404.1, read as the reverse complement.
TTTGCCAATATATAGCAGCTTATTGATGGAAGGGTATGCTGGGACTTGTAGTTTCACAACACCTAGAGTGTCACAGGTTAGCCAACATTGCCTTATGTGTCATAACAGCTGTACAACAAAGCCTATTTAAGGCTCATTTGGATGTGGCTCACAAGCCAGCCCTTGCTAGATGTAAACAACTGTACTTGGGAGATGAGTGCACCTGATTGTAACTGATTGTAATGGTGTTTGAACCATATAGGTCAGTGTAGAACCTACATATGATATAGCCTTGACGCTGGGATGCAGGCTTAAATGTTTTTATGAAAATATGAACCAATACCTAATGTTTTCATTTTTCAGGATACACAGAGATATGCAGTGTTAAGGATAAGCGCTTAACACTGTCTTTTTGCTTTATAGCTCTCTCTCTCTTTATATATATATATATATATATATATATATATATATATATATATATATATATATATATGTATATATCTATATATATATATATATATATATGTATATATATAGTGACACAGGCACACTTTAGGTGATGCAAGCATGAACACCTTCTTTGCTTGCTATTGTCAGGATGGCAAAGTGATTCATAACATAAAGTTCCGCACACTTTCCTTGTGACACTAACGCTAAAGTAACAGAGACCAGCTCCATAGACACCGGCCACTGTCTGGCATTGGTCACCACGCATAATGAAAACAGGCATGTTTAAATACTTTATATACTCCTCCTACATCCCTAGCTTGATGGACAGATGACATTCCCACCTGGCCTTCCAAAAAGTGTTCCCTGCAGGTGTTTTGTTTGATTCGCCTCATTGCAGACTTGTCAGCCAGCTGCTAGCTGTGGAAAGAGCCACAAACCACTTCAAAAACATGTAAGTTACTTTACTATTATTTTGTCACACATATGTCTTCCACCTGTATCTCTTTAACCTAGGCGCACGACTGTACAAATGTGTAACTGTTTGCAGCCTTGCTCTGCAGGTTGCCAGCTAAGTACCTAACTCCTCCACTGCCTATGTCACAATATTTATATATCATGGAGGTAATAAAATTACTGATCATTACTGGTGGTAAAGGAGACATAATAAGGGCCTAGAAGGTAAAATATGTAAAAATATGTCAGTAGTGGCCGGTCCTCGACTTCATCTTGTCAGACTTTACTCAGCTGGAAACAGTATATAGATTTATCATCAATAATGCTGCAATATTGCCAATAGTAGGGACCATTGGTCCCTTATCTCTGCGTTTGTGGTCCTAGAACAAGCTCAATCTTACTATTAAGAATAATCAATGATTCCACATATTACATCTGATGATTGTAGGACTTATTTAAAGCCTAAAAAACTCATTTTTCCTGCTATTGTCCATTTCAGCTTCTTGCCTTCTGTTTCCCTATTTATCGTTGCTCTTTACAGCTTTGTGGCGCTGGTATAATATAATACTGCAGCCTTGGGGCCCCCGTCAGGAAGTCAGAGTGTATGTGAATGAACAACAGTGGAATGAATGATATTGGGAGGGGGGATTAACAATTTCCCAGCACAACGTATAAATACAGACTCATGGCCCTGTGTTCAGATGGAGACATAATTATCCGCTGAGAGCAGAATCAGGTCCTCCTGCTGCTCCGACAATCTCCTGCGCACAGCTGGAACCCGCTCCGGCATGGTTTAAGTTAACAGGGTAATTGAGGTCACATCCATTTCTGAACCACTCTTGTCAGATTGCTGCCAACGGGGGTCAGACATTAATCTATCAACCTCCCAGAAACCTGGACAGTACGGAATAATAGTGAACTTGAATCAATTCACCAAATAATAGACCAGGACTTGTGGTAACAGCACTATGTAAGAGATGCTGATATAGTTATAAAATGTGCGTTCTGATGCCATTGCTTATAATTGGTAAGTTATGATGTCATCACTTCAGTATTCATTAGAAAACTGTGTGTATTATAAGGAATAACGCATCCGCTATGGTACATTATTATAGAGCAGTTGGCAACCTAATGTCTTTATATCCCCTCTGCACTTAGAAATACACCACTTTATTACAAAGTCAAAAGCTCTCTGAAAAGACAAAACCGGTTTGGTCAGTGACTAGTTGAAAGTACCTAAGAAGGAATTAAATATTACTTGATTCTTAATCGCTTTTCCGCTCCTCCGTTGTTTGGTTTCTATTGTAAGTGACTTGTAATTTCCTTCAGGAGAACAGCATGAAATTGGTCACATGTGATAGGTACACAAGAGCAGCATCCCAAAATGACAGTCCCCCGTCTTGCTCTGCAGTGTATAGAGGGTCCCACTTACAGGTCATGTGACCTCTGAGATTTGTCGCCATAGACGGGCGAAATATTGAAAACTGCAGAATATTCTCCACATCCCACATTTCCCCTGCGTAGGTCTCAGCGTCACTGCGGAATCCTCCCATAATTTGTGGTTGGCAAGAGTCCTATGTGGAGGCAGCGGTAATTAACAATATTGGGGGTATTGTTGACACTCCATTGGTCCCAGCATAAGGGACAGAAGTCCCTAAGACCCCAGACATTGTGCCAACAAAAAATAAAAAAAATACACAATTTTCAAATAAACATTGTATTATATCAATGAACTATATTGTATCAATGTAGTTCATATCAATTAAGTTACATATAACATTTTGTATTTTTGGAAGAAATGTTATATACATAAAGTGATATAATAAAGCATTATTGTGTTATAATATAATATTAACTATGGTTAAATTAAGCACTCACCCATCTATTCACAGGTGTTTTAGGTCCTACCAGCATTAACTATACCCTGTATGTGGATGTTACAGAGAGGTATGTACCTGTTATAGGAATGTATGGTTAGAGCAGGTACCGGTCTAAATGATGCAGCGTGACGTGGTAGATGGGCATCCACAATGGGATCTAAAGCTGCGCTAAGAACCTGTTGTTTATTGTTTAAATATTATATTGTATATTGATAATACAGAGTCTAATACACAAATGTTTGTCACTATGATCAGTGTGTAACGTGTGTCTGTCTTCTTGTCCTTTATACTGAAGTAAAGTCAGCAATGTAGCCGCCTGTGTGATATTTGTACCATTCTTACTTTATGTGGGCTCTTATTACTAATTGCAAACTATAATATTGCTGGTTGTTATATATATAAAATATACCTTTGTTTAGTCTCCACAAAATATAAAGCACCAGGGGGTAAATATATCAAGGTCCGATAGTCCCCAAGTCGCTAGATGTATGAAGCTGCAATTTTTACACTGATCTTCAAAATCGTTGGTCATCTCTGGCGATTTGCTGCGGTGTCAAACACGCCCGTGTTTAGCGAACTCTCCCGTGTTTAGTTTAAAAATGCCATAGACAACAGGTTGCTTCCTAGCTGCGTGATTAGTAAACACATCACTGTTACACTGCCACTGTCTACACAGCCGCGGGTCCCCGCGGTTGTCAAAAGTTTAAAAATAGATGAATGTTCAAAAAAAAAACAATTATTTTATGTGAAGTGTATTAAGATTAGAGATGCTCAGGCTCGGTACCTCGAGAACCGAACACACACGGGCTTAGGGGATCCGAGTACCAAGGCGAGTGGGCTCGGTACTTTCGTACTTTTTCGGAATCGAAAATGAGGCAAAACATCATCATTACGTTGTCGGATCTCAGGAGCTTTGGAATCTATAAATACCGCCCTCCACGGCGATCTAGCGCCATTTGAAAGAGAGACACAGAAGGGGTAGGACAGAGTGTAGAGCACTTGGTCAGCAAAATAGATAGAATTGAAAGAGGAGGGTGATAGTAGTGTTCAAGAAAGTCTACAGTGACATTCAGGAGAGCTCCATAGCTCCAGTGATAAGTCTCATTGCAGAAAAATACAAATAATAGTGATGTCAGGGTTGGTGTAATTTTGCTGTCAAATTCTACAGTGTTATATAGGTAACACACAGAAGGGAGAGCTCCAGTGTTAATTCTCATTGCAGAAAAATACAAATACTAGGGCTGGCAGGGTTTTCTTCTGACTTTGCAGTCAAATTGTACTGTGTTAATTAGATTACACACAAAGAGAAGAGCTCCATTGCTTATTGTCATTGCTGAAATACAAATATTAGGCCTTTCAGGCTTTTCTTTTCTGCCACTGCTGTGTGACAATGTGTCCTAGATGTGCTAGGAACTGCCGTGTGTTTGTGTCATTGCTCTGTCACTTACCATCCAGCCAGGTCACTGCAGTCTTTGTCCGAAAGTGTATGAAAATAATATTGTGACCTGTGAGGTGGTCAAAATTGACTGAAAATGACTTGAAATTATTGTTATTGAGGTTAATAATAATGTAGGATCAAAAAAATAGCAAAATTATGTGATTTTAGCAATTTTTCTAAAAAAATCCAGATCCAAAGCCAAAACCAAAACACACGAGGGCGGTTTTACCAAAACCAAAACACGAAGCTAATCCAGATCCAAAACCAAAACCACTTTGCGGGGTCAGTGAGCATCTCTAATTAAGATGTATGTTGTGCATATTTAGTTGTGAGTGTTTTAAACGAACAATACTTTTAGAACAGTTTAATTGTTGTTATTTAGCTAACTGCTTTGGATTTAAACATGACCCTGAGCTTCTTTAAGTTCAGCAAGGAGTTAAGATACAATTTAACTTAACTATCCGACAGAGCCGGAGGTAACGCTTACTATTATTGTGAAACAATTACAAATCCATGAACCATACCTGATATTACTTTTGTGTTCTTTAATCCTGGTGCTTGTTGTACATTTCATTCACTGTATATATTATAGTTTGTAACTGACCTACTCTAAGTAAATCAACCACATAATAATTACTAAATGATCTAAGATTCTATTGTTTTCCTGTTATCATTGATGTGATTGTGTCTTTGTGTTGGGTGCTAATTATTCGACAAATGGTCAGACAATTTGCAGCTTCCCTTTGGTTTGGGAGGTAAACGGATTTAATCTGATTATACTCCTGTGATTGGTCTATTTAAAATCTCATTAGATTCTCATTAGAGTGTGACATTTCCTGCCCCAAATAAAAAAAAATGAATATCAAGGGACTAATCACTCATCCAATTATAGCCAATGGATCAATTGATTTAAATTCCTGCGACATGATTTACTTGTGGCATTGTCCGATCAATTAAAAACTGTCTGTGTCGTACATACACCCAGGGCTCGGACACATGGGGAATTCTTAGTTGCACAAACTGAAGTAATTAATGTGACAATAGAGATAACTTATTTTGTATCTAATTATTTCCTGTGCGTTCTGCCGACCAAGCAATCTTTTATCTCTGTTTAGTGCGATGATCTCGAACAATCTCACAATTGAATCACCTCGCAATGAACTTCTGACAATTAAACGCTCATTGAAAACGTGAGATATTGTTTTTCTTTTGGGCAAATAATCTCCTGAGATTGACGGCATAAAGTCGCCAGAGACTGAGAATCGATGAGTAGCGCTGGCGTTATCGATCTCGGACTTAATCTAAGCATCAATAGCGACCGTGCAAAAAGAGCCCGACAGCGGAAATGACAAAGCCGAGAACAGCGGATCACAATACAACAAGGGTTTGTTGGCAGAAATAACAACATCCAATCATCTATCAGTTTACGCTATACTAGCATAAGGTGACCGTCACTTAAAGTCGTACATTTGACTATGAAACACGTTCAAACATTACCCAAAGGAAAAGGTGCAATCAATGAATTAATCTTCCATTATACAGTGAGAGACAACACAATACGTGTCATTCACACACTGCAAAAGACCCACAATGCTTTGTTATATATACACATTTGCAGACTTCTAGACCAACGCATTTCACACATTTCCGGATTTTGGAACACCCCCATAAAGTCCAACCCGCCTCTAGTTTTGTGGGAACTCCTGATAATGCGCAGGGTGGGAACAGTAAATACATCACATCAAAGTCCGACCAACAATTCGGACGTTAATTTCATGCTCCCCCATTAATAGTACATCTCAGGTACGTCAGAACACGTCGATCCTTTTGCAGGGATATATACACTGTATTTTATCGTGTGCTGTAACGTGGGAACGTCCTCTCAAAACCCTTTATCTATTTTAAATAAACCAGTCCTGCAGAATTAAAACAATTTTTTTTCACTGATTTTTTTCAGCTTCAGTGTATCAATAAGCACAATGCGCACTTATCTTGCGAAAATCTTAAATGAGTTAAACGAAATGCGTCAGAGAAAGTTGCTCATTCCAGGTGAAATTTTGTCTTTTGTGGATACCTGAATTATTGAAATCACTGCTCAATATCTCCCCATTCTCCGGTGGCCATCGTGCCTTAAATAACCGACTCTAATACAATTCTGCAACTACTCGATTTGATGGCTACTAACACTGTGAATATCACTCTGTTGGGACTTGCAGAGCCGTAACTTAGAATTCTATCGCCTGGGGCGAGAAAGACAAATGCCGCCCCCCTAGCCCTCAATTTTAAACAAGTGAACCTAAAATATTCCTAAATTGCGCCCCCCTTCAGCGTTGCGCCCTGGGCGGTCGCCCCTATCGCATAGCCCTGATTACGGCCCTGGGGACTTGATTCAGTTCCTACCAGCTGCTATCAATGTGCCCGAGCCTGGTGATATTGGCACCAGCTATCAGCGCTCTCCTTACTTAGGGAGAATATATATATATATATATTAATATATATATAATATATATATATATATATATATATGGCTTCATTGCTGTCCCCATCTACAGATATATATACCATTTGTTTATTAAACTGGGATTAATCTTTTCTCAAGCTAAGAACAATAGGATCATTATCCCCAGTTACATAAATAATAACGATCTGTTTTTATGGCATGTTAGGATATTTAATGTATTGTCAGTATTCGATGTTTAATTCATTTTTATGAAATGCAATATACACTTTTGAATGAACTGTATCTTATGAGGATCATTCTATGGATTCCTCCATAGTGTAACCAATGTATGTGTATTTATATGGTTTACACCTCTACATGTTGAGAATTCAGTGCTGTATATTTTCTATTTTTTATAATTATTTCTTAGTGAGATTTGGCGATATCTTCATATTACATCTGCAGATATCTTTTAGCTGCTCAGCGCCAGATTTCTTTTCTATTTTGCATTTATTCTTAGAAAGGAGCCCGCAAGATCCACCCACCAGCGGGCACACACTCTACACCCCCCCCAGATGCAGCCAACTGGCCCAGATTCATGCTCTTACCCGTAAAACCAGCTGCAAATCCACACAGGGCGGCTCATGATATTGCATAAGACCATGTGATCTGCGTTATTCCACTTCTGCGTTTCAGAAATAATCTTAATTATATTTATTCATGTGTATACAGGGTTTTGGAGAACTCCACCAAAAAAACGTATTTATCGCCCAAAGCCTCACCTAGTAGAACCTAGTTAGTGGGTGACAAGTTAGGGGATGCCCAGATATTGGAGCTACGCCCCCACACCTGGAACTGGGCAGCAGATGGGATAGATTTGACGGTTCTGGTGGGTTTAATATCTCCTGATATCTCCGGGTGTCTTAGACAGCCCCCCCTGCAGTTCTACCAGTTGGACACATGGGGTTTATTGTTTAAAATATTATTATGGAATAAAACTATAGCTTTAAATGTCTACAGCTGTACATAAACACTGCGCCCTGATTCATTAACAAAAAGCAAAACAAAAACTAAGTTTTTTTTATCAAACGCACATAAATCAGGTGTACACACGTCTGTGTTCAGTTAACATCACGTGTTTGGGCAGCACGGTGCCTCACAGCGCTGGGGTCATGAGTTCAATTCCTGACCATGGCCTTATTTGTGTAGAGTTTGTATGTTCTCCCTGTGTTTGCGTGGGTTTCCTCCGGTGCTCCGGTTTCCTCCCACACTCCAAAAAACTTACTGGTAGGCTGCTATCAAAATTGACTCTAGTCTCTCTCTGTGTTAGGGAATTTAGACTGTAAGCTCCAAATGGGCAGGAACAGATGTGAATGAGTTCTCTGTACAGCGCTGTGGAATTATAGCTTAGCGCTATATAAATAAATGGTGATGATGATGATATGTTGATAATATGGGGCCTGATTCATTAAGGATCTTGAATGAAGAGGGTATCTTATTTCAGTCTCCTGGACAAAACCATGTTACCATACAAGGGGTGCAAATTAGTTTTCTGTTTTGCACATAAGATAAATACTGACTGTTTTTTCATGTAACACACAAATATCAACTTTAAATGTCAGTGCACAAATAAGCTATCAAGTATTGTATCATGTATCAGGCCCCATGGTCATTATTTTAAATTAATCAGAACAGAGTAGCCTAAAGCTAGAATCGGACGCTGCTGCGTGCGTACATTACACGCCCTTACTGTACACTGACTACATGCCAGTCCCCTCTCCGTTACGCCCCCTGAAGTCCTAGGCTGTAGTAGGGTCATTTGCACTCGAAGATGAATTTGACGTTGCTGCATCCTCTGGCGTATGATTCTGTTCCGGGCATGTGCAGAGCAATTTTACACATATACGACAAGTGTCTGCATTTATACTCCTTAATGAATGGCTACTTGTTGTCAGTTAGATCATTATAATTTTATAGCAGCACAGAGTATATAAGGAGATATGTGATGTGTTAGTGTGGACAGGGCTGCACGTGACAGGGTGCAGTGACATGATGTGAGAGGAGGGGAATGGGAGGCAGCAGGAAGCCACAGACTGAGAGTTATATAGTGGAAGGAGCAGGGTCCCCCAGCAGCACAGAGTATATCAGGAGATGAGTGATGTGTTAGTGAGGACAGGGCTGCACGTGACAGGGACAGTGACATGATGTGAGGAGAGGAATGGAGGCAGCAGGAAGCCACAGGACTGAGAGTTATATAGTGGAAGGAGCAGGGTTCCCAGCAGCACAGAGTATATCAGGAGATGAGTGATGTGTTAGTGAGGACAGGGCTGCATGTGACAGGGGCAGTGACATGATGTGAGGAGGGGAATGGAGGCAGCAGGAAGCCACAGACTGAGAGTTATATAGTGGAAGGAGCAGGGTTCCCAGCGGCACAGAGTATATCAGGAGATGAGTGATGTGTTAGTGAGGACAGGGCTGCACGTGACAGGGGCAGTGACATGATGTGAGGAGGGGAATGGAGGCAGCAGGAAGCCACAGACTGAGAGTTATATAGTGGAAGGAGCAGGGTCCCCCAGCAGCACAGAGTATATCAGGAGATGAGTGATGTGTTAGTGAGGACAGGGCTGCATGTGACAGGGGCAGTGACATGATGTGAGGAGGGGAATGGAAGGCAGCAGGAAGCCACAGACTGAGAGTTATATAGTGGAAGGAGCAGGGTCCCCCAGCAGCACAGAGTATATCAGGAGATGAGTGATGTTGTTAGTGAGGACAGGGCTGCATGTGACAGGGGCACTGACATGATGTGAGGAGGGGAATGGAGGCAGCAGGAAGCCACAGACTGAGAGTTATATAGTGGAAAAAAGCAGGTTCCCCAGCAGCACAGAGTATATCAGGAGATGAGTGATGTGTTAGTGAGGACAGGGCTGCATGTGACAGGGGCAGTGACATGATGTGAGGAGGGGGAATGGAGGCAGCAGGAAGCCACATACTGAGAGTTATATAGTGGAAGGAGCAGGGTTCCCCAGCAGCACAGAGTATATCAGGAGATGAGTGATGTGTTAGTGTGGACAGGGCTGCATGTGACAGGGGCAGTGACATGATGTGAGGAGGGGAATGGAGGCAGCAGGAAGCCACATACTGAGAGTTATATAGTGGAAGGAGCAGGGTTCCCCAGCAGCACAGAGTATATCAGGAGATGAGTGATGTGTTAGTGTGGACAGGGCTGCACGTGACAGGGGCAGTGACATGATGTGAGGAGGGGAATGGAGGCAGCAGGAAGCCACATACTGAGAGTTATATAGTGGAAGGAGCAGGGTTCCCCAGCAGCACAGAGTATATCAGGAGATGAGTGATGTGTTAGTGAGGACAGGGCTGCATGTGACAGGGGCACTGACATGATGTGAGGAGGGGAATGGAGGCAGCAGGAAGCCACAGACTGAGAGTTATATAGTGGAAAAAGCAGGTTCCCCAGCAGCACAGAGTATATCAGGAGATGAGTGATGTGTTAGTGAGGACAGGGCTGCATGTGACAGGGGCAGTGACATGATGTGAGGAGGGGAATGGAGGCAGCAGGAAGCCACAGACTGAGAGTTATATAGTGGAAGGAGCAGGGTTCCCCAGCAGCACAGAGTATATCAGGAGATGAGTGATGTGTTAGTGAGGACAGGGCTGCATGTGACAGGGGCACTGACATGATGTGAGGAGGGGAATGGAGGCAGCAGGAAGCCACAGACTGAGAGTTATATAGTGGAAAAAGCAGGTTCCCCCAGCAGCACAGAGTATATCAGGAGATGAGTGATGTGTTAGTGAGGACAGGGCTGCATGTGACAGGGGCAGTGACATGATGTGAGGAGGGGAATGGAGGCAGCAGGAAGCCACAGACTGAGAGTTATATAGTGGAAAAAGCAGGTTCCCCAGCAGCACAGAGTATATCAGGAGATGAGTGATGTGTTAGTGAGGACAGGGCTGTATGTGACAGGGGCACTGACATGATGTGAGGAGGGGAATGGGAGGCAGCAGGAAGCCACAGACTGAGAGTTATATAGTGGAAAAAGCAGGTTCCCCAGCAGCACAGAGTATATCAGGAGATGAGTGATGTGTTAGTGAGGACAGGGCTGCATGTGACAGGGGCAGTGACATGATGTGAGGAGGGGAATGGAGCCAGCAGGAAGCCACAGACTGAGAGTTATATAGTGGAAAAAGCAGGTTCCCCAGCAGCACAGAGTATATCAGGAGATGAGTGATGTGTTAGTGAGGACAGGGCTGCATGTGACAGGGGCAGTGACATGATGTGAGGAGGGGAATGGGGGCATCAGGAAGTCACAGACTGAGAGTTATATAGTGAAAGGAGCAGGGTCCCTCAGCAGCACAGAGTATATCAGGAGATTAGTGATGTGTTAGTGAGGACAGGGTTGTATATGACAGGGGCAGTGACATGATGTGAGGAGGGGAATGGAGGCAGCAGGAAGCCACAGACTGAGAGTTATATAGTGAAAGGAGCAGGGTCCCCCCAGCAGCACTGAGTATAACAGGAGATTAGTGATGTGTTAGTGAGGACAGGGTTGTATATGACAGGGCCAGTGACATGGATAGATTGTGGTGTAAAACTTATGATTGAAAAATGTTATTCTGAACATATTTAGGATATAGCACCTAGAACTCATGGGCCAGGATATTAGGAGGTAAATATTTACATAGTCATTATCAGTATATAAGTTGCAACACGTGCAGACATCTTACAATGTCACATATATTCATTACTGAGACTTTGTGAATTTACTTATTTTAGTCTCCCTGACCTGCGATCATACACCGAGCGAGAATCACAATCCTGACACCGGTTATCAGAAGATTGTACAACTGTTTACAAGAGTCAGTCAGTGACAGAGGATAATACACAGGGGATGGGAACAGATGGAGCCGCCCGGGGGGCACAGGGAAGAAGGCATTAATTGGGTGGAAGGTGCAGTTCTCAGATCAGAGAAGTGGAGGAGGATGGGGGGGGGGGTCCCCGGTGGTAGATGTAGGTGGACAGAATCCTTATTACCTCTGTGTAGTGTCACACTTGTCACTCCATCTCCCGGCGCCTGCGGCTCTGCAGAATGTGGCTCTTTCATTGCAGGTGTTTGTTTCCTATAAATGTGCAGCTCTGTGTTATCTGTCAGTTCTGTCTAAAAATACACCCAGATTATTACTCGCATGTGCGCAATAACATTGATCTATCTTTCTTACTTCCCTCACAAACTGATAATTCAGCGAAGCTTTTTGCCAGAGAAGAGTTTGCAGAAAGTGCTGAGAGGCAGAAATGTGAGCTTGTGCGGAGCTGGCTGCTGAGTTTAGGGACTTAACCTGTCAGACGGATTCTGCCTCATACATCCTGCGAGCTGTCAGGGAGAAATGTTCTTTTAAGTGGTTTAGGGGGAGCGGAGGATCCTCCTTGGCTGGGCTGAGACAGCGCTGGATTTCCTGCGTTGGATGAGACGTTACAGTCTCTCTGAGCAGCGGGCAGTCGGCGCAGACTAAAACTTTTTCCGATTGTTTCATGAAATATTTAATGACAGAGCAGATTTTATTGGACCTGCTTCTCACATAATGATTTGCAGCGAGGGGCTCACCTCAGGCGCCCGAGGGGCCCGTCACATCGCTGCAGTGCGGGGAAGAAGAGATAAAGGCGGATGCTTTATGAGAGTAATATGCTCACTATCAAGTTTATTTTATAGAAAATTGCCTGAGACCCAAGCAGGAAATAGTTTCATAAACTTCTGCAAATGCTGTGTGAGGTCCTATCGCTCTGCACCCTGCAAGACAGCACAAAACACGAGAAAAACAAACAAATAATTATAAAAACCTTTAAGCAGCCGTCCAGAAATAAAACAACCTGAAAATTGCAGAAAAAATTGATCTTCAAGCAGAAAGGAATTAGAAGCATCATTTATCTTCTATTTATTCAAGATGAGAATAATTCCCAGTCTTCTAAAATATATTAATTTCAATAATGAAGTGATAGTCTCAGCCAATGTGGCCCCTGATAGCAGCAGGATCTGTAGCCGCAATACCAATCCATGTACTGTAATCCCTGATGACACCAGAACCCACAGCAAGCACCCAAGGGTGTAGGAACTGGGGAGGCAGACCCCCCCCCCCCCCCCCCCATGATTTCTGCTGAGTGGGCAAAGACTGTGTCCCCCTCCCATGAACTTTTTTAAATTATAGTATAACTACCAAATGTTCTTTAATATAGAGTACCTTAGTATAGATTTAATACAGATTGATTGATTTGTTTATTTAAAATACTCTAAGTGTTCCGTTCATAAACATTTAATAAATAAATAACCTGTGTGGCTGGATCATGGATCATGTAGAAATAACTTATTGAAAATATATTTATTTTAATTAGGAGTGCAGTGCACCTCTGTATATCATTGCAAATGTACTTATCTTTTTATATTGGTGGAAATGTATTGACTTCTGAGACTGTATGTCATGATTGGGTTTTGCAACTGTCTGGAGACGGGTAATCTCATGTTAATTAGAACTTTTCATAGCTGAGTGACCAAAACGTCTGTTGAGCCTGAAAGCCTAGGAGGAGGTAATTATACTTGTTGGTAGACTTCCTATCCAAGTGCTCACAGAATAATGTGAGTTTTGTGTAAATCGGGTTACAAGCAAGATTAGATAACATGTTATATCCTGATGGTAAACATTCATTATAAAACCTCAGACGTTGTGGTGCCGCTAGCAGCAATGTAAAAAGGTGTTGAACCCCTCAAGGCTGAGTTATGTGCAGGCTGCATGAAGGACCTGGATTGGTTAGAGGGGCAGAAGGCTGGATTACCTCCTGACTGGGTATCTGTGTAAATCTGTATAAAAAGTGCACTGTTTGACCATGTAATGTAGTATTATTCCATCGGTATCTTTCTGGATATCACTAGTACCACAAACTAGTGAATGTAATTGTCCTTTTCGCGGCTTTCTGAGCTAATAAATATCACTGCTTCAAGAACCTGAATTGACACCTACTTACCTACTGTAATTCCTGTGACCTACAGATTAGACCAATCTAATCCGTTATTCGGCTGTTCTGAGGGTTGGACCCAGCGTCTAGTACCACCGCTCTGCCCGCTACCCAGCAGCTCTGGTCAGTGTGATAGGCCAGTGGGGAACATCCACAGCAACCCTGATTCATGTAACACAACAGACAGGGTGACATTGGAGGTCCATCCTGTCACAACCTGTATTGATGATGAACAATTATTCACTTTATTTTTACCCTGAATTTCATGCGGTGCGTTCAGTAACAAACATGAGATAAAGCAATTTAAATTTGTAACACAGACCATAACCAGTGAGGCAGTGACTATAGATTTAAACATACTCCCAAATGAGATCAGGCTGTCAAAGAAATCTGAATGAAAACTAGGTTAATGACTATGAAAAATGTAAATTTTTGAGATGAACAATTGAATTTATCCATCTGCTATTGTACTAATTGGTAGTTAATATTATTAATATTTATTTAATAATGTATGCATACATTTTTAGAGTAAAATAAACAATGAAACTGGGGTTTGCCAATACCTGACAAAAAAATAATATATGATTGGGAGTCTTTGTATATCTACAGTCAGTGTTACAACTGATGTAAAACGAGATACCAATCACCAGAAAAAGGGGCTCCAAGCCCTATACTAGTTCTTGGCCTTTTGGCCACCATGTAAATCTTCGTTCCTAGACCCCTGCAATCACCCCACTGACGTATGTGCAATGATTGGTCAGTGAATAACACAATCACTGGGTCTGATTCATTAAGGAACGTAAGGCAAAAAAATGAGTTTTCTCCTCTACAAACCATGTTACAATACAAGGGGTGAAAAATAGTTTATTATTTTGCACATAAGGAAAATACTGGATGTTATTTCATGCAGCACACAAATACTTGATACTAGAAATTTAAAGTATATCTACGACATGCCCTACCCCAACTAGAAATCTGCCATCACATTTTAAATTTATCTCCCCCTCCAATGCCTCATGGTTTTGCCCAGGTGCAAAGTTACTTATTGCTTTTTGTTTTACCTTTCTTAACGAATCAGACCCTATATTGGTACAATTATTATGGAACCCCCAATGTCCCACATATAGCTGCTTTATAAATGGAATAAAAAGCAAAAAAAAAGATTGTTTTTAAGTCTGTACCATACAGTAATATTAGCACACATTATTATTTATCTATCCAAGGCAAAAACTTAGGGTGTAACATGAACTTTTAAAAAAAAATATGACAATGTTCAGTGAGCAACTCAACAATTTTCAGAGTTATCAAAGTTTTTATGACATACATGGAAACAAAAGCAAGCACAGGTCACCATCTCCAGCAACAACTTGAGTTATTTTTTAGTTTAGTCATAGTTACCTACGTGAAGGAATGAAGTGGAGACCTCATGAAGAAGTCAGTTCTCCCTCCAGGTGTGGAGCTGATGTTATGTGAATCTCGCCATCAGGCCACACCCACCTCAGGGGGGGTGACGACACTATTATTGTCACCATACACATTGTGCCACCCACGTGGTAGCATTAACGGTACCACCAAGTCACTGCATAACGTTATTCCTAGATGAGATATATGACCTGTAAGTATGAGCTTAGTTCTGCTGCAATGAAGGAATAAGAAAACAGGTCACTTATATTGTCCAACACCTCATGATACTGTTACATGTACAGAGAATATCCTGCGATATATTTGCTGGGACAAACGGACGAGGTGCTGATAACGGGTTTGTTTCGGTTCCAGAATATGTCAATCAAAGGCTTGTGGAAATGTTACAACACATTCAGGACATTAAATTGTTATTAGTTATTTGTTACATAGCAGCACAGGAGAAACACACAGGAGACAAAGGGGAAGAGGCACGAAGGAGACAGGAAAACAAGGAGGAAGAGGGATGATGGAGACAGGAGACAAGGGGAAGAGGGATGATGGAGACAGAAGACAAAGGGGAAGATGGATGATGGAGATATGAGACAAGGGAAAGAGGGATGATGGAGACAGGAGAACGGGAAAGAGGGATGATGGAGACAGAAGACAAGGGGAAGCGGGATGATGGAGACAGAAGACAAGGGGGGGAGACGGATGAAAGAGACAGTCATGATGGAGACAGGAGACAAGGGGGAAGAGGGATGATGGAGACATAAGACAATGGGAGAGGGATGATGGAGACAGGAGACAAGGGAAGAGGGATGATGGAGACAGGAGAAAAGGGGGAATAGGAATGATGGAGACAGAAGACAAAGGGGAAGATGGATGATGGAGATATGAGACAAGGGAAAGAGGGATGATGGAGACAGGAGAACGGGAAAGAGGGATGATGGAGACAGAAGACAAGGGGAAGCGGGATGATGGAGACAGAAGACAAGGTGGAGACGGATGAAAGAGACAGTCATGATGGAGACAGGAGACAAGGGGGAAGAGGGATGATGGAGACAGAAGACAATGGGAGAGGGATGATGGAGACAGGAGACAAGGGGGAATAGGAATGATGGAGACAGAAGACAAGGGGGAAGCAGGATGATGGAGACAGAAGACAAGGGGGAAGAGGGATGAAAGAGACAGCCAGGAGAGACAGGCATTATGGAGACAGGAGACAAGAGGGGCGAGAGATGAATGGTTTTTGTGGCATCCTGAGAAAGGAGGGGCCGAATGCAGGTTTATGTTGCGTAGCTGAACGCGACAAGATTAGGTAAGAGATTGAATGTGGAGCAAAAGAGTAGGAGAAGTCAAGGGTGAAGCTCAGGCTACAGAGTCGGGGAACAGATGAGTTGGTGGTGTTGTTAACAATGTAGAGAGATCAAGGTGGGATGGAGATCAAGGGAAGACAATGAGTTTGGTTTTGGCAATGATTATTGTAAGAAAACGTGAGGACATCCAAGAGAAGATGACAGAAAGGCAATCAGATACACGAGAGGGGAGGGGTGGAAGGTCAGGAGAAGAGAGGTAGAGTTGGTGATACTGGAGCCCAAAGGAAGTGATGAGATCACCCAGGGAGGTGGGGTACAGCGAAAATAGTAGAGGGCCAAGAACAGAGCCCTGAGGGATTCTTACAGGGAGGGCCAGAAGTGGATACAGAGAAGGAGCGGTTGGCGAGGTAAGAGGTGAACCATGCGTGGACAGTGCCAGAAAGGCCAAGAGAAAGAAGGGTCGACAACAGTGGCATCTTATAAAGGAGGAGACGGGGGAACCAGGGATAAGGAGGCCCAGAGGGGACATGCATGTGGAAGGCAACAGGGAATAATGGGAGATTTATTTTATTTTTTTAAATCAGGCAAGAAGGACAACACATCCATGGAGGGGGGTGTTCGGTTATATCAGGGGGGCTCAGATCCATGACCGACATCTTTGAAACATTCCCCTCAGCCTCCCACACTCTGACCATGTTCAATGAAGAACAATTTCCTGCTTGGTGACCGCGCACGTGGTGAGCGATGTGCAGTTCAAACAGCAGCACAGAAAAATCTATAACTTTCCATCAATATGGTAAAGAAAAAACCTGGACGCGGAGAACGCGCTCCTATAAATAAAGGGTCAATGGACAGAGCTATTTATCGTATGACACCGAATGGGAATACATATAGCCTGTTTCTCCTATACATTATACTCTATTACATCCAGCTTATTACGGAGCCTTGAGTGACTACTTACTTAGATTATAGGTCCCCCATAGGCCAGCTGTTCCCACCACGGCCCCTATAATGACCTATAATGGGACAAAATGCTGAAATATAGCTGGAAATACAACTTGTTTTTTAGATTATTCTCTTTTCAATACACTTGTGAGCTGATTTATTGAAATGTTTTACTGCACCCGGCTTCCAGGTAATGTCACTGGTTGTCCTTGTCCTTCTCTCTTTATAAATAGACATTGTTTGCTGTAAAATATCTATGAACAACTGGAAATATATTGCCATATATGACCTCTGCTCGTAGTTTAGTATTTAGGGAGAAAGAATTTGCTGCATTCACCCACCCAGCAAAATGTAAAACTCGTATGAATGATCAACTGGTCTATTCTGCAAGTTCTTGGGTCAATAAATCCACTTCTTCATATTTAAAATATATTAAATATGAATTTTGTATCCTGTACATATCTCCATGTCTGTACATAAAGAAGGAATGTGATTTGTCATAATATAGAGCAGAACTTTCCAAGATGTTTACAGTATATGATATATTATATAATAGGTTATATGAGACAACATACGAATCAGAATACAATATATGATACCGTATATGATATAGTATACAATACAGTTTATTATACATTTTATGATACAGTATATAATACAGAATACAATGCAGTTTAGAATACAATATATGATACAGTTTATGATACAATATATGCTAAAATATATGATATAATACACTTTTCGACACACCTGCCGACATTCCTTCCGTGTTATAATCAGCTACATAACACACCTGTGGGATAACGTTATAGCAGATGAAACGAAATGATGAACACATATCATTATGTTTCAGATTATTCTTTTCATTTTAAATCAGAATATTATTTGTATACGATCACCCAGGGTAATGTACAGGACATTATACTTCTGACCTATAAATTCACCTGCAATTGGGACAGATTCTATCCTGACACATTGTTTGGGGTCTCATCTATATAAGTGGTAGAAATATTATAATTTCAGGACCACAGAGAGCTCTTTGCAATCCTAATGTTGTGAACATTTTTATTTGTAGCATTTGTGGGGCTTAAAGTAAACCTGTTACCTATTCACAATGTTGGCCACCATTCTGTGGGCTGAACCAATTTGCTAGGAACCAGTAACATCACTGAACCACTGCCTAATATTCATGAACCCTGCCAAGGGGCAGATTGTCCTATTGGAGGATAGGGTGTGACGCAGGGGGCGGTGCACTGCGGGCGGGTGCTTCGCCTCGAGAACTGCGCACTGAAGCAATGTTTTACCTCATGTGCAGAGTTAAGCAGGGGTGGGATCCTTTGGACCAATAAAAAGCCACTAGCCGACTTGCTATTGGTCCGCAGGATCCCACCCCCTTGGCTGCACATACAAGACCACCCACCATTCCCAGGGCCAAAGATTTTTCACACTCTGCCTCTGGACCTGACTGATCTTCATGAGTACCGATTCCCAGATAAGGCAACATCTTCATGAATATTTCTTCAGCCCTCAGAACGGCCCCCACCTCCGCTGTGTGTAGGTGCTCTGTACAGTTGTCCACTGACTCTATATGTAGATGTAGCATTCATCGCTAGTCATACACTGTAGAGAGACCTATGGACCATCTCCTTGTGCTCCTCCAGGACATGTCCAAAGGGCCTGATTATCCAATAGGCTGCATAGGCTGCAGTCTTGGGTGTGAAACTTTAGGGGGGCGTAAAATTGTGACAGGTAGAGGAATAAACTGAAATTCATGTAAAAAAAATTAGAGAATATTTGTTCTCCATATTAAAAAGAAATCACAAAAGAAAAATTGGGCTGGCTAGGTCGTTGTTGACTTATACATACATTACACTCAGTTTATTACCCTAAACCCCCCTTTCAGCGCTGGGCTGGGTATTCCTAGAGGGGGGCCTGCATAATTCTTTTGCGGACCCCACTACCGAGAGAATCCAGCCCTGTGGTAAACAACCTATGGTAGGGGGGACCCCTGCCGCATGTACCCCTGCTATAGTGCCACCCAACCCGGCTGGTTGGCGTAGTGCTGGTTGTAAAATAGGAGGGACCCCACGCGTTTTCCTCCCGATTTCACAGCAAACCGTATTAGCCTGGTAGTACAAGGGTTAATAGCATTAAGAGGGGGGGGGTCACACATTTTTTTTAAAAAAAAAAATCTACTTTTTAACACTTTATTGAGCCAATGGGTCAGTTGTCTGTAATGTCACCTGATCTGGCAGGAACATACGTTCCTGCAGCGCTTTAGTACTACAGAGACCTGCGCTCGGTTTCAACAGGTCGTGGATCTTGTGATCCCTGACTTGATGAATTCAGCCGCATGGGCGTCATATTGAATACGTACCCTAATGAATCAGGCCCAATGGGTAATCCCTGGGCGGGCACTTGAAGATAAGCAAGTAGGAGAGACCAGGATGGAGAGAAGCGCCGGCGTGACAGCCCCTCCCCCTTCACGCTTAGTAGCGCTCATTCATGCCGCAGTTTGGTTCTGGCTTTAAGAACAACAAAATAACTAACAGAGATTGCTGTCACCCTTTTATAAAGTCAAGTGGAGCTGAGTCTTGAAAGCATAAACATTGGTGGGGGGTGAAGGACGCCATATTTTAAATGAAGGACCAGCTTGTTTTTATCTGGAATTGAAGACGAGGTGATGCTAGGATATATATATATATATATATATATATATATATATATATATATATATATATATATTGCGAGGGTGACCTGGATCCTTAATCAGGCCCTGGGCAAGTAATACTGTTGCTCCATCCAAAACTAAATATAAAGGACCTGAACTGATCTGAAGGTCGATATAAGTGACTATATTTTACAATGTGTAGGTGAAGCTGCTGCTCACTTCAACTGATCTGTTACAAAGAAGGATTCTGTCCAGTAAGTTGTTCTGCGCTGATCTCATCGCTAGTGATTTAGTTGTTATTATCAGTTCATCGTTGGGGCAAATGTTTCAGTGTTTAATGGAATCCTTATCAGATTGTTGACCTGAGAGCGAGGTAAACAATATTTGGTTAGACTATGAGGATCTTATACAGTTAGACCACCCCAGTATGGTAATTGCCCATTTAGAACCTGTAAATTACTTTCATCCTTACAGATCTATCATCCATACTTCAAGTATCTGAGTCTGTCGTAGGCAGAACACTTATACTGGACGCACTGTCTGAATTCCTGTTCTACCCCCAACCAGAGAGATCAGACTCAACCAGAGACTCAGCCCCCCCACCCCCCCCCTCAAATCCCACTCCTGTCCGACAGAATAACATCTAGGAGGTGAGGCTCACACCAGGAGAGCATTATCCAGTGTCCCCATTAGTAATCATTGCATTGTAGATTGATTAAACCTACCAGCTCCTTATGAGTTAAGTAGCGTGACCTCGACTTTGGGGTGAGGAGGTTAGACCTTGGATGACTAATAGGACAGATATATTTGTCCTGAACAAATTGGTTCCAGCTTCTCATTCCAGAGTTCTTTCATTCTGGTCCAGAACACGCAACCACTTAACCTGAAATCACTTATTAACCTGATTATTTCTGGGACAAAGTTACGTCCCCAAACTGTCAGTAAGATCGCTGACAGTCAGTAAACCATAAGTCAGACCTATGCCTGTCAGCAAGACAAAAAGTACATAAAAATTAGCTTCCTATAACATCCGCCGCACCGACTGTCGGAATAGAGTTAAGCCCCCATCCTGTTAGTCCCTGGACTCCTCTAGATGCCGCTATTTCATTTATAGATGCATTTCGATTCTTTTAAAATTATTAAATATTTCAAGGGTTGCAGGCGTTGGACAAAGTGCACCTTTATTGTGAAAATACACATAGATTTAGGGGTTCAAAAAGGCATTGCCTATTGTCATATTCACCTGGTCCGGTACTTGCCGAACGCTGTAAGAACCTATCCCTACGTATGGCCACAGTGTTGCTCAGTATGAAGAAGCGTCCTTCTCTCTAATATACACATATCTGTTCTAATGCTCTTTAAATATACAGCTTGACTCATTCTGCTTCTGTATAATACAACTCCCAATTTCTGGCATCTGAGCTGTCATTATTTCATGTGACAATTATATGTATTTTAGGTACATAGATATTGTTGTGCGTGCGGCTTCTTGTATAGATTCCATATTACTTGGTCCTTAATGAACACTTTTCTGTGGTGATAAATCAGGTCATACCTACCTATACAACAGGACATTTTTCAGGCCAACTTGCAGTTTGGAAAACTCATTCTATGAAGTCAAAAAATACTTTGAATATACAGAATCTCTGCCCTTTCCATCTCTTCTAAATATCTCTTTCCAAGAAGTGACATCTACTCCTGTATTATTAAGGAACAAATATCCCATTCTCTGTTCCAGAAGGCCTATTCCCTAACAGCAGCCATGCTGTCACACAGGAATATACAGGCATGTAATACTAATTCATTACATTACATTGCCATTTGCATGTCCGGTGTTTAATAAAACACTATGGAGGTCATTTAGGAAGCACAAAATTGGCGCTATGCAGCGCAAAACTTCCACCGCTGTGTGGCTTCAATTTGCTGACGCACAACTAAACTTTCACCATGGTTTACAGGTTCAAGATATCCGCAGTTTGTATAAACAGAAGTAGGAGTTGGGCGGAGTAAAGGCGCTCCTAGTGAAGTACGGAGTAAGCACGTCGGATTTTGTAGAGCGAGATTATTGAGATGAGCTAAAAGGGTGGAAAGAGAATATTTTCAGGGGCTTCACAATAATACATGCATTTTGTTCCAGCTCGGAACTTCGGTTTGCGGGTCTTGTACTATGAGGCCAGTTTTGCGCCTCCGTGTTGCACTTTGACGGAGGAGAGTCAGTGGAGGAACTACCATTGGTGCGGTAAGTGCGGTGCTCCGGGGCCCATGGAGATAATGGGGCCTGCGTAATGGGTAACTAGCGAGCTGTGGGCTCCGGGTCCCTCCTCCCCGGTTCCCTGCCCCAGAGCTCACTAGTTCCGCCTCTGAGGAGAGCATTTCTACTCTGAGCAAATGTATTAAGACACTTGACACACACAAAATTACCATCTGTAATATAGACAGACCCCCTATCCCCAACATCTCCTGATTAATATAAGTCATGTATGAGACTAAACCGAATGGCATTTTAGGAAAAAAATTAAACTTTTATTTGACTGAAAGGGGCGATACTACCGGGGCAGAAGGTGCACAGTGGATCTCGCCGCACATTACAGTACATTTTACTTTGTGGAGACGGCTCCGGAAAGTGGAGAGAAGACTGCACCATGAAATGCGTTGGGTATATAGAGAATTAGTGGTGCAATATCGAGACATAAATATGTGTTGTGCGCTGTAAGGGACCTCCTGTGGTCTACACCGGACAACTGGTACAAAGCTCCATGACCACAACCCCATCTGTACTTCTTATATAAATGTATTATATTAGTACAAATCATCATGGATTATTATTATTATTATTATTATTATTCTTATAAGTATGTTCTCCCCGTGTTTGCATGGGTTTCCTCCGGGTGCTCTGGTTTCCTCCCACATTCCAAAAACATACTGGTAGGTTAATTGGCTGCAATCAAAATTGACCCTAGTCTGTCTCTCTCTGTCTGTGTGTGTGTGTGTGTGTGTGTGTGTGTGTGTGTGTGTGTGTGTGTGTGTGTGTGTGTGTGTGTGTGTGTGTGTGTCTATAGTAAGGAATTTAGACTGTAAGCCCCAATGGGGGCAGGGACTTATGTGAATGAGTTCTCTGTACAGCGCCGCGGAATTAGTGACGCTATATAAATAAATGATGATGATGATGATGATAAGGGTCATACTGCACAGCATTGTAAATTAAAAGGCTCATGATATAAAGAAATTACATACAGTGACACGTAACACAATGTAAAGAAGGCTCTGCCCTTAGGAGCTTGCAATCTAAGAGGTGGGATGAACAATTGATACATATTGTAGCAAAATAATAATTGCATTATTGCCGTAACACAGCCATTAATATATTTATGTTTTTGTATGCATATAAAATACTGGTTTTTTTTTTTGCATGTAGCATACACTGGTCAGCTTTAGATTACATTGTGAGTTGAAATTATACTCTCAACTCTAAATCCCACTGAGTGCTCCATGACCTCCTCTTTCTCTAACATTCACTCGTTACTGGGAGCCGTCAGCTAAATGTGATTTTCTCTGTGCAAAGCAGACAGACAGGGACATTAATTTAAATTTTCTGTGCATCTGTATACTTTGCAATCAGTAAATACAGCCACATATAAAATATAGATACTATATCATATATAATATAAATACTATAACTGTCCCCATTTTCCCCCTTACTGCCGTGTACTAAGGTTTCTCTGGTTATTAATCATGCACTTGGCAAATATTCCCCCGTAGCTGAAGACATCTGCTCCGGCATTAATTTGTTTCGGATATGAACTTTTCCTTTTTTACCACAAACTTCAACTTAATACTAATAAGATTAAATATTGAATCAGCCTCAGTCTGTTAATGTGGATAGTGTCGTATGAATGATAACTCTTCAAATCACTCAATATATTCTTCTTCCAAAAAGGAAGTTAATGAAAATCTTTTTTTTTCTTCCAATTCACATTTCTTTCATTAATGATTTAATTAATTTGCAGAGGAAAATGACTTCAGTAAAGGCACATTAAAAATAGGATTTAATCTCTGAGATATTTCTAAGTAGCCGGCGCAATGTGACTCTTCAACTTGCACTGAGACGTGTGCGGTCAGTCCTAAAATTTTTAAGAAATGTGACCTTGTATTTCCATTGGGACTCATTAACCAAGTGGAAAATGTCTGAGGTTCAGAGCAAACTCGTATTTGGTGACATCACGCGTTTCACTGCCAAAGCATAAATGGAAGATGCAAGACCTGATCATCACCAGCTCAGAGTTGGTGTGAAATTCAACCATAATAGAGTAGTTAAGGCAGCTTATGCAAAGCAAGAAATGCCTCTAAAAATGTACCTTATCTGTCCCTTTATCTCAGTTTAATAACCTCTCTTCAATAAATGAAAAGTTGTTTCTGCACTGCGCCACCAAACTAAGTTCATTGGTACATAACACATAGTCTCTCTTGATGATCAGAGCCGTAACTTAGAATTCTAGTGCCTGGGGCGAAAAAGAAAAATGCCGCCCCCCCTAGCCCTCATTTTTAACCAAATTAACCTAAAATATTCCAAAATTGCGCCCCCTTTCAGCATTGTGCCTTGGTCGATCGCCCCTGTCGCACAGCCCTAGTTACAGCCCTGACGATGATGATAATGATGATGTTATGGGAGTGAAGCTGCACCCGATGAAAATGTTGACATGTAAATTTTCTGGCATTGTCAATTATTGTTTTAATTCTATATGACAATTCCAAACCAGCCACAGTTATTGCTATCAGCCGTTGCTGCATTTTACATTACATTAGAGTATTAGACAGAGGGAAAAAGTACAGTAGTCAGCATCCTGGAGCACTCTTCATAAGTTTTCACTTAGCTTTAGAAACAAAGCCCTTTTAGGTTTGTTGATTCTATGTCATTTCAGGAATTGATGTTTGAGAAGAACTGAGATGGCAAGTTTGTAGTGAGTAGTTTTTTCAGCAAAAAAGCTGTTATATATGTTATATATGCCAATATTGGTATGTATACGGAGAGGTCACCCTCTAAACGTGTTTGGCAAGGGTAAATATTTGACTTAAACTGTATACTTGGGGGTAAATTTATCAAGCTGCGGGTTTGAAAAAGTGGTGATGTTGCCTATAGCAACCAATCAGATTCTAGCTGTCATTTTGTAGAATGTACTAAATAAATGATAACTAGAATCTGATTGGTTGCTATAGGCAACATCTCCACTTTTTCAAACTCGCAATTTGATAAATGTACCCTTGGTGGTTCTAGAATATTCCAAAACTAGAGAAAGACAAAGATAGTTCATCATCAGTGTTGTCCTCCTCTTTATTTTCACTGGCCTCTAAGAAGAAATTGAAGTGTTTCCACACCAGCTTACATTTACTCAGTTTGGAACACAAAGTACTAAATTTATCCCCTACTCCACCCCCTATGCAAGATTCCCAAGAAAAGCAGATTTACTTTGAAAATATTTTAACCGCCAACATTCATGTGTGGGACACCTAAAAATTATCCATCCCTCTAAAATACCCTTATCCTAACCCTGTAGTGTTGCAAGCGATGTGATGGAGTGATATCGGTAGTGATATCGGTAGAGTTAAAGTTAGAGTTTGAGGAGGACCACGGGACAGAAGGGCTGCTGCTGAAATAAAACCAACAATCCTCCACCTCAACACGGAGTCAGGGACAAAGTATGGGGAAAAGGAATTGACCAAATTAGTAACTGTAAATGCACAAGGAGGTCCTTCATGTACTGAGACCCTGGTTGCTCTGAATAGGATGCCGGACCTCCACCATCGGAACCTGAAGATGAATGTTGCTGAAAGGACTTATTGGTAACCCACGGCTGCTCTGCCTCACGTTTCACAGGCTTGAATCGGACAAACAGACAGAAACAAAGAGACAGAACATAACAGGGATCTGAGACATCTCACTGGGACGGGAACCTAATCTAACTGGTGATTTCCTCTATCCAGTAATTGTATCCGGTTGACCAAGCGATGTATATGGCTGTGTGGATGGAACAGAAGATTTCCCTGTGAGTCCTTCACAGAGTCTGCTCTGGACAGTCTGAAATTCTGCAAAGCTAAAGACAACTTGGGGCAGAACTCTGGGCTACCTACAGCTGGAAACAGAGTCTTGGCCAAGGCTCCTGAACATCCATTCTCTTCTGAACACCCTGACACTGAATAAATCCTGGGACGGAGGCAAAGTGCCAATGGCAACTGCTGTAATCTGTCATCTGTCATTAAAATGACTTTTAAACTGCTATCTAAAGAAAAATGACTAAAGAGAAACTAGCAAATTAATTAATTACTAAACATACTAATAAGACACAAAACTGTCAATACGAACCTATAAATCTAAAGAAAATGTAACTATAACTATAAGAAACACAAAAAAGAACCTAAATAACTTTTCCGCACCCTCCTTTCGACCTGCCGGTCGTACAGAGGTCGTAGATGACTGATCGTAAGTGAAGAGGTTAAATCTACATTAGGATTCGGCAAATTAGAGCTAATTACAGCAGATTGCAGTATTACTAGTAGATTTTCTTTTAAAAATGACAGCGATTCATATATTTTGTACCTAAATTCTTCTGAATAACGGTGGTATCAAGCGCATCTACCTACAAACTTAGCTCTCCTGGGCCTGATACATTGAGGAAAGTAAAGCAAGATAAAGGCGTAATTTTGCACCTTGGCAAAACCATGTTACATTGGAGGGGGAGGTAAATTTAAAATGTGATGGCAGATTTAGAGTTGAGGTAGGACATGTCCTAGATCAACTTTAAATTTCAGTGTAAAAATAAAGCTTAATTATTTGTGTGCTACATGAAACAACAGCCAATATATAACTTATGTGCAAAGTAATAAACTAATATGTACTCCTTGCGTTGTTACATTGTTTGTCCAGGAGAAAACTTACTCCTTTTTTACTTTACTTTTCTTAATGAATCAGGCCCAGGGTGTTTAATTAATGCTTGAAACATTCGCAATTCATGTCATTACCAAATTGGCATGATGATGGCACCAGAGGTGGGGTTTCACAGCATAACCCAATTCACATCGGACCTGATTCGTTCAGGGATATAAATGGTGATTTTGTGCTTACAAACCGCAAAATTACTCTGAGCATGCCCAGAACTGGCTCGTACGCCACAGAACGCAGCAACGTTCAATTCATTTTTGAGCACAAAGGACACTTACTACAGCCTATGTTTTCAGGGAGAGAACAGGGCAGGGATGGGGTGTTTGCCGGCGTGCTAATCTCAAGCATCATCATCAGCTAATTATATAGCGCCACTAATTCCGCAGCGCTGTACAGAGAATTCACATCAGTCCCTGCCCCATTGGAGCTTACAGTCTTAATCCCCTAATATACACACAGACAGACAGACACACAGACTAAGGTCAATTTGATCGCAGCCAATTAACCTACCAGTGTGTGTTTGGAGTGTGGGAGGAAACCGGAGCACCCGGAGGAAACCCACACAAACACAGGGAGAACATACAAACTCCACACAGATAAGGCCATGGACAGGAATTGAACTTATGACCCCAGTGCTGAGAGGAAGAAGTGCTAACCACTGTGCTGCCCAGCATACATTTGATTCTAATCTCTGGGAATCTCTGTTTCTTATTCGTATCACTGGCAGAAGCTACAGGTCAGGTGTAAGTGCTGATTACTAGTGATGACGGCTGTGTATACAGTTCTAACAGGTGTCTGTAATCAGGAGCAACTGTAACAATATAATTTATGTACAGTAGACATTAATAACGTCCTAATAAATGTATGTTATTGAGAAAAAAAACATAAAAAACAAAAAAAAAATTACATTGTAATATTTTGATATTAATGTTTATATTGTTAGCATAGAACAATATAATTGAATAGCATTTTTAATTTTCTGTTCTTTTGTGACTTTATATTGTACACATATATTGGACGTATCCTGCAGTCTCTGGTCTAGTAGATCAGATGGGACCTAGACCCGTAGTCATCACCAGATGTATCCTCACATCCGCTCCTTGTTGGTGTATATATACCCGATTTACGAGCTTTTTAAAACAAACACACATTGCACTCAGTATACGTGCCTTAATGAATCAGACCAATCATCTTCGGAATATAAACTGTGTTACTAAATAATAAAATGTTTGTTGTCTGCACATTTCCAAGGACAGAGGAAACCTGTAGCAGAAATGTTATAAATATGGACGTTCCCCAACTGCTACCTGATAAGACCGTTTTGCAATCTCGCCGTACAACAATCTTTATAAAAGTCCCCTGGAGTGTGAGACATTTGTTATGGAGGTGCAGATGCTGAATATTATCCTTGTAATGTGTCTGCTTTAGATGCTCCTGATTAATAACCTTCTGACTCCCTTCTGCCCCAGCAGCAAAACATTTCACGTGGCCAACGTGGCAGGAATACAAATGTCCCCTCAACTTAAACCACCGTACCTGGCAGCCACAATTCTGGAATTCAAATTATCCGTGATCCCTCCACAGCCGTCCTCCAGGCTGCCCAAAGGTAGAGGCTAAAGTGTTTGGCCCATGAAGATAAATGACGGGTTTGGAGGCTACAAGAACAGAGGATCGGAGCCAAGAGCAGGAAGCAGCCACATTATGAAATCTGGAGAACAGCTCCCGGGGTATCGCTGACATCCCTTTCATTCCAAACGGATGAGAAATATCTTCAGCTGAGAAAACTGATCCTAAGCAACATATTAAAATAGCTGGTGAGAGGCCTGCAGACATCTGCAGTGCACACGGGGTTAAATCATCACATTATACAGGGAAATGTCTTATACTTAGACGGTAACACGGTGATCTTACACTATGATTTTCCTAGTGTAACAGGGGGTTGCTCTACCGCACCAACTATAGGATTATAACCCAGTTTAATAAAAAAAATGTTTATGAGTAGTATATGCTACCCAATTATATATATCATATATGTCTATTTGACTGGGGTGCTTATATATCTATTTGACATAGAGGATTTTGTGCACCTAAATAAAGAAACTTCTGTTCTTCCTTCTTCCTAACTATGATTTTCCTACAAGAATACAGACTAATTATTCAAGATTACTAATATTAAATTAAATTAATTTAAATTAAAATTAAAATTAATCTCAGAGAGACCGCCGAATACGCAAACACACCAGTGCGGATAAACCAGGAATCTCATATTACAGAGAAATGGCCTCAGCTAGAGCTTCTGATGGCTTCTACACAGGGGCAGGATGGTGCCACGCCTGGGCTGCCTAACAAAATTTAGATAGCGGCCCTCACCTCCCTCTCAGTTTAAGAGCAGAGCCAGAAACCTCAGGGGCGACTTCTTCTCCGGTCCCCGTAGCAATATTTGGGTAGGGGCCTCCAGTGCTGTTCTTGCCTCTCGTGCCCCTTTCTGCTCTCAATAGCAAAGCAGAGCGGGGGTCCTCAGGAGCCACCACACGGCCAGGCCCCATAGATACCGCATCCCCTATAGTTCCATCCGTCTCTATAAGTCTACACACGGTACCGGTGCTCAGTGCCGGACTATAGGCGGGGCTACCAGGGCGCCACCAAACAGTAGAAGCCCCCAAAAACAACAAAGCAGAACATTAGTTGGCAACAAGCTGGGGGGGGGTAACTGCATGCAGGGATTGGCTAATGGTCCAGGCCGCCCTAGGTGCT
Organism: Mixophyes fleayi; assembly: GCF_038048845.1. NCBI lineage: Eukaryota > Metazoa > Chordata > Amphibia > Anura > Limnodynastidae > Mixophyes > Mixophyes fleayi. The sequence continues at coordinate 343,271,976 of NC_134404.1, read as the reverse complement.
CATAGCTCCCCCTCGCCCACCACGGCAGGCTAATAAAAAATGAACTTGACCTCAAATTAACGTCCAGCTTCCTTCACACAGACCCCTCCCCTCCGTGTTTATGCTCCTGTGATCCAAAACTCAGAAAACTCAGCTCTACTTGGCTTTTAAATGGGTGACGGCACCTTTGTCAGTCATTAACTTTTCAAAACTCAGATCTGTGTAGCAGAATGGAGGAGGGAACCAGCGCTATTGAGGGGAAGGGGCTGCTGGACCTGCGCCTGTCTCCATCCTTGTCTCCTTGTCTCTTCTACTCGATTATCCTCAAGTTTCCATCCAAGGATGACTGATTTGGGCCTGAATCATTAAGGAAAGTAAGGCTAAAAAATGAGTAGGTTTTCTCCTGGACAAACCATGTTACAATGTAAGGGGTGAAAATTAGTTTATTATTTTGCACATAAGATAAATACTGGCTGTAGTTTCATGTAGCACACACATACCTGATAGATTTATTTTTACACTGAAATGTAAAGCTGATCTAGGACATGCACCAACTATAAATCTGTCCCCACATTTTAAATTTACCCCCCCCCCCTCCTCCAACGCAACATGGTTTTGCCAAGGTGAAAAGTTACTAATTTTTTTTTGCTTTACTTTCCTTAATGATTCAGGCCCTCTGTCTCCAGCGCTTCCCATGGGAATACATCAAGATTAAACCTTACTACATTTTTATGTCATGTTTTCTTTTTACTGCAGGTAAGTGAGCCTACAATGCTGGGTGCACACAGGCCATTCGGGGACTGTTAGTGCTGCAAATGAACTTGATCATTCTGTTTCATCGCTGATTAATGAGCATCATACATAACATGTACCAGTCTGTGCCGTCTGATTGGTACATAATACTGATCACATCCCTCTCAGCCATCGGACAAATCCTTACTCATCCCGACATTAAACACTCTGGATAAATTCTACCTGTTTTGTCAACAGTAACTTGTTTATTTTTGGACTCAGGTTAATCTGCTCATCTCCCTGTTCTGGGCTGGATTCCAGACGGAACAGACGGACACTTATCTTGTGCGGATACATAATTCCCCGCTTCCAGGAACCAGGTCTATGCTCCTATCACAGTCTGTTTGCTGCACCGTTTAATAACACACAGAAACATAAGACACAGCTTAAATGTTGCAGCAATGTTGGGTTTTATCTCAGGAATCTGACTGCAGCAATTACAGGACGTGGGATCGGCAGCCTGGACCGGGAATGTGCCGGGTTATCAAAGGAGAGGACCTGGAAATGTTTTCTGTTAACCCTTTACTTTTTATTTTACTAGTTATTAATATTTAATACATATTATATTGTGTTCATGTGATATTAAGTGCAATGTGTTTCCTTAAGACATTTTGTGGCTGAACCAAAATTCATGAGAAAATAGTGACGTTTCTGCTCCCCCTCTGTGATGTGGGTTATTCTCTAGATCCCACCTGCGGCTCTCCAGGTGTTTTAAAACATCTGCCATGATCTCCATGGGCCCCGTAGCGCGGAACCTTCCGCATCAGTGGTAGATCCGCCGCTGCCGGCCGTACCTCAGGTATGATACCTGCATAGTGTATTTGTACATCGCTACCTACGACTTTATCCCGGACTTGACACTGTTTATGTTGTGCTCCATCGTTAGCCTGAGGACTCCGCTGTTTCCCTGGGTGTAACCGTCACACCCCGCACCTACTCCTGACTCATCTGCGGCTCAGCGCCAAGTTAATCATAACATTTATTAGGTCATTGAAGAGAAATCCTCCACTTTATTTTCAACATGTGAGTGGCGCTCTCCCATCTGTTCTATATCCGGCTTTATTGCAGCAGTAATACGCTTAATGTGCTCCATGTGAGGAGATCTCAGCCATGATAAGAGGTGTCAGATGACAATATTAGAGCCCTCTCACCGGTATCACAATGTCCGGAGCTGGGCGTCGGAGCAGCGGCAACAAACGCGTCGATTTTAGGGTGCCAGTTTTGGTTCTTGATGTGCGCTGGTCAGCCATACGATAAGACCCTGTTATATTTATTGGGCTGTGCTTCTGGCAAGCTCTGGTCAATCTGGATCTGGTTTCTGCCCCAGTCATGGGTATACGTTCTGTCCTCCTGTGGCCGCATTATGCTCTCCTGATCACTGGGCTTCACTGCACATGTTCTGAGATAACAATGGGTGCAGGCAGAGGTAGAACTGTGGCTGTGGACCCCCTGCCCTCATCTCGTGGTCCCTGCAGTGGTGGTATTTACACCAACCCTCCTGCGCTTGCTCAGAAGAGGAGAGCGTGAGCCACGGCCCCCTAATGTTCCGCTATGTGGCCCAGCGATGTAGCTCTCTGCCCCTGAGCTGCACTTTACAGCGGTTGTCAATGGTTCAGCGTTACCTGCGGACGGAGCAGCCAACCTACAAGTTTACTTCAGTGGCGTCCAAGTCTCACACCCTTATTATTATACAGGAATTAATATGAACTATTTGGAGTCTCCATAACTCAAGAGTTTCCCCCGAATACTTCCCAGTGCTTAATTCAAGTAAACTTGGATTTCAAGGCAAATTGATAGTTATCAAGAACTAATTATTCTTATCATCCAGTAAAATGAAGCACAGTCTCCTGCAGGTATAATGAGAAGCTTTTCTCACATGTAATGAGGATTATCTGAGGGGATTTCAGTTATTGCAAAACTTTAGATCCTGACTCGATGAGCGATTTTGAATAAGCTGAAAAATATGAGCAGATTATTCAACGGAAGAGACGTTAACTATCTCTGTCCCGGCACTGAGAGCAAAGCTTCCGTTATGATTCTGAGATCCTCCGTGCCAGGAGACGAAGAGTTACATTTATATAACACCCCTAAAGACAATGATCAAGTTATCAATCAGATCAACTTCAATAAATGTGAACACAGAAAGGTTTATTTAATAACATGGTGCAGATTCTGTACTTATCAATCATTTCCTGTCATTATTATAACTTACACCGGCTATAGGATACAGCAGAGCTGTAAGAGAGAGATCGAAGTATCACACAGAGATGAGCCAGATATTCAAACTGTCCTCAGTATATTCGCCTCTTTCCACCTATGTTTGCAGGTTTCACCAGCGGATGGTTTAACTGTCGTCGTCGTACAAGCAGAGCGCAGAGCGGTGATGGAAAAGCGGAACTGGAAGGTTGTACGGGCAGAACTTCGTCTGACCGCGGAGCTCATTTCACATGTATAAATGGCTAATTCATGGTGATACAACTGGAGGAAAAGAGTTTCTGTAAAACATTATTTGTCAGAACAGAGCTCCCACCATGAATTGAAGCATTTAAACAGTCAAAATAAATCCAGTTTTGGATGAATTCCTAGTGGTAAATGTATCAAGCTGAGAGTTTTCCTGGGAGTTTGAACAAGTGTAGATGTTGCCTATAGCAACCAATCAGATTCTAGCTATCATTTTGTAGAATGTACTAAATAAATGATAGCTAGAATCTGATTGATTTTTCAAACCCGCCAGAAAACTCTCATTTTGACACATTTATCCCTAGGTGTCACAGTTTGAGAGCGGTCTACAGCAGATAGAAATTTGGTCGACATTCAGAAAGTCGACAACATTAGGTCAACAAGTGAAATATCGACAGTATTATTAGGTTGACAATTATAATGTAGACAGTATTATTAGGAATAGGGATATTATTGTCATCCTATTAATACTCATTATTAAAGATGTTCACTGACCTCCGTGTTTTGGTTTTGGATTTGGATTAACTTTGTGCTTTGGTTTTGGCGAAACCGCCCTTGCGTGTTTTGGTTTTGGACCCCTATTTTTTTTCTAAAATCCCTATTTTTTCTTTGCTAAAATCACATAATTTGGCTCTTTTTTGTTCCTACATTATTATTAATCTCAATTACATTAAATTCCAGTAAATTTTTGTCAAGTGACTAGAACACTGCTACCCCTCCTGTTTCTGTGTGAGCAACGGCACTGGATCTCCTGGGGAGGGAGGAACTTATGGAATCCAAAACCCGCGAGATTCAACAACGCCTCGTTTCAGATCCGAGGACTTGCGAAAGTACTGAGCCGGCTCATGAGCCTACTCGGATCCCCTAAGTTCGGGTGGGCTCGGATTTCAGAAAACGGAGCCCGAGCATCTGTACTCATTATTGGTGTCTTTCCATCCCTATCTATATTACGGTGTTGGCCATATAATTGTGGAACATACTGAATGTATGACACCCTTGAGAGTCTATGATGTAATAAACTGATACATCCCGTATGTCCCATATCAGCACGGATGTGACTCTTTTACGTCCTGAGCACTCAGTGTGTGGTGGGATGAAGAAATTGCATTGTAACATTATAATCATAAACTGCCTCTGAATATTCAAGACAATGGGCTAGATTTACTAAGCTGTGGGTTTGAAAAAGTGGGGATGTTGCCTATAGCAACCAATCAGATTCTAGCTGTCATTTTGTAGAAAGCACTAATATAAATGACAGCTAGAATCTGATTGGTTGCTATAGGCAACATCCCCACTTTTTCAAACCCACAGCTTAGTAAATCTAGCCCAATATCTGAGGAAACGACAGCAGTTGTCCTCTGAGTAAGTATGGACATATTTCTAATCAGAGGACCACCACGGACACACTCAGCATTCACATGCTATTACGTCCCATCCAGAATTACAGTCAGAGAAACTTATTTCTGCATCTGTCTGTACTTTAAGCATTTTGCCGAAACTTCCCTCAGTTTGGCATCTAGTTAGTGTTTATAGTGAGCATTACTCACTGCTGTCCTCGCCGCTCTCTCTGTGCCAGGAGCAGATTACAATTGATTGCTCCCTTACAGCTGATTGTTCCGTTATATATTCCTGCTCCAGCTGTGTGTATATCACTGCTGGGGCTTGTGGCTGTGAGGCCCGGCGAGGTCAGAGGGGATGAGATCGGTGTGAAGCTGGCAGGGTGGGCGGCACTGGCTGGTGACCACGGGCGCAGTGGTCAACGTGGCGCCTTCTTCCTGCGTACAGCAGAAGAGAATTAAGGATTATCTCCCGAGCGATGACAGCCAGGAACAGAAGTCACATAACTCCGTCAGTAACAGAGTAGCGGAATATTAACGCTCATGTAACAATATCAAAAGTGTCTGAAGAATCAAAAATATGGGAATGTGGAGAGATCAGTAAACAGAAAAACATCATTTACATTCAGATAAGGGAAAATGTTTCACTAAAAGCCTCTGGACTATAGAAACAAAGTTAGATTCTGAGTATTTAAATTATGTAATAAAATAAAATTAATACAAATATGTAAGTTACCCTAATGCTGCCATCATTGGAGACCCGTGATACACAAAGATATTGTCACCTGGGACAGTGCCTCCTGTTTCGCCCCATATTTTGATTAAAGATGAGAAAGTTTAAGATTTATGAATTTTCAGACAATATAAAGACATTTACAAATTTGTTACTTTAGACATAAGTTTGTTGTAAAGGAAAAGCTAAATATTGCAATCTGAAAGCGGGAGACGGGGGAACATTCTTGGTTACTCTCCGCACGCTGACACATTGTTTTAGGACTCGCTCACTCACTGCCGTTATTGGTCTCAATCACTAAAACAAGTGAAAAAGAAAGAGGCAAAAGGACCAGGGTCACCGGGGTTGGATGAATAACAGTAACTGGCTGGAGCAGATAGAGCTGTTTTATAAACCTGTCATATTCCCACGGTAACGATAACACTCTCAGTAGAACAAAGAGCGCTATCTGTCCGGTAACAACTACATGAAGCTGAAAAACATCAACACATAACAGGACAAAGGTTTAAAAATCTTAGAAAATCTGAGCTATTAGGGCCTAATTCATTAAGGAAAGTAAAGAAAAAATATGAGTAAGTTTTCTTCTGGACAAACCATGGTACAATGCAAGGGGTGCAAATTACTTTATTATTTTGCACATAAGCTAAATACTCTCTGTTGTTTCACGTAGCACACACATACTGGATAGCTTTATTCTTACACTGAAATGTAAAGTTGATCTAGGACATGTCCTACCCCAACTATAAATCTGTCCTCACTGTCACGAGCCGAGGCGGTACTCACAGCTGCCGCAGCTCGCTTCTGGCTCCTGCTGGCGTCCCGGCCGTCACCTTGGCGACCGGGACGTCATCTCCGCTTGCTGCCCCGCCGTTGCCAGACGCTTCTTCTGTAGCGCTGCGCTGGAAGCCGGGCGCATGCGCGCAATAGGCAGCCTGTGGGCTGATTGATGAAGGGGGCTTGGCCCAGTTATTACTACCCCCTGTGGGCCTTTACAGAGCTAGGCTCTGATTGGTGGCCACTAGTATTTAAGGCAGTGAGGTCTGCAGCCTCATCTACCAAAACCTCTCCATTTTACTGTCATTTTGGTTTTCACCCCAGATCTAATTCCTTGTATTCGCTCAAGTCCGCTGGTATTCCGGAGACTCGCTCCACCGCCAGGGATCTCAAAGTCATCTGGAAAAAAGTGCAGTCATCATTGAGACAAGCCTCATTTTTTGCAAAAAAAAAATCCGGACCGACACCGTACCACCTGCTCCCTCAAAGTGGGCCAGACAGTGTGGCTGTCTACACGCAATATTAGGCTCAGACAGCCTTGCAAAAAACTGGGGCCTAAATTCATCGGTCCTTTCCTCATTATCAGTAGCCTTCAGATTGAAAATCCCTGGTTCCTTGAGGATCCTTAACACATTCCATTGCTCTCTGCTTAAGCCTGTGTTATATCCAAATCAATCCCAGTCTCCCAGTTCGCCGGTACGGAGCACGGACAAATACATTATTCATAAGATCCTCGATTCTAAGAGAGTGCAGGGGCAGGTTCACTTCCTAGTTCAATGGAGGAATCGTGGTTTAGAAGAGCGGTCCTGGATTCCGCGAAGACGGCTTCATTTCCTAGGACACCTGGGTGTCGGGGTTCCTTAACCCAGGGCCATCTTTTCCATTGGGCACGATGGGCAGGTGCCCGGGGGCCCCACGGGCAAGGGCGCCCCATAGGCAGGGCTCTTAATTAGAATAAATAATCCTGCAAAAGAAAAAACCTGAAAAAAAAAACTTCAAGGGTCACTGAGCAAGTACATCTATCTATCTCTATCTCTACATATCTATATCTGTATCTCTCTCTCTCTCTCTCTCTCTATATATATAGATGTCATCGCCGCTTCCTGCCCGCCCGTTGCCAAGGCAACAACCGGACGCTTCTTCTGTAGCGTTGCATCCCGGCTGTGCTGGAAGCCGGGCGCATGCGCGCAATAGGAAGCATGTGGGCTGATTGATGAAGGGGGCTTGGCACAGTGATTACTACCCCCTGTGGGCCTTTACAGATCTGGGCTTTGATTGGTGGCCACCAATATTTAGGGCAGTGAGGTCTGCAGCCTCACTGCCGGTTATAGCTTCTGTTACCAGTCTGCTGACCTGCTCTGCTCCTAGCTCCTGTCCTTTGGATATTCTGTTGAATTGCCCGTGTATGACCCCTTGCCTGGATGTGGACCCTGCCTGTGTTTCTTGTGACCCCGACCTCTGGCGTGTTTACCGATCTTCCTGTTTGCTCGTGACCCTTGACCTCGGCCTGTTTATTGGATTTGTTGTCTGCTGCCGGCCCTTGACCTTTGCCTGGACTTCACTCTGCTTTCCTTGGTTCTCCCCAGCCGGTGCGCACTTCACGACCCTCTGTCAGTCTGCGGCCCAGTCTGTCCCCACCACTAGGGACTCCAGTGAACACCTGACTGGCAGAGTAGATTCCGGGATGTGCAGTATCGGCTAGGGGGGTTCCTAACACTCACATTTTAAGTTTACCTCCCCTCCAATGTAACATGGTTTTGCCACGATTCAAAGTTATTCCTTTTTATGCTTTGTTTTCCTTAATGACTCAGGTCCTAAAGCTTTTTCATGAAAATGAAAGTGCAGATAAAATGCTGCTTTGTGATGTCACACATCTGGCTTCTAGAAATGCGCCTGTGTTCATTGGTAAGAGCATCGGATTTGCGCAGCAAGATGACAGCTATTGCGTGAGTGTAAAAATGTTATTATCTAAATTTGTGAGGTGTGCAGGGAATAACATGTGAAAATATCTGATAAGAATGTAAAGTTCTTCTATCTGCAGTATGAAGGTAGTGATGCACATAGAGGTGGGGATATAGCACTGCAACATATCACGCTGGACTGTACCACGCTGGACTGTATCACGCTGGACTGTATCACTCTGGACTGTATCACGCTGGACTGTATCACTCTGGACTGTATCACGCTGGACTGCATCACTCTGGACTGTATCACGCTGGACTGTATCACTCTAGACTGTATCACACTGGACTGTATCACGCTGGACTGTATCACTCTGGACTGTATCACGCTGGACTGTATCACTCTGGACTGTATCACGCTGGACTGTATCACGCTGGACTGTATCACTCTGGACTGTATCACGCTGGACTGTATCACACTGGACTGTATCACGCTGGACTGTGCACCCACCCCATTCCGCCCATAAATCATTGGCTGTAGTAAGTGTCCTTTGTCCTTTGTGGCTGTGTTCTGTGGTGTATGATCCAGTTCTGACCATGCGCAGAGGGATTTTTGTGTATTATACGCAAAATATCGCTGTCAGGACCAATATGCCGCTTCCTCCAACCTATGATCTATCGTATAATCTATCATAAACTTACACACTGAAAAACAGTAACATTACTCACTTTACAAATAAGCAAATGTATTAAAAACATTGAATATACAACATCCACTTTAACCGGTGTGCTACACCCCACAGTCATCATCAGCTAATGCAGACAAGATACTTACTGTTTTCATATCACATCAGCGCTCCCTCTGTGTCTCTGGTACCTGCTGATGACAATACTTGAACTCTCCATGGTACCACAGCCTGGAAATCCTGTGTAGTGCAGCGTAACATAAATGTCTTTCTGATCTGCACCCAGAGCCAGTACTACACTGTACACTGTGTATATATATATATATATATATATATATATTATATATACACTGACATCTATGTCACACCCAAACTAACTATATGCAAATTAATTATATTTATTTAATTTAACTTTCATTTACAAAAAAATACTGTTTCCAACCCTGACTGTAGCTACACGTGTCACCACACAAGGATAGACACACTTTAGCACAATGTTACACAATATAGTATATTCATATAAACATGTACACTTAACACACCGTTACAGGGACAGAACATTAGCACACATGAACATACACAAATAACACGCAGAGGATGAGACAAACTCTTTCAGTAAAAAGTATTAGTTATGTTAGTACTGGACTATACCACAGCGGCATTGGGCTATACCATAGTAGCAATTTTTATCGCATAAAGGTCATTTATAGTTACAAAAGTATAAAACCGCAGGGAAAATGATCTTTTGCGATATCACATGTATTTTTTTGCCCTTGGTTATGTGGAAAAACGCGTGGATTTGCAAACCAAGGCGGCGGCATCTGGCGGTGTAAAGTTTTTCAACAGCCAACACAAGAGCTGGGTCGATGAGGGTCGACTAGTTTTGCACTCAAGGTAAAAAAACAAATAATGTTTTGCAAGACGCCTTATTTAAAAAACATAAAGTGGTGAAAAGTCTGTATTTATGGTGCCATTCTGTGTTTTTGAATTTTCCAGCACCCCTGTGGTAGGCAACAATGGATCCCTATACATAAACAACGCGTTTCGCAGTTTCCAGAGGAAAATTAATTCTTGGTGCACTTTTCCCAACCTAAAAAGAACCTTCTAACATGTAAAAGAAGATCTAATGCCCCTTCACGCTCATAACTATGACATAAATTAGGATAAACCACACAAGTATGTGATATTGACGATAGGGCGGTTACGAAGTGCTAATATGTGGTCTCTGATGTGACATTTTTACTGTTTCCATCATGAACATTTTCAGATTTATCTGCAAACCCCAGAAATTAGTTGCAGATTGATTTTGCGACAAAGACCGTGGGGTGGCCGTGTACCTCGAGATACTCGCACGCCAACATGTGCGCATTAATAAATTACTCTCAGTATGCAGAGGTTTAAATACCTGTACATAGAAACACTGTTGTATCATATTCCTTTTGTTAGAGTGATCTTTATCTATTTCTCTCTGACAAAACATTTTTATAAAAATATAATAATTGGTATAATTGCCGACCAAAACTCTGAACCACTGGATCAATTCCAGATTTCTACTTCAAAACAGAAACATGAATTGTGTCTTCCGGAATCAGAGGATATGAGATGAATACTGAAGAGCCCGTTCTACTGGCTGCACGGAGCACACTGTGCCTGTCTCGTTATTCTATACCGATCTGACACAAAGCTCAGACGACCTCCAGCCATGTGGGTAAACCTGGGACCTGGAGGGATCCGCTGCTTCTATCTGAGAATCTTTCCTATATTAAAGCTCCGAAGTCACAAAAAAAAAGAAGTGCAGTAAATATTATTCAACGTTCCTGTTTGTTTCCTGCCAAAGAACTGATACCGGCTGTAATTTGTAAGAAGCCTCATAGAATATATCAGCATGTCTTCTCCTAATAATACAGGGTAACACTGCAATGCCAACAGTGAGCCAGACACCCTCTAGTCACCAAGATACAATGTAACATTGTGTCCTGCTAGTTACAATGTATTATACACCAGGGTGATTATTTCCTTGTCAAAGGGGAATTGAGGTAAAGGATTTTTATCATTGATAGACGTTATTTAGATATTTATATTTTAGCGCTGAGGTTTCTTCCTAATCTGCCCAGGGCGGATCAGAGAGACCTGCTGCGTCCGAGACATCATCATCATCATTTATTTATAAGTCGCCACAAATTCCGTAGCGCCGGACAGTCAGGATACAGATTCTTGAATATAATTAGGCAAAATAACAAATGCGTGGTAACAAAACCAGTCGGTCGTGTCCGAACAATATCAGGAAGCACAAATACAAGTGTAAATTCTGTTAAACACGCCTGTGGGGATGACCAATCAGTGCTCCCCACTCAGTCATTTAAAGTTTGGCACCACAGTGAGCCAATCCGGGCTCGCAGTGGCAATACGCAGCGAGGCGCTGATGTCATTGGGCATCAGCGCACCAGTCAGTCGCCGGCTGAGAGAGACCTGAGAGGACGTCGTGGGACCTGTGAAGACGGACAGCAGCAGATCAGCCGTGGAGACAGAGAGCCCTTGTTAGTGCTAGGAGCGACTCTGTCCCCTGAAGACCAGGCGAGTTCAAGCAGAGGAGATGGCGGCAGTTCCGTGACTCCCGGGTCCACGCCCGCACCCTGCACATACTCTATTAATAACCTTTTCTTTCTTCTGTCACCGGGCATTAGGCCCATTCTGCATACCAGGCGCTAGGCCTGAGCCTCAGGTTAGGTGGCACTTTAGGAAGTACTGGCCTCTCGCAGGGCACTAGGCCCCATAGTTAGGCAGGGTGAAGCCCCTCGTGTAACAGGGCACAAGGATCTTAGGTAGGGTTTAGTGGGGCATTTAGCCCCATTCTGAGGAAGGGGTGTGACCCCCAGTGTGTGCGGTACAAGGTCCACAGAACACTCCGTGGTACTTCTTTAGGTCAGGTGCCAGGCACTGTGTAAGCGTAAGACAGGTATTGTTGTTCCTGTGTATTTTGTGGGTTGTTTGGTGTGCTTCTCCCTCAGTACCAAGACCTCAGGCCCCCATTAAAGGTCGGCTCATGTTACCTTCTGTTCTTTTGTAAATCTCTGTAACTATGGGGACACGAGGGTCAGTTAAAGCATCACACAGCGAGGGTAGAGTACACAGTAGTTCTTTTCCGTCCCATAGGTCCATGGGGTTACGCAGGGTTCCTGAGGCAGTGATTGGGCTCCTCACTGGCAGTGCAGCATATACCTCTAGAGTTCCAGGGGCTCGTTCCGTGCTTCCAATTGTGGTGTCTAAGTCTGATGGTTCCAGATTGGGCGGTGTTACCACCCAGGTGAACGCGACTAGCCTGAGTTCTGGCGGTGGCCACTGACGGTTCTGGGTGGGAGCCGCCACCCCGGTGGCAAGTTGTTCCAGTGAGCCTCGGTCAGGCAGGTGACGAATGGTCCTTGGTAACCCCGTAGTGAGAAGACAGTCTTCTCGTTAAGACCTGAGTTCAGGCTCAGGGTCAGCCCCTGAGTAGAAGCCGAACACCAGCTGGTGTTCCCCGTAGGTAGAGGGGGGAGGTTTAGGGAGTACACCACACCCAGTGCCAGGCGAAGATGCATTGCCTGACCATTAGTAGTTGCAGGGTCGGGGCGCCTCTTCTTGGCTAGTGCCAGTTTTGTGGGTGGTACTCCACAGCCTCACACGTAGGCTAGTGGTAGGCTGTGTATGGTGTTTTCGCCCAGGGGTGTCAGAGAGGAGCAGAGATCAAAAGTTGGAGTGTCCAGGTGAGTTTATCTCTCTATATTCCTACTCCTGGTCGGGCCCTCACCGATTGGCGAGTGTAGTATTTGTGGCAAGATCGTTCCCAGTCTCAAATACTAGTAGTCCCGCGCCTAGGCTCAGAGCAAAACGAGGCTTCAGCGGGCGGTGCAGAGTGAACGTCCCTGCCATTTTGCTGTTGCTTGCTGTTGCCTCGGGGAGGCAACAGCGAGGTACGTGTTCTAATTGTTGTTTCCTCCTAGACGGTCATGAAGAAGGAATACGTGGAGCAGCGGTGTGGTCCATAGTGTTCCCTCGGGATCCATTGAGTAATAGGGGTCAGGAGAGGGGGATAGGGGTCCAGAGAGGGGGATAGGGGTCAGGAGAGGGGGATAGGGCTCATGAGAGGGGGATAGGGCTCAGGAGTGAGAGATAGGGCTCAGGAGAGGGTGATTGCAGTCTGTCCCTCTCATTACCCTCCCCACAAACTTCAGTCTAACTCGAGGATCATGTGTCAGGATAATAACGAGAGCTGCAGGAAAATGGAAGTCTGACTATAACCTGTCAGGTTACGTCCAGCATCTGTCCTGTTATATAAATGTGATTTATATTAAGTATGTGCTGTTACCGATGTCTACTATGAGGCGGATGTTTAATAACAACAGATAATAACATCCTCCCAGACAAAAGTCCAGATTTCTCCCGGCCTTCTGTCCCCTGGTACAAAACAAATAATGTTGATACAAATCCTAAAGCATCGACCCAAATGGACGGAGTGAGAAACTGGCTCTGAGAATCCGCTTAATGTCACAGCTCCTGATACCTCTCATACTGGTGTTAATGAAACCTGACCGATAGGAAACTCTGCAAGTCCCTGACATATCTGCTGAGATAATGACCACAGAGCCCAGGTCTCCCGGCACCTTGTGGACTGAATATAACGGACGCTCACTGACAACACGAACCCGGGGCGAGAAAATGCTACAAACTAAACTTAAAAATAAAAAGATTTCAAAGCACAGAAACTGTTAAACACTGGTTGATACTAGATAAACATGAAGTTATAACAAGGAAACAATCGCACAATTTCATAAGGATATTTTTATATAATTAAAGTGCAGTTTACCAACGTAGCAGAGGTCACTTCTCAAAGGCGTTATCTTCCACATTTTATACCTAAAAACAACCAATAATACACACACCCTGCTATTCACATATAAAGGCCAAGAGGTCCACTGGAACCTTAATCATTATGAATACAAATAACGTTCATTGTGCAAAATACATGGAACTCCTCAGCCTCTTCTACAAATGTATTAAATAAAAGTCTATACAAGCAAAAATCTTTTCTTCCATACAACATAGACCAAGGACTAACTATTCTTTTCCTACCCAGTGATGCTCTTGATCCAACGCAGTGTAGGGTGCGAACTCTGCGCTGAACCTGGGAGATCTCAGGCTCCCTGCCTCAATGGTTATATCAGTCAACCAATCAGAAGTGTGGGAAACAAATTACTGTGCTTCTGATTGGTTGGCCAGGAAAGGGAGGTGTAGGAGACTCCTGACTTTGCCCATTTAGCACATGGAGTTTGTTTTAAAACAATTTTGTCTATCCACTTACATTGTTGCAAACGTTACCTGGAATAAATAAAGGTATGTAAAACTTTACACAGTGGCGATTTCATGATAAGTCCAACACCACAACCAGGGCTGGTTCCTTTGTGCTCTCCTATACATCACCCCTGTTATCTGACATTGTCCAGATTTTGTCTTTACAACATAGAAACACTATTTAGGGGTCACTTACAAAGTGGCAAAAACTGCAGAATTCTTAATGTGAAAACCAGGAAACCACCACATTCTGCATCTGTGTGTGGGCGATGTCTGCACGTGGGCGGTGTCTGCAAGTGGGCGATGTCTGCGCGTGGGCGATGTCTGCACGTGGGCGTTGTCTGCGCGTGGGTGATGTCTGTGCGTGGACGATGCCTTCACATGGGCGATGTCTGCGCGTGGGCGATGTCTGCGCGTGGGCGATGTCTGCACGTGGGCGATGTCTGCGCGTGGGCGATGTCTGCGCGTGGGCGATGTCTGCGCTGGGCGATGTCTGCGCGTGGGCGATGTCTGCGCGTGGGCGATGTCTGCGCGTGGGCGATGTCTGCGAGTGGGCGATGTCTGCGCGTGGGCGATGTCTGCACGTGGGCGATGTCTGCACGTGGGCGATGTCTGCGCGTGGGCGATGTCTGCACGTGGGCGATGTCTGCACGTGGGCGATGCCTGCGCGTGGGCGATGTCTGCGCGTGGGCGATGTCTGCGCGTGGGCGATGTCTGCGCGTGGGCGTTGTCTGCGCGTGGGAGTTGTCTGCGCGTGGGTGATGTCTGTGCGTGGACGATGCCTTCGCGTGGTCGACGTCTACGTGTGGGCGATGTCTGCATGTGGGCAAAGCTTTGCAATATTGTCATATTGTCACGCACGTCAGAAGTGTGTCTTATGTAGTCCAGTTTTACTATGTGTCTGTGGCTTAGTCACGCACCGGATCTTATTTTCATGTTATACATATTGGTGTATGAAGCTGTGCAGTGTGATTTGAGTACAATAGTAAGGAAGCGTGCATAGACCATTGTGTCATGGTATATAAAAAAAGGCAGCATGGTGGCTCAGTGGTTAGCATTTCTGCCTCACAGCGCTGGGGTCATGAGTTCAGTTCCCGACCATGGCCTTATCTGTGAGGAGTTTGTATGTTCTCCCTGTGTTTGCATGGGTTTCCTCCGGGTGCTCCGGTTTCCTCCCACACTCCAAAAACATACTGGTAGGTTAATTGGCTGCTATCAAAATGTACCCTAGTCTCTCACTCTCTGTCTGTGTGTGTGTGTGTGTCTATATTAGGGAAATTAGATTGTAAGCTCCAATGGGGCAGGGACTGATGTGAATTAGTTCTCTGTACAGCGCTGCGGAATCAGTGGCGCTATATAAATAAATGATGATGATATATGAAGTTATAAGTAAGAAGCTGGCAACCAAATTTCCGGTTTATTGAAGCAGGCTCTCTAGACCAGCGTTCCTGGCTCTCTTCTGTTTGTTGTCTGAGCTTTTGGCTTCAGACATCTAAATACTCTTTGGACGATTCTACAGGCTGATGTTCAACACTCTATTCCGGACAATTCCCCGGTTTATACAGGTACTGAGACTGTAAGTATATATCCTCCCGCCATTGGAACTCACTGGTTAATATTTGTCATATCATCACAATATATTCAGGACCTAACAGGGACAGTTGAAGGTTCAGTCCCTGGAATATGATAAAAGTCCCTGTCTGTCCAGTGTACCTGGGGCTATGCTCAGATTAGATACACGTATCTCTGATGGATGTTTCTACAGACAGAATTACTAATATATGATCAATACACCTACAATAATAAGTAAAACAAATATTGGGTAGATAGTAAGCTCTATGGTACAGGGGCAATGCATATATGGTAAATACTCTCATACACCAGAAAACATTTATGAGACTTTAGACCTAACAGTGAAGATTAAAGATTTTCCTCCCTGACCTACAGAAACTAAACAGTGCCATCTTGTGGCCAGACTCTGTATTGCTTACCAGTGCAATTCAAAAGCGACTCTATTCTGAGGCTACACCTTAGGGTCAAAGCACCCCCCTGTGTCACTTCCCTCTGGCTGAAAATAGCTTTTTACAGGACAATTCAGTAAAGAAGAGCGCACAAAACATTCTGTATCCAACACAAAGAACAATGAACATTCTCCAGCCTCACAAAATGCTGCAAAGAGTTTTGCAGAACTATCTCCTGCTGATCTCTGCGGGAATCACAGAAAGGTTCTTCTTCTATAACTCCCAAATATTATTCATAATAACATCGCAGTAAAATAGTTAAAAGAGAAATAAAAGACACCCTCCTATCCTAAGGGGAAATTTATGGTCATAGCTGGTGATAATCGAGTTTGGTGGCAAAACAAGCTATTGTGCAGAGGTTGGGGGTTCTGGCGACACAAAAAACATCACCCCACCCCCCCCCCCCCCCCACAAAATAGTAGATCCTTGTCATAATTGTGGTGGAATTTTGGATCCGGTGAGAGGAGGAGGGAGTTTGGGATGAGTGATGTGGGGCGCCATAGACATTGTCAGAGAGGTCCCTGTCCGTTTCATTTGTACTGGTCCCATAGTTTCTGACGCAGACCTACCCGGAACACATGACTAAAGTCCACAGCTGAAATGTGCAAAGTTTTGTCACCAAATGCGGAACGAGGTGAATATGTTCTGTATCTCAGTCATATTAAAGGACATGTGAAAAGTGTGGAATATTTACTGGTATATCAGAAGTTAGACTATAAGGGGGGTATTCAATTGTTAGCGAGTTCGCTAAAATACTCGTGCTCGAAAAATATTACCGTTAATACGGTAATCTGCGCGTAAATATCCTTTAATACGGTAATTTACTCGCTGGATTTCAGCTCGCAGCTTCGTAATATTTTTTGAGAGCGAGTATTTTAGCAAACTCGCTAACAATTGAATACCCCCCTAAGAGTCCCTATGTTCAGCAGTCCATCTGAACCTGTGCATCTCTTTCTGCAGAACTATGTTTGGATGTCGCAGAAGTAAATTTTGTTCAGTATGATGGACAGAACTTGGGTGCAGCAGGATAGGTGCATTAATGTGAATCAGAGGGTGCAAAGCCAAACTAAAACAGTATTTAGTTTTATAAAAATATTTAAACAAAGGTCGTAGATTAGTCATATAAGAAGTCACTCCTGACTAACCATCGCAACGGAGGGATTTTGAGCTATGCAAAATGATCAGAGGAGGCCGAAAACTGTACTTATCATATAAACTTAATAAATATATCCCTTGCTCCATAGAGGCACATAGATAAATGGACAAAAACCACACACCCCAAAGAAGCCACTCCCATGATCCGCTGAAGCCACTCCCATGATCTGCTGAAGCCACGCCCAGGATCCAATGACATGAATGAAGTGCTCACTAGTGTGACACACACGCTTCCGAGTCTCTGCTCTGCAGATGGGATAATTTCTTACTATAATCCTGAAGACGCCGCATGTAGAGAATGAGCGTTTCCCCTCCAATGTGTCGCTGTGGGAGAGATTCAGCTTTCACCAACGCTGCACTTATCAGTTCTTCACGGGAAAGATGCCAAAAACCATTCGCATCAATGGATGCGACGGAGAGCTGCTGATATTAGAGCCATAAATCTCCAGGTGACAGTCAGGTTGTCGGTAGAAAAGGTTCATTTGGACATTTAGTTTTTACAGAGTACTGAACAACTGCCTAGAAAAGTTACCAAAAAGTTACAGTTGTAGGTACGGACTTTATTCCCAGTGTAGACTGAGTATGGAGAGACTGATCGTGTTTCCATCGAATGATTATCATCATCAGCTATTTATATAGCGCCACTAATTCCGCAGCGCTGTACAGAGAACTCACTCACATCAGCCCCTGCCCCATTGGGCTTACAGTCTAAATCCTCTAATAGACACACAGACAGACAGACCAAGAGACACTAAGGTCAATTTGATAGCAGTCAATTAACCTACTAATATGGTTTTGGAATGTGGGAGAAAACCGGTAGCTGATGATGATGATGATGATGATGATGATGTAGGTGTTAAGGAATTTAGACTGTAAGCTCTATTGGGGCAAGGACTGATGTTGACGTTATGTAAAGTTTAATAATAATATTACTGTACATTATCTGTGAAAACCATTTATCCAAAGCTTACACTCTATAGTAATGCTGACTCTATAAAAATGGTGACCTCTTCCCTATCCACACTCATGTAGTTTTGAAACCAATAACCATTACAAGGGATCATACCCTTTCAGTACGGATAATTGGGACTGTCCGTGAAAATCAGGACTGTTGGCATTTCTACACATCTCACTTGTAGAACACACCAGATGTGATAATACTGGAGCACTGGTGCCTTTCCTGCGCTGTGATTTGTCTATTGTGTTCACTGATTGTTCCTATCAGACAGCAGAGGTTACAGTTACCTATATTTATATATAACTATTTCTTGTTTATCATGTTTATTACTGAAAGAAAAGAGTTATTACAACATCGACTGACTGACATTTACTAATATTGTCAGGACAGTGGTGCTAAATGTGTTATCATCTGAGATCCTCAGTGTCAGTGCTTCATTGTTCTGGGACCCCAAAAGTGGCAGATCCCAACAAAAGGTATTCCACATTATACCTGGAGTCTGGATCCACAGGCTGCAAATCTCTGGTCTATGGGAAAATGTATGACGCAGCGATGAAGCATGAGTGACCTCTAGTGGATGTAATTGGTATTACATGGATACATAACCATCCAGTGAATATAGCTTCAATGTAATGTATATATATATAAGATAGATAGATAAATAGATAGATAGATACATAGATAGATAGATGTGAGATTAGATAGATAAATAGATAGATAGATAGATAGATAGATAGATAGATAGATAGATAGAAGATAGATAGATAGATAGATGTGAGATTAGATAGATAGATAGATAGATAGATATGAGATAGATAGATAGATAGATAGATAGATAGATATGAGATAGATAGATAGATAGATAGATAGATAGATAGATAGATAGATAGATAGATAGAAGAGAGATAGATAGATAGATATGAGATAGATAGATAGATAGATATAAGAGAGATAGATAGATAGATAGATAGATAGATATGAGAGAGATAGATAGATAGATAGATAGATAGATAGATAGATAGATATGAGATAGATAGATAGATATGAGATAGATAGATAGATAGATAGATAGATAGATAGATAGATATGAGATAGATAGATAGATAGATAGATAGATAGATAGATAGATAGATAGATATGAGATAGATAGATAGATAGATAGATAGATAGATAGATATGAGATAGATAGATAGATAGATAGATAGATAGATAGATATGAGATAGATAGATAGATAGATAGATAGATAGATATAAGAGAGATAGATAGATAGATAGATATGTACATATATATATTATAGACATGCGTCTAGAGAGGGTTACTCTGCACCGCAGCTCGCTGCCGGAGGGGGGAGGTTGTCTTGAAGAGCTTCCTTCCTATTATGATCATATTAAGCTGCACAGCAGTGCTCTCAGGTCATATATACCGTGGTTTGCAAAAGAATTCAAATCCCTACAGAGTTAACAGATTTGCCTGTATTACAAATGACACTTACACAGATTGTTCCAAACAGTATTTTTATTGTGAACCAGTAGGCTCTTAAAAGTCAATATTCAAGCTCATAATTCAATATTTGTCTGCTGATTTTTTATTTTTTTTAGAAAAAAAGTATTGAAAAACATTGTTTGCGTAAGTATTCAAGCTCCATGTTTATATAGATGGAAGATATTGCCCTAACAGCTGGCTTTCAATTAGCCTCTACCTGTGAATCATTACAAAGGTCATCTTTTATGGATATAAGACCCTCTTGTTCATTCAGCATTGGTCGCACTGTGAATCTGAAGGAAATATGTGATAATGAAGAACAAAGATCATTCTAAGAACATTAAAGATAAAGTTATAGACACGCACAGGATAGGAAATGGCTACAAAATAATATCCAAGTTATTGGATATCCCAGTGAACTCTGTTGGATGAACTGTGAAGAAATGGAAGTTGCATTAGAGAAGTGTGGCCATCAGCCTGAACGCAGTTAAAATCACGTGGGTGAGTGATTAGGTGTTTAGCCTATGGGCTTGTATTATATGTGAACCAATAGGTAGAGAGGGGGGGTTGTTTTGTTTTATATAGGTTAGGGTTTTACTCCATTTTCCCCTCTCTGTTTCCGGATTCCTCCCTCCCACCCGGCTGTTTTTAAAATGGTTTCGTCTCTTTCGGTGGGAGAGCAGTGCAGTTGGTAAGTTTGCATATGGTGCTTGGTTTATATGTCATAGGTCACTACTCCCCCTTTCGTATGGTGTTGTCATCACGTGTGTTGGGTCCAGTGAATGGGACTCTGGGCCAGTATGTTGATTATCGCTGGCGGTTTATATTGGGGGGTGTAGTCTTGCCGTTGGACATATATTTCGCACCGGCCAATAGATAAGGTAAATCCTGGGTTGGTGGTTCAATGGTCTGACCTTTCCACCGTTATTGGTTTTGTTTTTGCCATCTGCCCTGCTCTCGTCCGCCTTCAGCCCCTTTAGTTTAATATATCCATTTAATAAATATATTAATAAATATATTTTAATTCCAACGTTATTCTGGTGTCCGTGTCGTTATTGGTTTAGAAGGTATTATGGTAAACACTATGAGCTTCCGCACTGTGCATTTTATACCTATGCTTGTCTACTCTCCCGGACTCCCGGAAGAGTAGACGACCTCCCGAATCCTGACTGCGTTCTCTATAAAATACCAAAAATCACGGCACTGAGTAGCGGAGGGCGGAGCTTAATGATGTCATCCGGGTTCTCCAGGGAGACCGATATCAAAACTCGGCAAGTGTGATTATACTATCCAGGTCCTGCCTATGCCTGTGAATGAGCTACAATGGCCAAGTCAAAGGCCATCTCCATCCAATTGGGAATCTATGGCCCATATTTGAAAATGTAAGTACACAAGTGTCATCCAACCAACCCGACCGACCTGCAGCAAATCTGCAAGGAAGCATGGGCAAAAATCACTCCCAAGCAGCGTGCAAACCAGGTAGAAACATACCCAACAGACTTAAAGCTATTACTGCAGCAAAAGGTGATTCTACCAAGTACTAGGGAATACTTATGCAAGTAACATTTTTTCAGGGTGTATTTTATCTTAAATCTGCAGACAAATAATTATGAGATTAAAAACTGACTTTATGCGCCTACTGGTTTGTAATAAAAACTACTGTCTGGAACAATCTGTGTAATATGTAATACAGACAAATCTGTAGACTTTTTGGGGTACTGAATACTTTTGCAAGTCGCTGTACATACATTATCACTTATATTAATTAAACATAGGTAGACAGCTCAACTGTGGAATCAGCACACCGAGTTTAGACCTCTTCAATTCCACAAAGGAAGATGCAAGGAGCAGGGAGAGACAGCATGGACTGCACATGGGGGCACGGCATGGGACAAGGGCACAGCAGGGGACAACATGAACTGTACATGGGGGCACAGGGTGGAGGGCAGAGCATGGTGCTGGGGGCATGGCATGGGATGGGAACATGGCATGGGTGGAGGGGGCACAGCATGGTATGGGTGGAAGGGGCACAGCATGTATGGAGGGAGCATAGCATGGGGGGTGCATGGTATGGGTGGAGGGAGCACAGCATGGGGGGCATGGCATTGGTGGAGGGGGCACGCCATGGGGTGGAGGGGGCACGCCATGGGGTGGGAGTGGCACCGCATGGTGTGGGGGGTGACATGGCATGGGGCTGGAGGGGGGGTACGGCATGGGGCGGTGGGGCACGCCATGGGGTGGGGGTGGCACGGCATGGTGTGGGGGGTGACATGGCATGGGGCTGGAGGGGGGGGTACGCCATGGGGTGGGGGTGGCACGGCATGGGTGGAGTGGGCACAGCATGGGCAGGTAGATGGTGGAGGGTATCCTACTACACAGCAGACTATGGTAACTTGTGATTTAGATCCAAGGACTACAAGTCCCACCATGCCCTAACAGTTCCTTACTGACAAAGCATACTAGGACTAATAGATCCACAACAGTTGGTTATATCAGTACATATGTTACTGGTAGGTACCTGACATGCTGGGACCTGGGACTTGCAGCTCAGCTGGAACCACAGGTTCCCTATGTCTGATCAGAACATGGATAGTTTACGGACAAACAATGACCAGTTGATATGCACACAATACAATAGAGCACGCTGGGACGTATATTTTCTTTTATTATATAATAGTATAAACAGGAGTGATACCAATTCTACAGTTTCCCTTACTAAACATGGCGCCCGCTGCTCTCCAGTCTTATCACCGACCCCCATGTACCACTGAGTCTTACCCTTACTAGACATGGCGCCTCAACACCGATGACTGTACCGTTTTCCCTTGCCCTTAGCGCAGTAGTTTTCCAATAACTAATATGGCCGCCGCTTCTTACCTCAGCTGCCCACAACAATCATGGCGGCCGCGGCCTCAGCTCCAGGTGTCAGACTCCCGGGAGTGGGGCAGGAAGGAGACGTGTCCCGGGGAGAGTGTGAGGAGGATGGCGAGGAAGAAGAAGGAGAAGCTGAGTGTTGCCCGAGAGGTGAGAGACACGGTGCAGTTACCATGGAAACTTACACCTGGAGAGCGCTGAATCTAGTTCAGTCCTCCAGCCTGGGGGAGTCCCTGTATTATGTTGTGTTACTTCCTCTCCATACTGCATTATATGTCCCTGTCCCACTGCCCAGTAAAGTATTATAATGTATTATGTCAATACTGCATAATACTGTATTATGTGCATATATTATATTGTATTATGTGCATGGTGTATTGTACTGTATTATGTGCATGGTGTATTATATTATATTGTATTATGTGCATATAGTATTGTACTGTATTATGTGCATGGTGTATTATATTATGTGCATGGTGTATTGTACTGTATTATATTATGTGCATATAGTATTTCTACTGTATTATGTGCATGGTGTATTGTACTGTATTATATTATGTGCATATAGTATTGTACTGTATTAGGTGCATGGTGTATTATATTATGTGCATGGTGTATTGTACTGTATTAGCGCTCTCCTGTACATACAGCATTATATTGTATAATGTGCTTAGTGTATTACACTGTGTTATACTGCATTGTGTGCACACAGAGGCGGCCAACCATTGGGGCTCAGGGTATACTCACTCCGCCAGCGCTAAGTAAATTCCTGACAGACAGGAGGCATTTATTCAGGAGGGTCAATGTGACAACCTCATACAGTAATAAATGACATATAAATCTCATGTATCAGTCAATGGTATGAGCCTTCAGACCCTTGACCACTTTCCTCCTCCAGATGCTACTTTTCTGATCCATTTTATAATTACATGTGTCAGTAAACAATGACTGACAGTACATATTGATAGAATTGTAAATAAGACATGGTGCCCGCAGCAGATGTAATGGCCGCATAAGTAATCAGATTTGTACAGACACTTGTTAACCAACCTGTTATGGGAGCCATAAATCAGGACTGTGTGGTGCAGTAGTAAATCGATATGGGAATCGCACTGTGCATAATTAATGCTAAACGGACCAAGCACAAATCAGTCAGCACCTAATGACAGCTCACTGTGTGTCTACAATACACTGGACAATGTCCAACCCCCAGTGGTCAGGTCATGTTGGGGGTGTAGTGTCCTATGTCTGTATAGAGTGTAATAGAATTGTATTATGATCATGTCCCGTGGTCAGGTCATGTTGGGGGTGTAGTGTCCTATGTCTGTATACAGTGTAATAGAATTGTATTATGATCATGTCCAGTGGTCAGGTCATGTTGGGGGTGTAGTGTCCTATGTCTGTATATAGTGTAATAGAATTGTATTATGATCATGTCCAGTGGTCAGGTCATGTTGGAGGTGTAGTGTCCTATGTCTGTATAGAGTGTAATAGAATTGTATTATGATCATGTCCCGTGGTCAGGTCATGTTGGGGGTGTAGTGTCCTATGTCTGTATACAGTGTAATAGAATTGTATTATGATCATGTCCAGTGGTCAGGTCATGTTGGGGGTGTAGTGTCCTATGTCTGTATATAGTGTAATAGAATTGTATTATGATCATGTCCAGTGGTCAGGTCATGTTGGGGGTGTAGTGTCCTATGTCTGTATAGTGTGTAATAGAATTGTATTATGATCATGTCCAGTGGTCAGGTCATGTTGGGGGTGTAGTGCCCTATGTCTGTGATATGTAATCTGGTGAGAGAAGGATATATATGTATGTGAGTGGAGAGCGAAGTGATAGTGAAACACATACAAGGTGTTAGATATATAGAGGGATATTGGCAGAACATTTTATAAAGACTGGTATTATTGGAGTATGAGATTGCATTGGCTTTTACTTTTGAATAATGGGTAGAGAGTAGTTGAAGTGACAGTTGCAGACCAGCGTTTAATCTTCCAGTATATTTTCTTTCCAATGATAATTCAGTTGTTTGGACAGCTCCTGGTTTGTGTCAGCGAGCCCAGGAGTAAGATTACCAACTCTTTTGGTGCCTAATTTGTCCCATATCTTTGTTTCCTCCTTTCTGCAGATAGATGACACAGAGGAGCGGCTGGCTACATGTAAGAGCAGCCTGGAAGATGTTGACTTCAAATTACGTAAACTTGAGCTGACAGTGGAATCGAGGTGAGTTGGCTATAAAACGGGAGAGCTGTATAAACCATCTTACCCCGAGTATTCCCTGACAATCCTCGATCTAATCCACAACAATCAGAAGTCATGTGGCCGAAGTCCTCACACGAAGAACTGACTATATGGTAACCCAAATATACTTGCCCTGTCACAAATGATTTCTAGTCTAGAGCAATTCCTGACTTCTTAGTGTCATTAGTGTGGGTAGTAGTGTTTAATGCTATGTCCCTTTTCATTCTCTATTCACAACTTGGATTAATCACATGGAATTGAAGTTCTTCGTTTTGCCTGGAGCACATCTAAAATGTTCTCTCGTTCTGCAGGAAATCTTTAGAGAAAGAGAAGAACTCTCTGAGTAGTAAGATGTCTCATTATGGTAAGTAAAATCCTTTCTGAAGCCTGAGAAACGCGTTGCGTTCTCTCTAATCCACGTCATTGTCTATTCACAGAGAAAGAGCTGAAATCGCTGCGTCACGAGAACCGTAAAAACATGCTGATGTCTGTCGCCATCTTCCTGGTCCTAGCACTGGTGTATTACTACTGGACCATGTGATAGGGGCGTCCGTTCCCCCAGCCTCCCTGGTTAACGTGCCCAGAGAAAGATGAAGCCAGCAAGTTATCTCCATTAATGTCTCAGGATTTACACGAATGTTATGGGCGCAGCGTTTCCAAGTGGCGATTGTGGATCTAAAAAACAGAAATATAAAGAATTGACCAACCAGATGGAATATTAGATTTATTAGAATGAAGACTCCTATTGTGACCAGGAACTAAATGGTTTACAGGGATTACATATTAAACCACTTGCTGCAACAGATGCAAACACGGAAATCATTCTGTGGCGAAGGAAATTTGAATTGAGATTAGCAGCGTTTCTTTATATTCTCAAAAATGGCAGAATGTTAATGTAACATGTTTAATGTACATCTTATTTTTAAATATTGAATCCGTGCAGTTTATCAGTGATTGGGTTGGAGTGTCGCACTTTCTGCTCTGAATACAATACCGCTGCTTTTGAGAATATCACTTTGTCCTATTTCTTCCTGGGTATACGGAATGTATCAATGTCGCTGATTAATGTATTCCGCTGTGCTTTAGGGTATATCCAAAGGGATGTCTATTGCTTTTTAAAGTCATAGACAATTTCTTTTTTTCCTCACACCTTGTCCTGGGATAAACAATCCATTCCCCATTGCCCATTCCTGGCGTTTTATAAAGAAAAATATCCATGGTCTATTATGAGCGTTTTGTTTTTTGAATTCCATTCAGGTGAATGTGGGAGTTTTAGGAGTTTCCTATATGCTCCAGAAAATGTCCATCTGGATGTAGCCGAACTCTTCGTTGCTGGTTTTACTTGCTCAATAGGGATCACTTGTTAAAATTGCTTCAAGGTGCAGAATTAGCTCCACCTGAGAAACCAATCAGAGTGTTGCTTCTGTCAATAGTGTAAAAATGATATAGCTTTATATTATGTTTATCTGCGGCATGAAGGCAATTTTGTACTGAGTCTATCTCCAGAAAGGTGGTACTCTCAGTGATGAGGTGCTGCTCTCGCTATGAATATGTACAATGATATTTTTAGCTTATTATTTCACCATTTAAGAATGTTTCACTAGAAAAAAAAGAATACATTGAAATGAAGACAATGGAAATAGAAAGAGATGATTAGACAGAAATAGAGATGATTGCTCATTGTTTTTTTTTTACTCCTTATTGAGCTGGATAAAATGTTTATCATTTCTACTGGGTATTAAAATGAAAATTATGTTTTAATACAGTTTTGTTGGTGGTAGTTTATAAATCGCACTGTGCCCCCCCCTCAGGGTGATTATGGTGTAAGTGCGAGGGGCAGGAAGATAATGTACTGTTATTTGTATTCAGATAGATGCTCCATATTGGATATAATACACAAGTGCTGCTAATTTATGTATATACTCCTGTATATTATATGTGTATAAATGTAATTGCTTCGGTGTTCATAAGTGAAAGTCGTGTATTATAAGGAATAACCACCCCTGTAACTTGTTGTATTAGAAGCCATTGTATAAACCAATCTGCCTACAGCCAGTCACTTGACTCCTCATTGCCTTGTAATATTCATATAATATACAGTAAGCTGTGCGTTATCCCGTATATCGTTATCTTCCTCACTACAGCCATATTAGATCGGAAGGACTCCGTCTACTCTTTGCGGCCTCATTTGATAGATATACTTACAGGAAGTCTGATGTGCACAGCAAAAACATTCCCCCATGAGTAAAACCTTACCTCATTTAATACCGATTGGTT
Organism: Mixophyes fleayi; assembly: GCF_038048845.1. Taxonomy (NCBI): domain Eukaryota; kingdom Metazoa; phylum Chordata; class Amphibia; order Anura; family Limnodynastidae; genus Mixophyes; species Mixophyes fleayi. The sequence continues at coordinate 343,244,973 of NC_134404.1, read as the reverse complement.
CATGAAACTATTACATACATCTTTTTTAATTAGATCTTTTATTTGAAACAAGTGTTTAGGCGTTGTGTGTCACTGACCTGGGCGAGAGGCCACAGTACATCTGGCTGGAGGTCGTCTTTAACACAATATATTTGACCTTGGACCCGTGATAGCCTGAGGGGGCAGGAATTGAGCGATTCGGTTCTTGGCCCAGCGCATTTCATTCACTTTGAGCAGAACGATGGATGTTGCACAGTGAGTTGGTGAAAATGTCCTGAATTCTGCATGGTGGGAGCCCCTATAGCTGTGATGGTGTCAGCGGAGATCGGATCTGGACCATTAGATGTAAAGTAATCTGGATTCATCAGAGAAGTGGTGGGCTACAGGCGGCCCCCACCCACCCCTCTCACCAGCTCTTATTAAATGAGTGAGGGGGAGGTTGAGGAGGGGTTTGAGGGCGTATAGACGTGTTTTGGGATGAGTGTGATGTGGTTGTCTTTTGAATAAACACAGTTTTCTCTTATTACTAAGGGTAGTGTTGGGGCCCTTTTGAAGATCAGAGGTCCGCACGTGTGGCCTTTGTATGTTATCAGGTATTGGCGTCTCCCCAAAGTATAATTTTATTTCAAGTAATTGAAAAAAATAGGGTAGTGTCAAGCAATCTGTATAACGGACCCAAGTTCATCACATCTTTACGGATGCGGGGTGGGGTATTGGTTCACCAAGGCTCTACGGGACTGTCGCACAGCAGTCAGATATGATTTAGTTACTATTATTGCTCTGCACGCTGCAGACCCCTCCCCATGCGCAGTGATAGTACAGACAAATGCTGATTTAAAAATATTAATGAAAATTGTGAGACATTCAGACAGAGAAAAAATTTCTCGGCACCACGGCTATCAATACATCATCTAATCTAGAGGTTAATTCCAACAATAAAAAGGTATAAGACCTAAAGAACTCCACCAACGCTTAAAATCTAATACTGGGTGGACAACAGATCTACAGTGATCGGTAGAACTGAGCTTATCTGTTGGCAGATACAAGGCAACCAACACAAACTTATGCCTGGATGATACAACTCTGAAGCTGGAGTTCTCCTTTAGATCTGGGGGTAAATGTATCATAGTCCGGGTTGTACAAGTTTCCCTTTACAAGGCAGCACCGCTTTAAATTTAAGCTGTCATCTCGCCAATTTCCGGCGACTTGTACAACCCGGACTATGATACATTTACCCCCTGGTCTCTTACCCACTTCTGGGTCTCTGGAAGTCAGTGGTCCGAACCTGCCTTTCTGCACTTATGTCCCGCTTCACTGAAACAGGAGAGGGGTCTTTACAACACCATTGCTGCAGTACTTTCTAGTGCCAACATATATAACAAGATATAAGCCATAGAGTTCTCTTCAAGTACTTACAAGACGGCTGCATATATAACTCCTGGTGGCATAGCAGTCATTAGAAAAGTATTTTATTACTAGTCAGAGGATGTCCTGTAGTGGTTTAGCAGCACTTTAACAATCCATTTTTTAAATGTCTCTGACTTGCAAATATTCCATCATCTTCTAATGTCCCATGCCCGTATACACATTATTACTGTTGATTTGTAAGGCACCACCAGGCCAAACTAAGCATACGTAACCCAGGGACATAAAACAAAGGGTGGAGGAGGCCGAGACAAGAGGGGTGAGGGTGGCTAGTGGAGATTTGGACAATTGTGATGGTGTAGTAGTAGGTAAGTGGGTGCATTAGTGTGAGTAGTATAGATAGGGTTAGTTCTAATAGAGATGGGTTTTCAGAAAGCAGTTTAAAGATTTGAAAGCGATGGGAGTGTCTGAGCAGCGGTGAATTCCATCAGTAGGTGACAGTGTAGGAAAAGTCGTAGGTGACAATAGTTTGACAGAGTAATTTAAATTTAGTTCTGAAGGATAGGGGGGCAAGTGTAGAGTAAGGAAGGATTGAGGACACAAGAAGTTGAAGTGGTGGGTAGATACATGTGTTTACAGGATTGGCGTGTGCCAGTGGAGTGAGACACGTAGAAGTCAGCTAACAGCATACAATGGGGGAGGGGGGAATGTGAGAGGGCCAAGGGGGCAGGTTGTAGGGTGAGAAGAAAAGATGAATGCAGAGATTGTCCCCGCAAGATTAAACGGAGGTTGAATTGCGGACTACAGCAGGCGGTATTGGGGTGTTCGTGGTCTGGTATTAGAAGATATCTTGTAAAAATCTAAATTGTCTTTGGAGTAGGTGGCAAAGAGGCATCAGGTTTTCAGAGTAGTGAAGTAGGTTTGCTATGCGAATAACAGGGCTGTGTTGTAAGGATATATTTATAGTGGAGGAAGTCGGCCTTGAGGGGGACTTCCTGCAGTGGAGCTCAGCGGTGCAGGAGGGGGATCTCTTTGGTGAGCCACAGCTGAGGTTGGGATAGTTGGAGACATTATGTGGTGCCTTGTATAGGGCTGAAGTGACTATTGCTATTAGAGGCGAGCATGAGGGGTGGCTGAAGAGAAGGAAGCTCTGGTCAGACCGTGTGACAAAAAGAGGTCAAGAGAAACTAGAATGAAGAGCATGTAAGTGTCCATCACAGTGGTTGGGTCATGAAGTCCACTGGGAGAGACCACAGGAGGAAATAAGTGGAAGTTTTGTGGCAGCAGAGACAGTGAGTTGTCAAGGGATGTTAAAATCACCTCCAAATTATACTCATTATAATTCGTACTCGATACCAACAGCCCTGCAAATTACAACTCTTACCTGTTATATTTTACCAGCACCCCTCCAACACACACTAACCTGCTGCCGTCGGGATTTTATTTCCCTCTTCAACCATGAATTTGCTAAAAAAAAATTATATCGTTTTTTTTTTCTCATATTTTGGTACGAATCACTGGGAGGACAGGTCTACGGCTTTATACGGCAAGATCGGTTTTAACACTAACAAAAGTCTTCCAGAAAGGTAGGTTAGTGTAGACGAGTTCAGTGATCTGATCTTACAACGTGTAGTATAAGTGGCTCTACAGCAGAGACACGTGCTCAGCATTTATAATCTGCAACTTCTCAGAAGATTTCACTACCTGTATTATGCAATATCTGTATTACATTTACAGTTCCCAAGGAACGCCAACAGCATGAACTGAACAATAGCGAATTCCATTTATCATGTTGGTGGAGACAGAACGACCCACACACCGGGCTGGTAAACGCATAGGCCTTTACTGATCTTCATTGTGGTACAATAACCTTGAGGTATCCAAACTCTAATCTTTATTGCTGTTGGTGTGAGATGTGTCTCTGATACCATGGGTACCAGGCAAACCATGCAGAAGAATACCATATCACAGAGTATGTGTGATGTTGTCTCCATTATCAGTGATGCGAATCTCCTTCCTCAGACGAGTCTCTTGTAGCATCGTTCTTTATTCATAGGGATGCGGTCCTGCTTAGCGACACTGGGAGTACACTCAATGTGGGTGAAATCCAGTACTTACAGACACCACGGCCACTGACCGATGTCAGGAATTCCTTGACATGAAACTTACAATAAACATCAGAAAACAGTAAAACAGTGTTCCCAAAATATACCGCCCAATGCATCTGCCCTTCTGAAAATCGCCCTCACATGTTCTTCAAAATACTGCAGCTGTAGAATGGGACAATGCTTGTAAGATTATATGTATGTCTGTGTATATATATATTTATTTTAAATCTCCCTGAAAATATGTGTATCTTTAAAGCAGCTGCTGCTTGGCCCAACTTTAGTGGGTTCTTTTCCACACTATTTTTTGCTTCTTTTTATTTTTTTATAATTCAAGGACCTGAAGAACAAAAAAATGTAATGTGTTTAAAAATAAAGCAAATGTCACCACCTGCAGAAAACAATGTACCAGAGGAGCAGGAGATAAAGGAAAACCTATTCCAATGACTTTCTCTCGTCCGCAGTGCAATTCAGGCTTCTTTAATAAAGTAGATGGGAGGAGAAACCCCTCGAATCCCCTCGCTCAAGCTTCAAGTCACTTTAAAAGCTGATCCAGCTATCTGAGTCCGAGAGGAGAGTAACAGAGAGAGGTGCATCCGATGTAACACTACCTCTCTTCTCTGCCCCCAGAAGATGAGGGCTGGTGCATCCTAATGAAGTGTAGGACGGCGTCCTTGGACAGCTTGTCTGTGTTAGGGTCCCGTTTCTGAGACTCGTGAATCTGGACCCCCTCGCTCCACTCCCAAAAGAGCCGTTCAGAGTAGCAGACACTGCAAGACAGGACACAGGGGGGGTGAAGACATACAGAGCCCGGGAGGGACATTATACACTGAGCACAGGAAAAACTGGATTTGGTAATGGGGTGGAGACAGCAGGGACTGTTAAGGACCCTGGGAAGATCCGGTGCAAAGGGTAACATGACATCAGCATAAGAGTAACATAAATAGCGATCTGGAGATAGGAAACACAGGAGAGTTCAGGTGAGACTTCTGGGAAATACCAATACTGGATAGAGGACAATCATTATAATAACATCATAAGGAGAGATGGAAAGTGGGGGGTGGAAAGATACACAAAATGGAGCTTCTCTCATTACTCTTTGAGCTGGAAAATTATTATAATTAATAATAATTTTTATACAGAGATTTGTTACTTCGTGTACCATGTGTAACTGAGTTGGACAGCATCACTCGACGCAGGAGGAGATCAGGATACATATTAAAGAATCATTACCACTTTATTTTATTTTGTAAAACATTTTGTAATTTTTTTATTTTTTTTACTAAAATATACTTTTTTATATTAAAAATCAATGTATACTTTATTTCCTGGAGACAGATCTTATAATGAACTATCCCCCTTAGCTATAGTCCCTCCTCTGGTCTTGGCAACACAACTACACACCTATATTCTATGTCCATCTTCTGCAAAATTTCGTAAAAGTATGTACAGAGGAAAATGTGGCCCCAACATAGTTTCTCTGCCGAAGCCCTGTGTCGCGCTGCCCACGAAGCATTCACTGATCTGGTCAAATGAACCCTTCACTTTATAATAAATAAGTTACCCCACGCCAACGTAAGAGTGACTGGGGGGGGGGGACTTAGGTAAATTATGTACATCAAGTAGTTGATGTACGGCAGCAGGACCCGATGGTGCACTTATAATACAGAAGTGGCGCACATTGGGGGGCTAAGAGAGAGACAGTTGAAACACAGAGGAGTAGAGCTGGATTTTAGAGCTTCCATCCCCACAGAAGACGGTCCAACGGTATCTCCTAAGGCGCGAAGATCTGCCCGGGAACAGTACAGAGTATGCTCCCCAACTTCTGCTTCACTGCTGACCGCGACTCCTCTCCTGCTGCACAATTGTACTAGTCTAGGAAATAAGGACATTTCTCCAGGGGGCATTGCACATTCAGCCTCCCTATGTACCACCTACTGCTCCATGGGACCTAAATTTGGTACTTTCAATGCTTAAGTCTCCTCCTTTTGAGCCTTTACAGTCAACGAATCTGAAGTTCTTAACATAGAAGGTGTTTTTTCTGATAGCAAATTCCTCAGCTCGGAGAGTGTCAGAACTTGGAGCTCTGTTATGCAGGGAAGTATATCTTATTGTCCATGATGATAAGGCGGTCCTCCATACTGTTCTGTCTTTCCAACCTAAGGTTGTATCGGGGTTCCACTTAAACCAAGAAATTGTACTTCCAGTTTTTCAGGAACCTTCTACTCCTTCTGGAGATAACCAGACGGAGGTTTTGGATGTAGTCAGGGCATTACACATATATAATCATCGAACTGCACCCATCAGACATTCAGATGCTCTTTTACTACTATATGATCTTATGCTTCCAAGCAGAGCATTTGTAGATGGCTCATATGAACAATTAAGTATGCTTAGATCAGTGTGAACCGATCTGTGCCCAGTCGCATTACTGCCCCTTCCACCCGGTCAGTGGGTGCTTCTTGGGCCGCGTGGAATGGGGTCTCGGCGGAGCAGCTATGCCGAGCACACATTTACCAAATTCTACCGGTTCAATGTGTTTGCGTCTTCTGACACTAGCTTTGTCCGTAGTGTTTTACAGGTCGGGTAATCAGAGCGGTCCCTCCCTTAGGGGGGCTGCTTTTGTAAGTCCCATGGTAGCAGTATCCCCCAGAAGGATGAAAGAGAAAATAGGATTTTTACACTTACGATAAATCCTTCTCTCTGATTCCATCTGAAGGACACTGTGTTCCCTCCCTTCTGCTCTTCTGCTGTTTGGTCTTTGGTTGTGTTTCTCCCCTTCCTACAGGGGGGTTGCAGAGGGGAGGGGTCTGTCAGCAGCTCCCAAGTAACAAGTTAGCTAGATAAGTGCCAACTCCCTCACTCCCAATCTACAACTCCATGGTAGCAGTGTCACCCAGATGGAATCAGAGAAAAGGATTTATCATGAGTATAAAATCCCGTTATCTTTTTTAGAATCTGTTGCAGTATCGACACCAGCAGAGCATACAAATCAGATGAAAATCACGTGAGACCATTGCAGTATCTACAAGAAACACCTGTGGCTCCCTGGACCATGACCATTTTCTCCACGTTGTAGCTCAGCTGAGACACCATCATGTCGATGTCTAGCTGACATCTGGTCATCCTCCGCTGAAAAAGGTCCTGGTTGAGAGAGGATTGTTCTGGATACACGACTCCCAGTTTTCCACCCCTGGCATAAACACTGCCGATATTGCTGCCATATTTTATTCTGCCCTGTGTATGATCCTAGCATGCCCAGTAGCAGAACCAGAAAGACCACCCTTGATCAAAATATCGTCCAAGCCAGGTATAATCATTACCCTCTTGGATCTCAAGAAAGCAGCCATGACGGTCATAATCTTCGTGAATAACAGAGGGCCTGTCGCCAGACCAAAGTGTAGACGCTGAATATAAAAACAGTGGGACCAAACCGCAAATTTGAAAAGGCGCTGGTGCCCCATTCAGATTGAAACATGTAAATAAGCATCCTTAACCTCCATGGATACCGTGGAACCCCCCTTTTCCATGCTGTTGATAACAGATCTCAATGATTCCATCTTGAATATGTCCTGAACATAAATATTGAGAGTCTTGAAGTTTAAAATGGTTCGAAAGGAACCATTGGTTTCTGACCAAAAATAGGTTTCAGTAAAAACTTCTCTCCCTGTGGTCTGCTGGTATTGGGGGTATTACACCCCACTGAGCAATGTGTGAAGAGCTTCTTGAAGGACCTGCAATATTGCCAGGTCCACCAGAAGGCTGCTAGCGAAAAAACATCTTGGTGTTGTTCTGAGGATGATATATCCCTGATCCATGATGACCCTTACCCAGAAATCTGAGGCGGAATTGAACCACTGATCACAGTAAGGACTCCAGAGTTTTTTTGAGACTCTGAATCAGTCTTACAAGCATCCAGAAACATGTCCCAAATATTCAGACGCCTCTCAGATGTGTTCAACCAAAAGACACTAAATCGGACCTAGGCATAAAAGCATTAAGCTCAGAACATTTTTCTATAGCCGTGTTGACCCAAACAGGAACTATAAATGGTCTAAAACAAGCCCTAGCTGTTACAGACAGACTTAAGAATGGTCTCTACTTTCCTATTTGTCTGTACCACCCTTAAGGGCTTCGGCACTCAGGACCAGAATTGTGGTAGCTTTGGACAAACAATATACAGGGGCATCCACCTTAGGTAAACAGATAAAGACATCCTTTGGTGGTAAATGCTGTTTCCAAAGAGCGCTGTAACATGCCACCTCCCCAACACCAGGAACACACACACATTCAGGAGAGAGCTACAGCTTGTCACTTTCCTGACATAGGAGATGCAAACTCATTTATGAAGGCGCCGTAGCTTGCTGCTTCTCTAACACCGGGGACACAGAGTCAGGAAAGTGTCACATGTTGGTGTATCCCTAACATCAGACACACACAAACAGCACAGCACCCCAACGTGTCGCTTTCCTAACACCGGAAGAGCGTCACAACTTGCTACACCAACATTAATAACTACCACTCACCACCATATGGTCTACAAGGTTACATGTCTGCACGTCGCTGGATCCAAGGTCTGCAGCGTAAACTTTGAAGATTAGAGGATAGGGATCATGGTCAAGGGGGCAATTATATAGGGTAGAACATCGTACGTGTGATGAATTCCAGTAGAACTCTTTCTTTAGTAGGCAAAGTATAGCTGTCAAAAAGCTTGGTGGTTCTGCTGTAATATGAAGACAACTCTTTTGGGGCTGCGCTTGAAAGACTGTATGGTCCAGCAAAATAGCAGCTATTACGCTAAGGGCTGGTAACTGGAAAGACAGTCATGTACAAAAGTGTATGGGCAGAACAAAAGGAATGAATAATAGGTTCTTCTTGTGCAACAGCAGCTACAAGTTCAGAACGGACTTTCTGATGCTGGGTACAAGGGAGTGATATAACCAGACAGAGGACAAAGAGCAAGTTTGTTGATCTACACCTGACACAGCTTGGTCTCTGATGGTGTAATTATATCCCTATAATGGGCTGGCATTGGTCTACGGTATACTGGGTTATTTACTTGGGAAGGATTTTCTCTAGTCCTGGAAGAGGATAGGTGGAGATGTTTGAGGGTGTCCTTTTATGTAACCCAGACCTAGGGCTAGATTTACTAAGCTGCGGCTTTGAAAAAGTGGGGATGTTGCCTATAGCAACCAATCAGATTCTAGCTGTCATTTTGTAGAAGGTACTAAATAAATGAAAGCTAAAATCTGATTGGTTGCTATAGGCAACATCCCCACTTTTTCAAACCCGCAGCTTAGTAAATCTAGCCCCAAGTCTCTACAAATTTATGATCCATCGTTGCTTCTTCCAGAGTTTAGGAGTCTCGGTCCACTACCCATTTCATGCCCAACAATCCAGCAAACGCTCCTCTGAATTAGTATCCCCAGGTTCTCACCTCCAGACACTCAAATCCACAAGTCTAGATAACTTGTTCTCAAACTCCAAATGGGAGTTTTGAGAGCCATTCATAAGGGCGTTGGAAGTCTGACTGTGATGGAGTCAAGATAGCAGTTAGCCAATAAGGCTAATTTTACCTCTTCGTACTTCATAATCCAGTCTGTACTTCTTGGATAGGTGACATTGGCCCTGCCGGTGAGTTTTGCAGATAGAATATATGTTCCATTTATTCCGTGATGTTATAAGAGTTACAAGTAATCTCAAGTGTTTCCAGACAGATAACAATATTCTCCTTGGCTCCATGAAACATGGGGAAGGCAGATGATTATCCTAAAATACTGAGGCTGTTGTCCTCCCCACAAGTCGACGATCCCCTGAATCTGCTCCTGAAATTTAGCAACCTATTCAAATAATGTTCATTAGCTCAGATTTATCTTCAACATTCAATTCTCCCCCAAGCAACTCCAATATTCTTGGAAAGATTACGTCTACTGGGTACGAGGCAGCTTGGGTGGAAGGCGCAGGGGGGGTTGGTTGCTCGGCTGAAGCACCTCGCTCATCATTCAGCAGCGGCAGTAAGATATGGATCATGTATCGCTTACTGTAAATAGTAAGGATGATGGAGATCACCAGGGAGCTCCACGACCATATAAGAGGCAGGGAAGTTGTATTATACCAGTTACACCTCTGAGGAGACTTGTAATATCCATAATAATATTCGGTATAGGGAACCTATTCCTTAAAATTTGAAAGAAAACAAACAAACTGAAGCAGGCACGACATCACACTGACATCTATAGAGATGCTAAAATACAAGCCTCACTCACTACGATACATGCACAGATTGTAACAGAGACACCAGTTACATTATTTTTAACCCTCCATACCCCACCCCACCTCCCTGTGCTTTGGAAAGGGTCCACTCTGTTGCTTTTATAATGGTAGCTCTTGCTATCCGATCACATCACCCACTTTTCCATTAAGACAGCAATTCTCCTCTATGACAATGTCTGGACAAAGCATTGCACTGAGGTGAAGAATCAGTATAGAGACGGCTCATACACACAAGAACTGCTAGACACAAACCAACAGTCTAAATGGAAATCCAAGTATCACAGCATCCTAGCACAGTAAATGCGTTATTTAGATAACCTCTTACTAAAACCCCCAAAACACATGGTCTAGTCCTGATCTGCATATAATGTGACCATTAGTGGTTCCAGAGACTACAGAACCACCACACGGCTCTTCTGGCGGGATCAGACTTACTGAAATGGTGCTATGGATTCCACTGGGACTTCGAACATGGACTTCTGGGTCTTGAGGTTGTAGAAATATTTGCGGTTGCGGCTCTTGCTGAAGGCCATTGTCCATGGGTCTGTGGGAAGAAACCAGACAGTAGGTTACGGTGCTAATTTCCAATCTTTATTAGTAATTACATATGGCGCAGGCAGCTCTCACCATTCATAGTCTTCACAATGTACAACCCGGACGGAACAAAGTGACGATCGTCTCTTCCAGTATAGGACAGTCGTGGTATCCCACCGGAACTCTTAATAATCTTCATCTCCAACCTGACCACATACACAGGAGGACACAATACCATCAAGAGAAGCACTAGACACACAACACCTATCTGGGAGATGGAAAGAACCGTACGGAGGGGTCAGAGTAGTCATCATCAGCACACCCTGGTGTGCGGGGCATCACATAATCAGCCAGAGTACACTGTGCGCCAGAACAGGAGTATTCATTGTGTAACTGATACTTGTATGTACAGTAGAATCTCTACATTATCTCATAGAAATAAACTGCTGAAGACCTATTGTCACTGCAGAGAATTGGTGAAATTAAACGTACCTCAGGAAGATCTTCTGTATCTCCTCCAGTCGGTAAACTTCCTTTACCCTGTGGAGAAAGAAGAGTAAGAAGCTCGACCACGCTGGAGACACTGCTAAATTCACTTCACAAAACCCAAGTAATATGACAGACTGCAGTATTACAACTAACCCCCCAAACCTCCCTTCTTCCACTCCCTCCTTGTACGTGTAGAATGGAAATATTAAAAGACAAATGTAAATAATAATATTAGTCCTGTTGCAAGTGTTCAGCTAGCTTCTATTAAAGATTGTACCAAGTCTACCATATACTAGTAAGTCTTTGATTTTGCCTCTGTCCATAATTACATCTCCTTGATAAAGACCCTCGGTTTGGAAAGAAAAATATTGGATGATTGTGTGATCCGATGATTGAGCAGAGGAAACGGTAGTGAGGAGAATTTCGCTGTTCTGTACCGTTATTGGTCATGTACTTTCTATGCTGTTGTTTCCTTTGCCTTTTGGTACGGGTCCTACATATTACTTTTTTGACATAGTGTGGATATTAAAATCGTTTTATCCTGGTAATAAACTAGATCTCCTTCCTTTTTTATTGTCATTTCTATGCATATATGGAGCATTGATTGGAGTAATGATCAACATACCACATTGAAGAATGATCATGATATTGTAATGAGGATGCACTTTTACCTCGTGTTGAGTAAGCATACATCCACAAGGGGTCCCCCTCTTTTTTGGACTATTGGGTCAACCTGTTACACACTGGGTATCCATGGTGGAAGATTGAAGTCATTATCCTATATGGTGGTGGAAGTCACTTTGAATAGGACTTCTTCATTGTAATATTGCGCTATGTTATGTTTTTTTCTGTCTATTGGACAATTGAGTCCTTTCTAGGATTGTTGTGTTACATCCAGTTATTAAAGAACATACTGCATTGTGATTTTCTTCCTGTTGTGCTAAGAAGGAAGCGCACAGTGTATGTATGGATCTTTTTTTTAATATACATTTATATTTGAGCATTGGTGGATGTTCCATCATCATATACAGCTGCACACCTGAGTGGAGCGCCCTAACAGAATTTGATTTATTTGTATTTTTTCATAATTACATCTCCTCCCAAAGACCTTATATGTCAATCTTAAAATCCTTTGTGAAATACAAGAATATGGGGACTTGGCCAAACTGCAGAGCTGGGGGTCTGAAGTTATTAGTCGCGTGTTCAGTCAGAGGAAGCGGTAAGTGGCAGCAGACCAAGTTACCAAAATGTACTCCCAACCTGGACAGAGAGATGATATGAGCATGTGCTGGACAGCTAGAGCACAGAGGAATCATTAATAATGACCATCTCAGAGATTAACCTACAGTAATAACGGGTAAATAGGATTATTATATAGTACAGCTATAGCCCTGTTTTAGGCCACTCACCGGATGGGGTTCATGTCGGGGCGACTGGGCTTAGAAACGGCTTTCACATACTTCTCCGCCAGCTGTATCCTGGGGCAGAAGAGGAGTGATTAATACTACTCACACTAATCATCATTAATAACTGCAGAAAATGTAAGAAATGAAATGTGCGGGACATTCAGCGCTCTGTAACACATCCACAGAATACAGCTTCAGACAACGATTTTTCCACTACTCAACGTTTCCATCACTTGAAGCTGATCGGGCAACAGAGCGCCGGTGGCAATGAAAACATGGCGGATGGGCGCTTACCGCAGGTTGAAGTGCTGCGACCGGAAGTCCATGCCGTTGAGGAAGAGGACATCGAGGATGTGGATGGCGCTGATCTTTCTCTGTGCCTTCCCCTGGTAATCACAGTATAAGCCATTTACTTTACCCGCTATACGAACCCTGGCCCATCTATTGCCAGTCACCGCTTGGTAACCGGTGGTGGTGCCGTAGGCGGTCACTTACCTCGCCTTTCAGCTCATTGACAATCTCCACAGACAGGAGGGTGTCTCGTGGAAGTTCTGTTTTTAAGTCCAATTTAGTCCAGCGGTCAGAAAGGCGGCCCCCCCATGTGTAGATCTGAGACCTCTGCAGAGATCAGAGGACATATGACACAGAGGACACCCATCAAACAGCAACAGGTATGATCAGGCCACGGACAAAGGACCCTTACCCCTAATCCTAAGAGGAACTTCTGCTCATTGCCGGACACCATGCACCTGTAGTCCAGCACGTGGCTCAGCTTCTCCAGGGTCTTAGCGGTAAGAGGGGTTGGTTTGTAACTGAAAACGTCAATGTCCCGGCTCTAGAAATAAAAAAGAACCCAGATTTTGGGAAGTGGGTAGATTGAGGTCACTTACACAAAGAGGAGCTCACAAGCTGTAACTCATGATAATGGGATTAGCCAGGACAGTGGCACCCCGAGACAGACAAGTACCTGAATGAGCTGGTAGAACTTGGTCTTTGGGTCAGAGTTAGTAGGGGCCACTCGCGCCTGGTCAGGAATCTGCAAAGAAAAACGGATACTTTCACTAAAACACGTCAAACTCTACGCGAGGAACAATGTAAGACAGGGCCTAGTCTCAGCCCCTCCATTTATTTCATTACTGGGCCACCAAGTCCTATATGATGTCCATAGACCATCTCTACTCACCCCCCACAGCTTTAGGCACTCTTTACGTATGTCAGCCTGGCGCGGCTCACTCAAGGTCCTAGAAAACAAAACGTGGTCACTACACAAATTCATACCTGTATTAAAACACGAGAGCAAGGAGCAACATTTTACCTAAATAACGTAGCATTGCGACAACCAATCGCTATGGAGTCATTAATCTTAACCTGATCTAACAGCCAATGGCAGAACAGTAATTAAACATAATGTATACTGACAGCCAACCACTGCGCAGTTATAAAACCCATATATCCAGAAGAAATGCAGTTTCTTTTACTTACTGTTCTTGGACAAAGGCGTGGATCTTAGCCAGAGCTTTAATCTGCATCTCGCAGTAGCTGGATAACAAGAGGGAGAGGATGAAGAAGAGTTATAGGAGACACTAAATGCAGAGGGGAATAAGAACCAGGGAAAGCATGGTAGAGTCATTAAGCAGCACAATGGTTTTGTAGTAAACACAGGATGGTGTTATGATGGACTCTCAGCATAAGAGAGAGATCAGTCCTCACCTTTCGTTGGAGCGGACCATGTAGTCATAAAACGGACGGTCTCCTCTCAGCACCTCCAAAGGCACCAGCAGGTTTACATCCTGATCAGAGTTACGCAGCACATTGAGACGCAGGTTCACCGTAAACAAGTAATTTCGAACATCTTCTATGCCCGCCTTCAAGCCTCGGCACACTACATACCTAGTGGGGGGGAGAGTTTTTAAATATAAAGACCGAACAGAAGACATATTGGCCTATTAGAGACAGTCAAAGAATAATGTCAAAGGGAAAAGAGTACGGTCGCCTAGACAGAACTGTGCGTATGTCGGCAGTTTGAAATACACCCTTAACGGAAAGCAATCATTAAAATATTATTGTAAACTATATTGCGGAAAATGTAATACAACTGAACTAACTTTATCTTGCTACAATCTGATATAAAAAGCAATATTTAGTGTGTACTTATCAGTCTCCCCAGCAGGTGGCACTGTTGCTACCACTGTCCATCAAGAGGTTTAGTCTGACTAAAATAAGATACTACACAGAAACAACATCAGAATTAAACAATAAATATCATCAAAAACTAAATATCTATTTAATGGAATAAAGACAAATACGCGGCAATATATACAGCAGCTGGTATACGGTCTAAGTGTTCATCCACACAGCCTGGGGGAGGCAGGGTTCCCACCTCACCTCTTGGAAGTTCCGGTCACTGGTGACACCTATACAATCATTGCATTGGGAGCACTGTGACTGACAGTAGGGGGCAGGGGAGGAGAAGAAGATCTACCTCTGTCTCTACCCCACCATCACAGTGCCAGCCACAAACCTCCTAATACACAGGAGGGAGACCAGGGGATGGGTGGCACCCTCTGCCAGTGGGCAGACTTGCTGGAGGCCAGCTGACACTACAAGTGTCACCTCCAGCAGAGAAATAGAGGAAAGGGAACCATTGGTAAAATAAACACCTCTGCCATGCTCTTCCTCGTCTCTCACCGCTCACCTTTCGGAATTTGCCGGCCGGCTGGTTACCGGCTTGAAGAGACAGACCCGTTCAAAGCAGCAATACAGTAAGTAGATTAGGCCTACGCAAAATGGCGTAAACAGGTCGAAGGTCTTGCAGATGAAATGTCCTCCTGTATTGGTCACAAGAAATATTATCAATTTCCAGCTACGCTGATAAAGATCAGATACAATGAGCCAGATTCATCAGGGAGCGTCAATGCTGCAATTTTCATACAATTGCTCTTTGCATGTTCATAAACGGACTATGTGCCAGTGAGCAAAAGTGCTTTCAATTCATCGCAAATAACACTTACGTCTACCTATGGTTTGCAGGGTGGAATGGAGGAGGGATGGGGTGTATGAACATAGTGAAGGTACAGTATGGATGTGCCGAGATCAAGCGCATATACGTCCATACATGTTTTTAAGCCGTACCACTGGCACCAGCTATAGGTCAGGTGTAAGTGCCAAGTGATAGCGTTGACGGCTGTGTATACAGTTAGAACATGTGTTTGTAATCAGCAGCAACTGTAAAAATGTATTTTATGTACAGTAGACATTAATAACATCATAATAAATGTATTTCATGAAAAAAAAATAATCTTTATTGTATTTGTATTAATGATTATATTATTAACAGGTGTTAATGTATTTATTTATTTTCCTATGCGTTCTGATAGAACTTTATATTGAATATAGGCATTGTACGTATCCTGCAGTGAGTTGGGTCTGTCTGCATACAGCATGTGATGTATAGGCTGAGCGAGCTTCGTATTCCTAGAAACACTTCTCGAGATCTGCTTGGACTTGAGCTGGACATTCGTACAATTTCTATCAGATTAAAAAAAAAAAGCAACTGCTGTCAGTTTGTGTTCCCTGATGAATCAGGCCCAGTATGTTTACTGTGAGTGAGGAATAACTGGACACATAACAGACACAGACACAGAACAGACATAGACGTCACCTGTGCGGACGACGGAGAGTCCCACCAGGAACTGGCAGAGGAGCAGCTGTTTGTTTAGGATCTCCTGTATGTTCTCCTGGCCCTCCACAGAGAATCCCTGCAAAAGCGACACGTTCTCACAACACTTCACTCAAATACCCTCAGATGGCATGGTGTGGTGTGGTGTGGTGCTTTAACTTAAACAAATTCCTGTGATTAAACTTGTCACCAATATCTTTCAAAATCCATAAGGTCTTTACAAGGGATTAATCACCTCTAGGACCACCTGTTCTCCATCACTCTACACGTTACCACATTGCAATCACACACCACCAGTGCGAACAACCGAGACAGGAGAGTGTGGAGTCAGGAAAACTGGGATCTTTGTACTTCCTGTTAAATCCTTTCCTCTGAGGCTGTACGGAGGCATAAATGGTGGGTTATGTTATTCCTTTAGGAGACAAGAGAAGGAGAAGTGTAAGATAGAGATAAACATTCCTGGGTGGAGTGTTCTGTGCCCCCCTACATCCTCTTCTCACACAGCGGTAAGGGGACACAGTGAGGAATATCTTATAGCAACTCTCAACAGGTGGGGGGGGGGGGGGAGGGAATGGTTGCCTAGAAATGTACAACCACCTTGAGGATCTTCCTACGAAGTGCGGCCTCTTCACAGGTGCAAAGTGCACTTTGTAAAATTTGGAAAAGGTAGGCAGGTACGTTCATGTGGGCGCTCTGCAGACCTGTTCCATCAATACCCCATGAAAAACCGCTCACGGTCAAGTGTAGAGGTAACCGATACCCACAAATTAAGCCTATTGGATTGCAATCCTGATCCAGTAGGAGACAAACTGAGAGGAAGCCCAGCATCCCTTCCTATGTCCCACGTAAATTACAAAGTGAGCGCCCAAGCGACAGGGCTCCCGAGCCTTGGATAGAAGGATCTGTACACCACACACCACATTGAAAGAGTGAAGCACTGCCTCCATGGACTAGGTGCACAAGGATGGTATCGCTAGCTTCTGGTTGATGTGAAGACCCGCAGAAGCTTAGGTTAGAACAAGACAATACCCGGAACCACCTTGTTTATATGAAAAATAAGGTATGGAGACTCATGGGAAAGTTCTGCCAGCTCGGAGATCCAATCAGCTGAAATAAAAGCAAGGAGAAAAATGACCTTCCAGAGGGAGCACCCTGCATGACCTTTAGAACCAGGTTAAGGTCTCAAAAGCGATAAATGAGAATGTGGTCCAGTCTGTGTATATACTTGAGGAGCACCATCAAGGTGTTCAGAGCTGGGAGGATGGCCCAGACGACCAACTAATTGGTAAGATAGACACCTAAGGTGACCACGTACCCGGCTCATCATCCCAGAAGACTGGCGTGTGTAGTGACTACTATCTCGAATAACTCTACGGATGAAATTTGTGTCCCTCTGATGATCCGGAACCGGGCAGATGACTGCATCATGTCGTCAACCCTTAAATGGTAAATTGACAAGGCAGAAAAAGAGGAGACGAGTCACAGGCACATCCATGCCCGTGGGTCTTAGCAAAAAGTCAGAAGGACTTACCACTGTCCAGCTTTGGAGAGGGCCATTTAACAGTACAGAAATGGTTATTTTAGGCTGCACCAAGGAGGACAACTGGGGCTTCAAGGAACGATCCCATTACTGTTTTGCATCCAAGGAGGTAAAGGAGCTCTTGTGGTGGAGAACATCTGGTGCAGGGAGGAACTCTTCCCACTCGTAACATCCTCAAAGAAGGCGGCCAAGACAGGCACCTCTTGTCTGAGGGGTCCTTACAGGTCACCGTGTCTGTTACAGGAACTGCAGTCTTCTTCAATTTTCCCCAAGAGGTTCCATAGTTGTACATGATTTCCACAAACCTCCCTTGGTCTGTGTCTCCCTACTGCTGCAGGAGACAACTGGTCCAGGAGATACCTGGACAACTAGGACAGAGTCAGGAACGATTGAGGCTGCCAGCGCCGATAGCTTTACCCTCTCTGGCCTGCTCGCGCTGGTGGAGCGTTATTTACATTGCGGTAGCAGTGGGGATCAGGGGGCCAACACTCAAGTGGTTAGTGGTGATTGTTCAATAATTGTCTAAGCTTAAGTGCAGGGCCATCTTACCTATCTGTCTGTATTACCCAGTATTGTTTTATTGCTGTGTTTGTTCCCAATTGTAAAGCGCTACAGAATTTTCTGGTGCTATATAGATAAATGATGATGATAATGATTACGGTCAACCCCTTTAAGAAAGGGGTAAACAGGCATGTGTGCCAGTTTCAAGGCTCTATGGAGCAGCGTACACATTGTTGGACTCTTATGTATGTTAAAATAGTCATGACAATCTCAGAGGTTATTGATTTGACGTACCCCATCTGCCATCATGAAGTGCACACCCTTATGGTCTGTGTTGTCCAAAACAAAGTTGCGAAAAGCTGTGATGTTTTCTGGGCGGGTGACGTCTCCATCCCCATCGACCCCTCCTTCACCTGCCAGGGAAGAGATAAAAGAGCAGAGACCGGTAAGGACAGAGGTTACCTATACATTGAGTCAGAAAGTACACAATCTCCTATAGCCACTCTGCCTGTATAATTCTTTTGGCTTCGTTTAGCCATCTCTAATAAAGATTCCACAATTCAATCTCATTCAGGTCACAAGAGACGTTCACCACAACTTTGTTCCAATAACACAGAGTCATCGGCAGAATAAAGGAATGAACATTCTGTGGGCATCCTCCATATGGCCACTGTATAGGTCTCATCATATCCACTTACAGTCTCTAAATATTAAATGAAACAAGAGTTACCGTAATAAGGTTCAAAGAGTTCGCTGGACGCAGAGTAGAAGTCTTCTAGTTTGAAGTCGTTGGGTCCCTTTAGAGTCATGCCGAACCCTTTGGCGTGCCACTTCTTCCTCCACAAGATGTACTCCGAGAAGCCCCCTGGGCCGGCACAGACATCGGCAAAGTAAAGCAACTCAGACTCTCGATCCTTCAACAGCGGTTTCTGGAGACCAGAATGGAGCAGACGGATAACATATAAATCTCACTGATGTACGACTAGCCTGGGATTATATCCTAGCCCTGGCACAGCAATATCCTACCTCCATTAAAAAACACGTCCAAAACAGTTATAGAGTAATAAATATTAAAATATCCACAGACAAATGTTTTCTCTGCTTGTTAATTGCGTAAGAGAAACCACTTCGGATTCTAAGATATGCCTAATCAATACAGACAATGTTACACATTATATTGTATGCTTATTTAATGTTTTCATAATGGTCTGATCCAATCACAAGGTTCATTAAAAAGCCCTGAGCTCATGATACATATAAATAAAGTTCTCACCCCTTGAGAGTCCTTGGGATTTGTAAACATGTAATCAAACACGTGGTCTATATTCGCCATCTTCATCGCGGCCCTGGGGAGGTGATCAGATACTTGTTACATAATATATATCACTATTACCTAATATAACCACAATTATCATACAGACACGCACACTGTACTAAGTTCTCAATTTTCAAAGGAATGTTTGTACTAACCAAAGACATCTTACCAAAGCGGAGATAACGCCGGCAAGAGGAATCTAGGCACACCTAGGATTGTGTCTCTTCATTGGATTCTCAGCAGTAATGTCAGGAGTTATCCTCCATCATTTAATGATGATAAATAATACAAAAACTACATCCCACCTGTTTAGGAAGAAGACCCCTCGAATCATCTCGTATGGGTTAGAGCGTGTCCTGGCCCTTCTCATCTCCTCACCTTCCAGCTCATCAAATGCACTCTACAAGGAGCACAAGAAACGACAGGTGGATATTTCAGTCTAAAAGTTAATCTACAAGGTATCATTCTTCCACACAAAGAAACATTATAGGCGTAAGGAGTAGTAAGATATTAAAGAGAAGAGTCATCAAGTTGTGGTGCACAGGGGAAACATTAGTAAATTAAAACTACAATCTTTATTTCCTACATTCTAAAATTGTAAGGGGACTGCTATCATTCTAAACTGGCAAAATATTTAAAGTAGCAGAACAAACTGACACAATTGTGGATTAAAATTGAAGTTGAGGGTAGTGGCTGCTCACATTCTCATTAATCATTAGACGTTTATCTACTATATTATTTTATATTTATTGTAATAATGTATATATTTTTTATATGGTTCTGGAGAGATCTTGCATATATAGGAGAGTGTTTGTATGTAGACCCCGTTTTGTTTTACATATAGGAGAGCGTTCTTTCTGACCTGAATAATATAAAGGGAGTGGAACAATAAAAAATAATTGCGCCTTGTAAATGACCTAATATTAATAAATATATTTGAGATCAATACAAAGATTTGTCCAACATAACAAAAAAAAAGAAATAGAGAGGACAAGGGGTTGGTAGTTGGAAGTTTACCATAGGAAGGATTCTTTACTGTAAGGGTGGTTACGCAATGGAATCCCTGTCCACATGAAGGGCTGATGGCAGATTAATTAGCAGAATGTATAAGGATATAATGAGGGTAATTGATCCTGGGAATTTAACCAATTACTATTTCTGGGGAAAGGAAATAAATTATTCCCCACACTGGGGTTTTATTTTGCCTCTTCTGGACCATTTATGAAAGGACGATGCTCCTGTGTCTTGTATGGTCTGTGCTTCATGGATCATTATATTGCTTATATTAATATCTGCCTGAACACGTTTGTGATCCAGTATGTACTGTGATTATATTTGGTGATTCAGTAACATTATGATTTGCTCCTTATGAATGATTTTCTGGGATGCGGCATTGAGAACTGCTCACATATAGTTTTACTTAGACTGTTCTCACAATCACACGATTAGTAAGTCATATACACACAGTAATGGGGATTGTAATTGATCAGTGTTGGAGTCTCATCTGACATCTATATGGAACAAATCCAGTCAAACTTGTTTTTCTTCTGCCTCTCTCCCTGAATGGATGAATAAATATCCAATATAAACAACAAAGGCAGCACTGACAGAGATACTGTATTTGTAGTTTGTGGAGGATCATGTTTTGCATAGTTTAGTTTCAGAGTTGAAGCAGCTCAAAGTGAGACCAAGAGTCGGCCTACGGAGAGACAGCTGGCGCGGGAGGGGGGATTATTGTACATTGCAGACTCTTTATTCTCACTGTAGAAGTTCTGACAATAAGTCTTTCTACCAAGAGGAAGAACAGTCTAATGTCTGCAACGTGACCCCCCTCTCGGGAGTTACAGGACTCTTCCTGTAGGGCCAAGGATTGGAAAGAGATATTTTCCTGGCTGGTATAGATGTAAATGATGGGAAAAGATACTTAAAGATTAGCACCTTGCACTCCAAAAGGCTACTCAGAAGCTTCTCTCGGCAGAATTCAGTCTCGTCGTCTATGATCATCTTCCTCTGCAACACAAGATGGCAGTAGAGAGCATTAGCCTAACTCACTAATTAGGGGTCTTTAGGTAAGGAACAGGCAAACAGAGTAGATTTAAACTGGTTCATCCACTGTCCACCAATATACCAACAAGAGCCAAGTCCAAGGGCGATAACTAAATTTCCATAGTAATTACAATATGGTTGGAGTGGAGGATTGTGCTCGGTCATTGGCTCCATCCTCAATAGTATCTTGCACTCCTCCCAGTCATACACAAAGCTGAAGATGTGGGATATATGCCATCTGAGAGATGAGATGTAACTATCACTGTCCACGGCTCTCAGTCATCCCCACACAATTACATACACCTCGAGCAGCGGGAGAGAGATTTCCTTCTCCCACTCGCAATCACTGTTCTACAAACTCCTGTCCAATCTTCCACATTGCTGCTGTGTGGTCCAATCACCATCCTGCATTCCTCACTGTTATCCAATCACCATTTTACCTTGCCTGCTGTCATCCAATCAGACAGCTCGTCAGCATCAGGGATCTCTGTGGTGCATTCTGGAAACCATTCGACTTCTTCGTAAGCTGTGGCCTAAAGCAACAAAGCCCATTAGAGTTTCATCTATCAGGAGAGTCTATTATGATGATCATTATCCTTATTTATAGCACACCAGCACAGCCAGTGGTGTACACTTCAGGACATCCCCCAGTCTCCGGACCCTGCATACTGTAATCCACACTCACCTCCGGCAGGTCCTTCCAGCTTACATTCAGTTCCTTCTCGAACCCTTTTAAGATCAGACCAAGACCTCTGCGCCCTTTCTGTTTGGACGTCTCGATGATTTCCTTTCGGCCCTGACTGTACTTCCCCAAACCTTCTCCCTCGCGGAAACCCATCTTGGCCTATTAGGACAAAACAGTATTATTATTATTATTATTATTATTTGTTAGGCGCCACAAGGTATCCACAGCGCCGCACACAGTACTAACAGTAGACTATACAGGGTGAAACCATACAGAACATAAACAAAAAGTACCAATACTTCAGAAACTCCAGCCAGTCATATGCAGTAAAGACGGAGCAGAAGAACAGGTATGGAGACAGGAGGGGAGGGGGCCCTGCTCATACGAGCTTACATCCTAAGGGGGGGTAAACAGACCAGGCACAAGAGGAGCCAGTTGAGGCAAGAGGAGAGAAGGGAGGACGAGCAAAGGGAGGAGATGGGGGTTAAGTAGATGGTTGGTAGGCTTTGAGGAAGAGGTGAGTTTTGAGTGCACGTTTGAAGGAGCACAGAGTAGGAGAGAGGCATATGGAACGAGGGAGGTCGTTCCAGAGAAGGGGGGCTGCACGGGAAAAGTCTTGGATTCTGGAGTGGGAAGAGGTGATAAGAGTGGAGGAGAGGCAAGTGGAGGAGGAGAGTGGAGGACAGTATATAAGAGTTAGGCAGAGGAGGGGACACCCCAAAGACTACAGCATTATATCATGCATCGGAAATACAGGGTCCTCTTGTTGTAACCACTTTCTAAAATATTCAGTCACTCTACACAGAGGATCTTCTTTGCATGTTGCTCACTTTCCTGGAGTAAAATGAAGCCACATTCTTAGTTTTGTACTTAGTGTTCTAACTAAACATCGGAGCCATTGTCACACTCCCCCGACTTGCGGGGGAGACAGGGGGACACAAGCAGTTTGCTAGTTACCATGAGTTTCTGGGAGACACTGTTAAACATGGAGTAATTAGAGGATGTTCCTTCGGCAAGGGGGTCCGAGGTGCTCTGTTTACCCCCAAACCCGAAGACCGGTCTCTTCTCATCGCTCTCACTGTCGGAGCCAGTCCCACTTGTGGAAGACTCTGCGGAAGAAGAATATTAAACATAACATTTAGAATCTTCGTACGTGAAATGTGAATAGTGAACAGTAAGCAAAAGACCTGAGATTATTGTATTAAATGACATTGTCTTTGGAACTCTCTCCCTCGCACAATAAGACTCTCCTCTGTTCTACAAACTTTCAAGCGTTCTCTGAAAACCTACCTATTCAGACAAGCTTATAATATTCCTCAACCACCATCTTAACCTCACTACCTTTAGCCTGTTACACAATTTCACAGAAGACAACTACCCCCGGACCAGCATTGTTGTGTGACAGGATCATTTAGCTTATAAGTCACCTTACCTTTGCAGTCTGGCTGGGCCAAGATGCAAAATGTATACTTAGCCTCATGTGTCAATCTCCCATTGTCCCATAGATTGTAAGCTTGCGAGCAGCCTTCTCACCTCTTTGTCTGTTTTACCCAGTTTGTTTATTAGTTTATTACGTTTGTCCCCAATTGTAAAGCGCTACGGAATATGTTGGCGCTATATAAATAAATGATGATGATGATGATGATGATTGTCTTACAGTACTGGGTACCCGAGTAATGCCATCTACCACAGGAGGAAACGCTTCCCGGAGCTGATGGATACGGCCAAAGACCCTATATATGTCCACAGCGATGGAACGTTTCATCAATTACAGGTAAAGATATTAATTGGGCTTTGTGGATACGTCCAGACTTCCCCACACTGACACGTCAGACAAGAACAACAGAAATTAGCTACGTCAGACTCCATGCGAGGCCAGTAAAAGTTGTGTGCCAACCTGGCTTTTGTTTTTAATACGCCTAAATGTCCAGCTATGGGTATGTCATGGGCAATTCTCAGCAATTGTACTATAATCTGTCGCTCTCCCAACCAGACCTGCCGTGGGTCAGTAGAGATGGTTCCCCTGTACAAACTCCCCTGATCCCTTTCTTTGTCAGACTCCTCAGGGTCTCTAAGCTGGGATCTCTGTGTAACGCAGCCTGGAACTGCGGACTCTGGTTCTTTGTGAGAGTACCTCAGCTGCCCTCTGGGTTGTTTGGCAGGTATCTAAGGGAGTGTGGTCTAGTAGATGACCCCCCTCCCTATACAGACCAGAACTCTGATGTCTGGGTGATGAACATTCTGCCTACGGGTCACAGCGGCGATGTGAGGACCGCTCCCACCCGTTAGTGCCCCCACCACCGCTGATCTATCACCAGATCTTGAAAGTTTGCGTGAGATGCAACAGAGATGGTAACTGAAGAAATCTAGGTAATTAAAGGTTTACAGTGGTAGATAGTAAGTCTGTGCTTAGAACACTAGGCTCACATCAACCCCAGTCTCCTTCATAGACTCCCCCCCTCACCCCAAATGAACCACACAGACCCCCCCAACAGGACAGCATAGACACACCAGCAGCTGCTAAAGGTCATTTCTATACCGGACTGACCTTACACCGTAAATACCAGACATCTCTGGTACTTTCCTCCTATGTTCCCTATATATTTTTCTATATATGTATGAATCCCCACCACATTTAAAAACAAGGGTTCCTCAATGAACCTCGAAACAATGATTTCTATGAAAATATTTACATTACGATATATTTGCATATTTAAAAAATACAGCAAAAGATATTTCTTCGGATCATTTCCATTGTCTAAATGTTTGAATGAAACACAATACAGATACATTCTTGTGCAAGACGACATTCTTAGAGGTAAAGTTATAGAGGACCCTGGGTACAGATATGACGGTATAGTACAGGATACCATGATGTGACAGTAGAGAAGTATAGACGAGTAACACTTGCCTTGGGTGCCATGATTGCTGTACTGAGTGTCATCATCAGAGGTTGAGCTCAAGTTGAGCCCCAACGACTCTTCACGTTGTTTCTTCTGTCGACTGAAGGAGCTGCTCTGGAGTTCGCGCTCAGCTCGTCTCTTCATTCTCACTTCTGACATGTGAGTGTGAGAATATAATGTTAAGAGTATGAAAAATGTGTGCATTATAAAGCAAAAGCTGATCACAATCTGATTGGTCTTAAATCTAAACTCCGGCCATTCTACTCTCCAACTAATAAGAAGGATGTTAAGCGATTAATTTACTTTTAATTCCTTTTCTACAAAGCTAAATAATAAGATATCAGCCTTTATGCTAGTATGCTAGCTTAAGCCCTCCATTGCCAGCAGGATCTCCATACGTACAGCCAAGAGAAAATAGCTTATACAATTAGAAACAGAAAATCTGAGCAGATAAATAATAGTAGAACTTAAGTCCCAGAGGGACCCAGAAGGCACCCCGCGATCTTCCCAAATCTTAATTTAGGGGGAGAAAAGCCCTTGAGCCTCTTGCTCAAATCCTCAATAACCATCTATACCTTTAGTTAGAAAAACAATACCTCCACATTGTAATGATTGTAAACTAGCATCTTAGGAGCAAAGAAATCACCACTTAAACCTTTTTTTAAAGTATAGCGCAGGAATTCTCCAGTATTAGAGAGCTCCGCCTCCTGCTAGGGCTGAGTGTGAGAGAGCTCCGCCTCCTGCTAGAGCTGAGGGTGGGGGTTCTATCCCTTCTCTGGTGCAAGTGCCATGAACACTGCATTTATACTGCTTCCCAACAATTAGAGTGCCAAGGTGTCATGTTATAACCCGTCGTGTCGTTAGTCAAACCCTGCCTACACTGATATCACCAGGGCACCTGATTAATATAGGAGCACGGTTCAGCCACAGTAACACAGCTACGATCACTGGAAACCAGTGCTACTGATTCTTTGCAGATGCATGGCAGGTGGGCTTCCAGTGCGGAGGGTAAGAAGCAGCACAAAAGAGGGCATGCTCCAGTAAACATGACCACTGGGATTTGCCCAGAACTGCAGGGTGTCATATTATGCTATTGAAATTGAGAGCAAAATGATTTCAGCAGGTGATCTGATGTGCAGCAACTTTATGAATTAGAGTTAAAAACTGAAATACAAGACTTTTAACCCCCTTCTACACAGACAGATATACGGTAGATGACATATTTACATGATCAACAACCCAAGGCCAGTGATCATAAGCCATGCACACTCAGGAAGTGTATATTCGCCATTTTTACCATGTTTTGGAGAAGCACACTGGGATACTTCTGTAGGGATCTTATATACTATACTTACAGGGTGCATGGGAGGCAGCTCAAGAAACGATTGGATTCCCAGATGGCATTGAGTCTCCTTCAGGTCATCACCAGCGCCCTGGTTGGAGCACTATGCGGCTGTGCGAGAGAGGGAAACTGATATAAGAGAAACCCAGTGTCTGCTCAGGATGTCCCCTAACATACATCACACTCAATGTAATGAGTTTACACTAAATAAGAGTGTGTAAACCAAAGGACAGAGGAGTTAAGGGAAATACACCCTCATGATGTGATTACAAGGGAATGGATAGTGTGTACAGCATGTGTGGAGACAGTGGAATAACAATGGCATATGGGAAGTAATGTATTTACGTAGCTGCTGTCAGACTAGTATATAGGTTACACAGCTGGTGAGATGCTAAGGCGATATACTGGGTGCTGATAAATCACTTACAATCAATTAATTAAAACACACAAACACAATCAGTGGCAACATTATTAGATACACCTCCTTGTTAATGCAAATATCCAATCAGCCAATGCATAGAGGCATGTAGACATGGTCAAGAGGTTCAGTTGTTGTTCAGACCAAACACCAGAATAGGGAAGAAATGTGATCTAAGTGACTCTGACCATGGAATGATTGTTGGTGCCAGACGAGGTGGTTTGAGTATCTCAGCAACTGCTCTTTTCCTGGGACACTCATGCACGATAGCCTCTAGAGTTTACGGAGAATCGTGCATAAAACAAAAAACATACAGTGAGTGTCAGTTCTGTGGGTCAAAACACCTTGTTAAAGATAAAGGTCAGAAGAGAATGGCCAGACTAATTCAAGATGACAGGAAGGAGATTGTAACTCGAATAACTATGCAGTATGCAGAAGAGCATCTCTGATTGCACTGCACGTCGAACCTTGAAGTGGATGGACTGCAGCAGCAGAAGATCACACCAGGGGGTAAATGTATCATAGTCCGGTTTTTGCATCCCGCGCGAGATGACAGCTAAAATTGAAAGCGGCGCTGCCTTGTAAAGGCAAGTTTCCCTTTACAAGGCAACGCCGCTTTAAATTTTAGCTGTCATCTCGGCGATCTCGCGCGGGATGCAAAAACCGGACTATGATACATTTACCACCAGGTTCCACTCTGTCAGCTAAGAACAGGAAACTGAGGCTACAGTGTGCACAGATCACCAAAACTGGACAGACGAAGACAGGAAAAACGTTGCCTGGTATGACAAGTCTCCATTTCTGCTGCAACATGCAGATGGTAAGGTCAGAATTTGGCGTCAACAACATGAATCCCTGAATCCATTATACCAATTAAGCACTGTTTAAATGCCACTGCCCACATAAGTATTGTTGTTGACCGTGTGCATCCCTTAGTGGCCCAAGCCTACCCATCTTCTAATGGCTACTTCCAGCATGATAACTCGTCATCTCAAGCTGGTTCCACAAACATGACAATGAATTCAATGTACTCCAATGGCCTCGACAGTCCCAAGATCTCAATCCAATAGAGCATCTTTGGGATGTGGTAGAACAGGAGCTTCACAGCATTAATGTGCAGCCAACAAATCTGCAGCAACTCCGTGAGAACATGGACCAGAGACCATGCCACGAAAAAAATCATGTTGTTCTTGGGGCTACCCAGTACTAGAAAAGTGCACTTAATGTGGCCACTGAGTGTGTGTATTTAGACTGTACATAAACTAAGGAGCAATATATACATTTTATATGGGGGGTACAACAGAGATGTATACATTACATTATAACAGATACACACTATCATGCTGAAATGGAGCTACATGTTATATACAGGGTATACAGATACTATAGTGGTGTATACACATTATATAGAGGTATACACAGTATATGACGATAAATACATTATAGAAGGAGTGTACACATGCTCTATGAGGAGCTATACGTTATATTTTGGGTATACAGACACTATGGATGGGGTACCCACACTAGATATCTATACATTATATACGGGGTATACTCACACTATAGAGAGATCTATATGTTATCTCTGAGTATATACACTATAGGGATATAAGTACATTATACAGAGGGCACATACACTATAGGGAGCTATACGTTATATATAGAGAGATATACGTTATATGGAGGACACTGTCAGTCTCTCCGCGGCCGCGGTCTCCGGTTTCCTATCTCCGGGTGTTTACTCCTCAGTGACACAGTGACGTCATCTCCTCCCGCCGCCGCCCGGCGCCTCCATGTGACGTCACCGGCTGCCCGGCTCACTGCCTGCTGCTAGTTACCATGGTCCTGTGCCAGCCTGGCCTCCCTGCATGGGGTATGGTGCCTGCTGTGCTCAGTACCCAGTGTGTGTGTATAGTATATGTGGTATATACTGTCCACTACCTGTGTATAGTATCTGTGGTATATACTGTCCATTACCTGTGTATAGTATCTGTGGTATATACTGTCCACTACCTGCGTATAGTATCTGTGGTATATACTGTCCATTACCTGCGTATAGTATCTGTGGTATATACTGTCCACTACCTGTGTATAGTATCTGTGGTATATACTGTCCATTACCTGCGTATAGTATCTGTGGTATATACTGTCCACTACCTGCGTATAGTATCTGTGGTATATACTGTCCACTATCTGTGTATAGTATCTGTGGTATATACTGTCCACTACCTGTGTATAGTATCTGTGGTATATACTGTCCACTACCTGTGTATAGTATCTGTGGTATATACTGTCCATTACCTGTGTATAGTATCTGTGGTATATACTGTCCATTACCTGTGTATAGTATATGTGGTATATACTGTCCACTACCTGTGTATAGTATATGTGGTATATACTGTCCACTACCTGTGTAGAGTATATGTGGTATATACTGTCCACTACCTGCGTATAGTATATGTGGTATATACTGTCCACTACCTGCGTATAGTATATGTGGTATATACTGTTCACTACCTGCGTATAGTATATGTGGTATATACTGTCCATTACATGTGTATAGTATCTGTGGTATATACTGTCCACTACCTGTGTATAGTATATGTGGTATATACTGTCCACTACCTGCGTATAGTATATGTGGTATATACTGTCCACTACCTGTGTATAGTATCTGTGGTATATACTGTCCGCTACCTGCGTATAGTATATGTGGTATATACTGTCCACTACCTGTCTATAGTATCTGTGGTATATACTGTCCACTACCTGTCTATAGTATCTGTGGTATATACTGTCCGCTACCTGCGTATAGTATATGTGGTATATACTGTCCACTACCTGCGTATAGTATCTGTGGTATATACTGTCCACTACCTGCGTATAGTATATGTGGTATATACTGTTCACTACCTGCGTATAGTATATGTGGTATATACTGTCCATTACATGTGTATAGTATCTGTGGTATATACTGTCCACTACCTGCGTATAGTATATGTGGTATATACTGTCCACTACCTGTGTATAGTATATGTGGTATATACTGTCCACTACCTGTGTATAGTATATGTGGTATATACTGTCCACTACCTGTGTATAGTATATGTGGTATATACTGTCCACTACCTGTGTATAGTATATGTGGTATATACTGTCCACTACCTGTGTATAGTATATGTGGTATATACTGTCCACTACCTGTGTATAGTATCTGTGGTATATACTGTCCATTACCTGTGTATAGTATCTGTGGTATATACTGTCCACTACCTGTGTATACTATAGGTGGTATATACTGTCCATTACATGTGTATATTATAGGTGGTATATACTGTTCACTACCTGTGTATAGTATCTGTGGTATATACTGTCCACTACCTGTGTATAGTATCCAGTACTCTCTATAGTATTTATGGTAATAATTGCAATTTATATATTATCCAGTACGTGTGTATAGTTCCCAGTGCTCTATATAATATATTTGGTAATAATTGGGATCATTGTACCCAGTACCTGTTTTCCTTTTCACTCCTCCATAGCTGCCTTTACTATGGGTTTGTTTAGCTAGAAATAGGTCAAACAAAAATTTCTCTCAGTGAGTTTATAACCCAGCTCCTCCCTTTCCTCCAGTTCTTTTCTGTCTCTAGACAGGTGAACTAGGGAGAAGGTTGTGGTTTCTTGTAGGGCAGGTCTTACGGGTATTCTTGGTTCCAGTAACTCGCCACTTGTGGGGTAAACCGACAGTAGTGTCTGCGCAGCGCTTCATCACTGGGCGCCAGGAAGCGGCTAACTGAACCCTGGACTGCTACATAAGTGTTCTCTGTTGAGGAGTAAAGTGATCATCACTACAGAGTACAGCTGCCTCATATCAGCAAGATAGAGCCTAAACCCAATCCTAAAATGCTGAAGAGCACCCGCTCCAGTTAAGCCCCAAAGTTATGGATGTTTTATTCTATGGATACTATTAGTAATAATGTTCCCTTTTCCAGCACTTTTGTAGATCACGGGGAAAGCAAGAAAGAAAATAAAAAACAATAACACAGAATTTGTGCAGCTTGTGATTTTTTTTTTACAGCAGATTCTGAAGGAGAGTTTTGTGTCATATGCAATTATAAGAACAAAGGATAGAGTCAGACACGTGAACAATTTAAGGAGCTTATTATATGAAGGAGAGTCCTTTGTAACTAAGGATAATTTGTACAAGTATAGATATGGAAGACATAGGCTCAGTTGAGGGATTCTGCAGAAATGTTGGAACATTCTTCTAGTGATGACTGAGGTTAAACACCCAGGTTATTTAATCTGGATAATGTAGGAAATCTCAAATGAATACAAGTGTATGGGAATTAGCTAAACTTCAATTTCTACAATTACTCAAACCTCTCTTTTTGATGAGCACATTAGGAATAAGGTTTTTTTCTATATCAAGTGGTGAAAGTTTGGTTTGTAAAGAATGGACCCAAGTGAAGAAATGTCAATTTAATTCAAAGAGATTAGAGCTGATGTATCTGTTTGTATCAGATGAAGAAGCTCAAAAGTGGAGTTCAGTCCCAAGAGTTGACGCAGCTATAGTTAGAATGTCTACTTTTGACCATTCCAGATCGACTATTCCACTGGAAGACGGTGGTTCTTTGAAGGGATCCTATAGACAGGGAAGCAGAGAGCTCTTTGAAATGCTATAGCATAGGTAGTCAGGGCTTTAAAGTTATGGGGTAAAAACCTCAATACAGACATCCAGGGAAAGTTGGAACAGACAAAACCTAATGAGAAGTGTTGAAATTATGCAAAAAATCATAAATTCCTCTGTGAGGCATCCTTGAATACTGTTCTTTTTTTCTACAAGAGCTATAGCAGCAGTGGTAACGAGAGCCCTGTGGTTACAGCTTTGTGCAGCAGACGCCTTGTCAAAGAACAACCGGGATAAACTTCCATTTCAAATAGCTATTTTCAGAGATTATTAGACACTATGACACAAGATATCTGGTGGGAAATCAAACAGATCACTATAAGATCATAGAGCCAGAAATCTTCCACCTTCATGGCCAGGTCGTTTAAGAAGCTATAGGCCAGGAAGGCAATATACCAGGAGTAATGTCTTTACTGCACCTAGAGAGTCCATTCAGCTATTCAGATCAAAGACCATAACAATACCTATTGTCAGGATCTCCGTCCCCAATAACACCTATAGCGTCCACTATTTCAGGTCAGTGGGTATTGGACACGGTAAAGAGGGGTTACAGAATAGAGTTCAGTCATTATCCCAGAGGAATGACTTTGTCCGTTTCAAAGCTCTATAAAGCAAGATGGAGATAAAGGTGTTACATGAAAGTCTGCAAGGTCTCGTGAGAATCGAGGCAATTTTTCAAGTTTCCCTAGAGCAAGAAGGGAGGGGCTATTATTCCAGACTGTACCTCGTCCGGAAAGCTTCAGGGAACTTTCATCATCAACATTTCATCAACATTTATTTATATAGCGCCAGAAAATTCCGTAGCACTTTACAATTGGCACAGTTCTGGATTTGAGAAGACTCGACAAGTTTCTACATGCATTTTGAAATGGAATCCATGAAATCCAGCACAGGGGACTTTATGATATCCATAGACCTTCAGGGTGCCTACTTTCATGTTCCTGTAGCAATGCAGTAGAAGAAATTTATTTCAGGTTGGTGACCTCCCTGAGAACTTTTACCAAATTTCTAGTCAAGTGGTAGCAGAACTAAGGAAACAAGATTTCCAGATATTTGGACGACATCCTCGTAGTGAGTGAATCAGAAGAGAATGCCCCAGAATAGTCCTAGTGATAAAGCTCCTGCAGCAACATGGGTGGGTTAAGACCAAGAAAAAGAAGGTGACAGCTATTGGGAATGTTTTTCTCAGCAATAGGAGTACTCTCGTGGGCAAATTGGCACATGCCGGATTCAACTGGAGCACTTGAGGAATTGGAGTCGCAATGTAACGGTCCTGAGACTGAAGTTTCAAGAAGGAAGGAAGGCCACATGGGAATAATATAATGAGAATGGTCTATGGCGTACGGGTTTGGTCTACAGTCAAGCAATAAGGCAAAGCGGTTCAGGGGCGTAGTTTAAGGACAATCTAAGGTTACTACACAAATAGTGGATGAATGGAGGCAGAACAGCATCAACAACAACAGGAACTAGATTACCGTCAGGAGCACAATAATCTGGCAAGAAGACAGGAACAGACAAGGCTCTTAGTGGAAGTCAGAGGGTGGAGCTAGGGCATGATGGAACGTCAGGAGAATAGTTCAACTGCGCTAGAACACAGAGTAAAGGCAAAGAGCTGTCCAGCAGCTAGAATAGCTCAGTCAGCAGAGCAGCAGTCTATAGAAGCAGAGGCTCCAGGTGCGAATCATGACAAAACTCTCTTTGCAGAATGTCATCGGGCTGTTTTAGGAGCAGGCTTGTTTGGATGTCTAAGGTGAAACAGTCTAGTTCGGCGGTTCCCAAACTGTGCGCCAGGGAGCCGGGGCGCTGTCACAGGGGTGCCGCGATTGCCCTAGAAAAAAGAAGAAAAAAAACAACAAAAAAAAAACGTACCCATCATCCAGCGCCGGATCCTCCTCCTCACTGACTGCCGGGCGTGACCTCATCATGTCCGGCAGCCTCAGTGAGGAGCAGCAGCAGAGAAGACGTCAGGGAAGAAGGTAAGTAAAGAAGAGTGAAGGGGGGCACTGAGAGACACGCTGAAGGGGACAGAGAGACGCTGAAGGGGGACAGAGAGAGGCTGAAGGGACAGAGAGACACAGAACGGACACAGAGAGGCTGAAGGGGGACAGAGAGACACTGAAGGGGGACAGAGAGAGGCTGAAGGGGGACAGAGAGACACTGAATGGACAGAGAGAGGCTGAAGGGGGACAGAGAGAGGCTGAAGGGACAGAGAGACAGAACGGACACAGAGAGGCTGAAGGGGGACAGAGAGACACTGAAGGGGGACAGAGAGAGGCTGAAGGGGGACAGAGAGACACTGAATGGACAGAGAGAGGCTGAAGGGGGACAGAGAGAGGCTGAAGGGGGACAGAGAGACACTGAATGGACACAGAGAGGCTGAAGGGGGACAGAGAGACGCTGAAGGGGACAGAGAGACACTGAAGGGGGACAGAGAGACGCTGAAGGGGGACACAGAGAGGCTGAAGGGGACAGAGAGACACTGAAGGGATACAGAGAGAGGCTGAAGGAGGAGGGCAGAGAGACACTGAAGGAGGGGGATAGAGAGAAACTGAAGGAGGGGGACAGAGAGACACTGAAGGAGGGGGACAGAGAGACACTGAAGGAGGGGGACAGAGAGACACTGAAGGAGGAGGGCAGAGAGAGACACTGAAGGAGGGGGACAGAGACGCTGAAGGAGGGGGACAGAGACACTGAAGGAGGAGGGCAGAGAGACGCTAAAGAAGGGGGACAGAGAGACACGGAATGGACAGAGAGAGGCTGAAGGGGGACAGAGAGAGGCTGAAGGGGGACAGAGACACTGAAGGGGACAGAGACGCTGAAGGGGGACACAGAGAGGCTGAAGGGGACAGAGAGACACTGAAGGGATACAGAGAGAGGCTGAAGGAGGAGGGCAGAGAGACACTGAAGGAGGGGGACAGAGAGACACTGAAGGAGGGGGACAGAGAGACACTGAAGGAGGGGGACAGAGAGACACTGAAGGAGGAGGGCAGAGAGAGACACTGAAGGAGGAGGGCAGAGAGAGACACTGAAGGAGGGGGACAGAGAGACGCTGAAGGAGGGGGACAGAGAGACGCTGAAGGAGGAGGGCAGAGAGACGCTAAAGAAGGGGGACAGAGAGACGCTGAAGGAGGGGGACAGAGAGACACTGAAGGAGGAGGGCAGAGAGAGACACTAAAGGAGGAGGGCAGAGAGACACTGAAGGAGGGGGACAGAGAGAGACTGAAGGAGTGGGACAGAGAGAGATGCTGATGAAGAGGGACACAGAGTGTGAGATGGCGAAGAGGGGGACACAGGGTGTGAGATGGCGAAGATGGGGACACAGGGTGTGAGATGGCGAAGAGGGGGACACAGGGTGTGAGATGGCGAAGAGGGGGACACAGGGTGTGAGATGGCGAAGAGGGGGACACAGGGTGTGAGATGGCGAAGAGGGGGACACAGGGTGTGAGATGGCAAAGAGGGGGACACAGGGTGTGAGACAGGGCCGGATTTACCGCTAGGCAACCTAGGCACCTGCCTAGGGCCTAGCGGCTCTCGGGGGGCACAGCTGGGGGGGGCAGGAGTAATTTTTAAAAAAATGAAGAAAAAAAATCGGCCCCTCCCCCGAGTCGCGGGGGGGGGGGGGGATGCCGCGAGTCGGGGGAAGGGGGGGTGCCGCGAATCGGGGGAGGGGGGGTCAGGTGCCGCGAATCGGGTCCCGGCAGCCTCTTCTCCTCTCAGTGTCTCAGTGATAGAGAGAGGAGCGATCACGTGACTCTTTCTTTTTTTTTCTTTTTTTTTTACATCTGGACTGACGGAGGAGGAGCAGCGCGCAATAGAAAGGTAAGTAAAACAAGGGACATAAGTGGTGATGGTGAAGGGGCACAGAAGTGGTGATGGTGAAGGGGCACAGAAGTGGTGATGGTGAAGGGGCACAGAAGTGGTGATGGTGATGGGCACAGAGGTGGTGAAGGGGCACAGAAGTGGTGATGGTGAAGGGGCACAGAAGTGGTGATGGTGAAGGGGCACAGAAGTGGTGATGGTGAAGGGGCACAGAAGTGGTGATGGTGAAGGGGCACAGAGGTGGTGAAGGGCACAGAGATGGTGATTGGCACAGAAGTGGTGATGGTGATTGGCACAGAAGTGGTGATGGTGAAGGGCACAGAGGTGGTGATGGTGAAGGGCACAGAGGTGGTGATGGTGAAGGGCACAGAGATGGTGATTGGCACAGAAGTGGTGATGGTGATTGGCACAGAAGTGGTGATGGTGATTGGCACAGAAGTGGTGATGAGCACAGAGGTGGTGATGGTGAAGGGCACAGAGGTGGTGATTGTGAAGAGGCACAGAGGTGGTGATGGGCACAGAGGTGGTGATGGTGATGGGCACAGAGGTGGTGATGGTGAAGGGCACAGAGGTGGTGATGGTGAAGAGGCACAGAGGTGGGGATGGTGATTGGCACAGAAGTGGTGATGGTGAAGGGCACAGAGGTGGTGATGGTGAAGAGGCACAGAGGTGGTGATGGTGATTGGCACAGAAGTGGTGATGGTGAAGGGCACAGAGGTGGTAATGGGCACAGAGATGGTGATTGGCACATTGGTGGTGATGGTGATTGGCACAGAGGTGGGGATGGTGATGGGCACAGAGGTGATGGGGAAAGGGCACATGTGATATTGTGAAGGGGCAAAAGTGACAATGAAGGGGCACAGTGTGATGATAGAGGGACAAAAGTGACAAGAGCACATACTTGGATTTATGCGTATTATTTTTGCAAACAACTTAAGTAAGTATTTCTGCCCTGACTTCAATATTTATTATGTTGTTTTGACCCAACTACTTAAAAAAACGGGACTGCTTGGTAATTATTTAGGAGTGCCTTTTTCTGCAGCAGGGTGGCCTTGCTCTTTTCACATGTTAGGTACGCCCCCAAAGATGCAAGCCACGCCCTCACCTCCTTTGGCGGCGGCACATGCTTTCATATCTACTTAACTATAGGGGTATATGGTAGGCATGCGGCGGCACATGCTTTCACTTCTACGTAACTATAGGGGTATATGGTAGGCTGCAAAAATATAGTGCTATGGATTGTTTCAGGGAGGGGGCCCAAAAACAGTATCCTGCCTAGGGCCCTATGAGGTCTAAATCCGGCTCTGGTGTGAGATGGCAAAGAGGGGGACACAGGATGTGAGATGGCGAAGAGGGGGACACGGTGTGAGATGGCGAAGGGGATACAGAGTGATATGATAAAGGGGCACAATGTGATGGTGAAGGGGTCTAAATACATCTTACGTCATTTTGACCCAAGTACTTAAAAAACGGGACTACCCAGTAATAATTTTTGCTTTGGGGTGCCTTGGAAAAATTATGGTGACCTAACGGTGCCTCGAGCTGAGAAAGTTTGGGAACCACTGGTCTAGTTAATCTAGAGACATGAACATTTTCTACTGGCTCCAAGAATTTTCTTACGGACCATATCCCCCTTATTTCACCAGATACTGTAATCTATTCCTCTGGATTCTAGAGTCCAGGATCTCTTCAACAATAAGTTCTTGTCCCCCCACAATGACTGATTGTGGTGGGGCCAAAATCCGACCAGGAAAGGGGTTGTGATGAAATGGTTTAAACAAGGAAACATGGAATACCGGATGTATTTTCATAGAGGCTGGAAGTTCTAAACAGAAAGCAACTTGGTTAATTTGGGATAGAATCTTAAATGGTCCAAAACATATCTTACCTAATTTCGGAGAACGTATCTGTTGTTGAGGTTTTTAATGGATAGCCAGACTTTGTCTCCAATCTTAAAATTGGCTACAGCACTATGGTGCCTGTCTGTGTCTGCAGCTTGTTTATAAAGTTATTGAGCTTCTCTCAAAGTCTTAGTAAGCCTCTTATGAGCTTCTTGTAGAATTGTGATTCTATCAGTCACAGTTGGAATTCGCGTGGAAACTGGGATATTCGAAATAAACGTTGGATGGAACCCACAATTCGCAAAGAAAGAACTTTGGGAAATTGAACTGTGTTCAGAGTTATTGTAAGAAAATTCAGCAGTGAGTAGAAAATCCATCCAATCATCTTGAAGATAACTAATAAAACATTTTAAATATTGTTCAACAGTCTGATTAGTCCTTTCAGTTTGTCCATTAGATTGTAGGAGGAAAAAAGAGGACAGATTAAAATTTTTACAAACTTAGAATCAAACTGAACACCTCAATCAGAAACTATATCATCGGGGAGGCTGTGAAGCCTGAATATTTCCTAAGTTTATAAGTTCTGCAGTTTGTTCAGCAGTGAGAAACCCTGTAGCAGGGATAAAATGAGCCATCTTAGTAAGACAATCCACTACCACTAGGATTGTTGTCATCCTTTTTGAAGGAGGTAGATCAATTATGAAATCTAGAGATAGATCTCCAAGGGAGGAGATTGAATAAGAAGAGGTTGGAGTAAATCCGGTAAGTTGTGTGGATGTTACACACTTACCTGTCCCCGTTCCAGCACCTTCGATCCTCTGCCTCTGGGTCTCTGCAGCGCTGACACATGACCCTGCAGGGCGGGGAATTCAAAGCTGCAACTACTAAAACTCTGTTCTGACGCCTGGGCAGCGTCAGAGCAACTTCTTCCTGTTCCTGACTTAGCGATTCTCTGTGATTTCCAGTGTACCAGACCCAGGCTTGTTGACCACGTTAATCTCTCTGCTCCCATGTACCAGACCCAGGCTTGCTGACCACGTATATATCTCCGCTCCAGTGTACCAGACCCAGGCTTGTTGTACCACGCATTTATCTGTATCCAGTGTACCAGACCTCAGCTATCCTGACCACGGAGTGGTTCGTATTTACCTTCCAGTTCCAGTGTGATCGTGAGCTATCTCCCGCATCCTTACCTCTAGAGGCAGTGGACCGCGACCTGCGTTCCTCCGCAGCGAAGCTCATCCCGCCTTGCGGAAGTTCTTGGTGAACACCAGGGGGTTCGTTAGACTCCGCACCACTGGCCGGCCAGCGCTGATCTAGAGTATGGCAAGTACTCCATATTTTATTACCTACATTACTGCACATTACACAACTGTTACAGTGGAGTCTTGTTGCGGGCATATGTCAGGCATGATGATCGCTTTAAAAATTTGGCCACCAGAAAGAACGTGCAACACTTCTTGAGTATATACTCCAAGATGTCCAGCAGGTTTGGAATCATGGACTAATTTTTATACTTGTACTCGTACTGACTCAGACACATAAAGGCGCTGAAGCTGGGTCCAGTAGCGATTATGGAATGTTAAATTAACATCTGTAGAAGGATTTCTCAGAAAAGGATCAGCATCATAACCATACTTCAAAAGAGAGAGTAAATCTCTATAAATCGTAGCATCTAAGAAGTTGTGTTTAGGTAGAATCATTTTCCAGTGTTTTCTTCTAGATGGGGCTCCGAAAACATTCTAGAGAGTTTATCTGCTTTGCCTATTCTGGATCCAGGTCGGTAAGAAATTATTATGAAGTTAAAAGGAGATAAGAATAAAGGTAACCTGGCCTGTCTAGGGGACAATTGTTTAGCAGTGCGTAACAATTACAGATTTCTGTGATCTGTGAGAACGGTCACAAGATGAACAGAACCCCCAAGAAGGTATCTCCATTCTGATAAAGAACACTTAATTGCGAGTAATTGCCTCTTTCCAATATCCTAATTCTGTCATTATGTCATCTGGTGAGAAAAATAGGAACAAAGAAGCTACAACATCTTCTCACCGATACGTTGAGAAAGAATTGCTCCCACTGTAATAAACTTCGACAACAAAGGGTAGTTCAGGATTTGGATGTATCAAAATTGGTGCTGAAGCGAAAATAGTCCTAAGTTGAGTAAAAGCTTCTTGTGCTTCAGGTTACCATTTAAAAGGAACACCTTTTTTGTAAGTTGTGTAATATCTATCAGTCCTCCTCCTAACTTCCTTGTCCTGGCTCTCTTCCCCAATTAGTACCACCCTATCAGTGTCTCCCCCTTCCTTTTAGGATGTAAGCTCTCATGAGCAGGGCCCTCTTTCCTTGTGTGCTCCTCCTACTGTTCCTTCACCCTCTGTACCTCTTGGCCTTTCCTTGTGTGCTCCTTCTACTGTTCCTTCACCCTCTGTACCTCTTGGCCTTTCCTTGTGTGCTCCTTCTACTGTTCCTTCACCCTCTGTACCTCTTGGCCTTTCCTTGTGTGCTCCTTCTACTGTTCCTTCACCCTCTGTACCTCTTGGCTGCTTCCCTAGCCCTGTTTTTCCTGTCTTCTTAAGCTTTGGCCTTCTTCTCGCTGATTTCTACCATCCCTTTCACTATCTGTCCCAGATATAATCTGATTTGCTTTACCCTGTCACCTGTGTTTGTATACATTTTTGTAACATGTTGTGTCTTGGTTATGTTTTCTGTATATGTAATGTACGGCACTGCGGACACTGTGGTGCCTTATAAGTCAAAGATAATAATAATAATAATAATATGAGAAAAATTCCAGAAAAGTTTCTTTTCTGTAGAAATTCTTAGTTACAGGCCAATTAACGACAGCATCGATCTTACTGGGATCCATGCTCAGACCATCAGGGGACATTATATATCCTAAGAATTGGATTTGAGCTTGTTCAAATTCACACTTTTCCAATTTAATATACAGTCGGTTCTTCCGAAGTCTTCCAAGTACAGTACAGACATGTTTGCAATGTTCCTCCAGATTAACAAAGAATATAAGAATGTCGTAGGCAAAAACAAAGTGATCTATTAGATCTCTTAAGATGTCATTGATGAAATGCTGGAAAGTTGTAGGGGCATTACATGGACCAAAAGGCATGGCCAGATACTCAAAATGTCCATATTTTGTTCTGAAAGCTGTTTTCCATTTATCTCCAGGTTGAATACGAATGAGATTGTAAGCCCCACGGAAATCAAGCTTTGTAAAGACCTTTGCCTACTGTAGCATCTCAAACAATTCATAAATTAAGGGGAGTGGATAACGGTTTTTGATCGTAATCTTATTCAGTGCCCTATAGTGAATACAGAGGAGTAGGGTGAAGTCTTTCTTTACAACAAAGAATAAAGCTGCAAGTAGAATGCCAAATGAAGCTTTTCTTTAAGTTTTCATCCAGAAATTCCCATAGGACTTTTAACTCTGGGTCGTACAGAGAATAAAGCCGCCCAAAAGGTATTCTTGATCCCAGTACCAGCTCAATGGGACAGTCATAAGGGCGATGGTAAGGTAATATATCTGCATTATTTTTTGTCACAGACATCCAAAACTCTGTATTACAGTGGCAATTTTTTCAAATCTTTAGAAGAAAGTTCAGTGACCTGCTGGACTTCAGATACCACAGAGAAGGATAAAATGTGAGTATCGTAGTTGATTGAAGGATTATGAGTAGACAGACAAGGGTTTCCCAAAATTATGGGAAATTTAGGCAAAGTAATCAGATGAAAGCTTATAGTTTCATGATGTCCTGATTCTATAGCCATTTAGAGCAGGATGGTTTCATGAGTTACTGGCCCAGAAGACAAAGGCCCATCTGCAGTCTCCAAGCTCACAGGCACTTGATTACTCCAGACTCAATATGGCTTTCCTGTGCAAAGGTGATATCCATGAGTGTTACCAGCACCAGAGTCAAGCATGGCCAGACTGGCAATTAGGAGAGAACTAGAAGAAAGCGTTATTG
This sequence comes from Mixophyes fleayi, assembly GCF_038048845.1. Taxonomy (NCBI): domain Eukaryota; kingdom Metazoa; phylum Chordata; class Amphibia; order Anura; family Limnodynastidae; genus Mixophyes; species Mixophyes fleayi. The sequence continues at coordinate 343,204,063 of NC_134404.1, read as the reverse complement.
GGAGAACAAAATGGGATTATTGAGGCGGAAGGTTGTCTTTTCCGTGAGTCAGGGGATTTAGTATGTGTAAGATGGAATTTAATTCACTAGACGCCTTGGAATCCATTTGTTTAAAGTATGTCAAAGCAACTGTTTGACAAATCTTATTTGGGCAACTGAAGGCATAATGTCCTTGACCACCACAATATAAATAAAGATACTCATGGCAACGTCTCTGTTTATCATTAAAGTTGAGTGGTTCCCTAATGAAATCAATTTGCATTGGTTCAGCTGTGCAGGGACTGGTTGAGGATTTGGGGAGAGGGACATGCTGTCAGTTCAACCAGGTGTGTCCACCACCCATCTCAGATTTAATTTTTTTTTTTAGATAAGAGCATGTTCAATTAAGCAGACTGCAGAAGAATACATGGTAAAACAAACAATAAAACTTAAGGCACCCCATGGCATACCGGCAGAATCTGAAGTTTTTTCAGCAGTTTTACGAAGATGATGAACATTCTTGGATGTACCCTGGAAAGAAAGAGTTTGTTTCTGTAAAAGTTCCAGGAGGAAAAAGAATTCACAAACAGAAAAGAGGTACTGGTGAGTAGAGGATTCCTTCCACTGGGACAGGCTGAGGAACTTAGAGTGAGTAGTTTGGAAGAAATTTTTGGTGTGGTCCAGGGGTCGATGGATCACAGCAATACACATAGAAAATGGGTTACAAATCCAAAGAGCTTGTATTTTAAAAGATGTGAAGTGTTCCAACCTGGGTGTGGGTGAGATGGAGGACACCATGTGAAAGGGCTGCAGGTGAGGCAGTGTCTGATTGTGTGAGCCATGTTTCTGTTATTGCCAGAAGGTTGAGGTTGTTTGAGAGGAAGCGGTCGTGTATGAAGGTTTGTTACAGACAGACCGTGCATTCCATAGAGCACATTTAAAGGACTTTGGAAGAGACTGGAGACAAGTGATGTGTTTGAGGTTTGCTGGATTTCAGTAGTGTAAGGGGGATGGGGGGGGGGCACCTGGATTTGGTGATATATCACCAATATCTAGCTACATCTGTGCTAATTGGTCAGCTGATCAGAGGGTAAAACAACATCTATTGGTTATTAGCTTCTTGGGCTATATGAGGCCAGGCCACTGTCATAATTTATGCTTTACTGATCACCAGCCCAACACAGGTTAAAGCAATAAATACCAAATTCTTGTTACATACTTTTTAAAGAACACAGCTACACAGATGAGTAGTACAAATTAATGGCATGAGATTCTGAAAGATGGTTATTTTATTGTTAGACATATACAGTATGTATATCTGTTGCCTGTACAATTGACAAGAGTCTCTAGTGTAATCTTCCTGCAGCGATCATGTTGTAGGGAAGCTGGCAAGTAGCTATAAGACGACCCTCTGTCCGGACGCGGCGTCCCTGCTGGAGAGAGAATTACACAGACGCTATAGCAGCTGTAAACCTTGTTTGCATCGAGTGATTTAATCAAATACATGTTTCTAATTTGATGTTAATATTAAGCAATGCAGCAACTAAAGTGGGGAGGACGAGAAGCCACAACTTACACAATCAGATCAAGTACAAAAAGGTGAACTAGGGTCATTTCATGTCAAGAAATCCAATGCAAATTACCATGTTCTTTTCATTTATTCTCTGCACACATTAATTACCATAAGAAAGAGTCTCAAACATATATTTTACATTTTTATCTCGTGTAGTTTTTGATTTCTAAGGCTTTCAAAAAGTCAAAACTCTGCAAATTGTGGCACTTGTCAGTAAAAAACCCTTAATTTTCTCAGGCCATTATTCAGTTATTTGATTAAAACAAAACCATATCGTTCAGAAATTAATAGGCTTTAATTTGATATAACCCATGACTAAGTTTGAGGAAGTGAATAGACTCAAAAATTTGAAAATCGACTTCCAAAAAAAACCATGACTTATAGTGTTCACAAAAGCCATTTATTCCTTAATGTTTTAAGATTTCCAATGCCAAATCCCAAGTTGGGCTCTAAATGGGATCTTATATTTATAGTAAATTTTGTTTGTTTATTGCAATATTAGAAAATGTTCATATCTTTGTCTACAATGTACTGTGTTTTAGCGGATAGCAATGCTGATAATTACAGTATATAATACAACAATAATCAAGTTAATGTTGGTGACTGCCGTGTATTTACTGCGACTGCTTAGAGCGCGTCCTTACACAGTCCTCTTTATACAAAATAGGATAAATATTGATTTACCAAGTTGTAGGTGGAACAGGATAATGTTTTGCAGGCGTTTACATAGGTCCATACAATCTGCATAGAACAAGCAATATTCTACAAAGAAGGAACTATGAGGTTATAGATTCTACAAGTTTGTTGGCCAAAATGACCAATAATTTCCCCTCGGCTGCACAGAAAATGTAATTACGCATCGTAAGGTCTGTCAAGGTTTGGCAAATTTTACATATATATCTGTGAATGTATATAGCAGCTTATTTATATATGAGGACTTATATTTAAAGTTTAATTGCCCATCAATATGTCAACTTATTTAAATGTTTAGAAGCTTTTGTGGAATTTATTGGGATCCCCCCAGTACTTCAAACTCATGTGAGATCTCACTCACCTCACACTTCGTGTATGATCACAGCTGTTACAATGTTTCCCTGACCTAGCGAGGGCCACACGTACCTGCTCTATCTTTCAGTATTGAGGTCACTCAGTGGATTCCGAGGGGGTCCCCCTTTCATCTTTTTTCCTGGACGGGGTTCAGGGTCATCAATGTTCTCACTCCCTCTTTTAGGTGTTTTCCAGGAATGTTTGGATGCTGCTCTTATAGTGTTATCCCTAATGTTGAAAAGCACATCTGGAAATGTACAAATTTATTTTAAACTGACAGCAGAATTCATAAATGCAACATTCTTAATGACAATATATTAATAGTAGTATTAGATATTCAATGGAGATGGTCATAATAAAAAAAGCTTTCTAAGACTGTAGCAGATATTCAGGTTTTCTGCAAACTGCTTTATTCCATTGTCCACAGCTGGGAGAACTCAACATAACAATAATTAGTAAATAATTCCATTTGCATTAAAGGACCACTAACCCCCAAAACTGGAATGCCAAATATGAACCATGAAGGTAATACACAGTTCAGCGTTACCCTGGAGTTCTGTTATATGCATTATAGACAGTGTCCAGTGGGATCTGATAGAGGTCACAAAGCTGAGACCAAGGTGCCAGGACATCAAGTCTGTGATAATTCCTTGTGACACAATGAAGGAATGTATATTTCTTTGTCCGTACAAATCTGTGACCATGTGTCTGTATCAAATGTGGCCACAAGCTTGGTTTTGTTATGTGCCTATCACTGAAAGCTTAAGGGCTGACAGAATTCTCTGCTGCCTCCTGTATCATGAACCTACATCTCTTTGGCCACAGCTACTAGGATTATTGATTACATTTTCCTGAGCTGTGGTGATATCTAAATAACCCTGCACTGTATACAGTAGGTGATGACAGCAACTTCCCTTCTATTGGGGTACTTTTGTGGCCTGTTAACCCTTGAATCAGAGGGATCCAGAGACTTTGCTTGCGAGAGGTAGTGTCACAATCCACCAATCCACAATTTACATTTCTGAAAAGCAAGTCTACCAAGCTGTCAGTCAGACTGTGTCTACTCTTTTAGAGAAGCCCCTCCCTCTTAACACAGCAACTTGCTAGAGAGAAGTGAAAGGACCGATGACACTGGAGGTCAATCATGGCTCCCAGGGGACTGTAAGTAAAAAAAAACCACTGAAACAGCCACTACTGCGGGCCCAAATTTGTTAACTACCCCCAGCTCCCACAGTGAAGAGGGGGTCAGGAAGAGCCTTTAATATATATATAATGATGCAGGCCTGGAGAAATGTCTCAGAAAGCGAGACATCAGGGTAGAAGATCAGTCAATCTAAGTAAAATTTGTGGTCAACAATAAATAAGATTATGGGTATAATGTACAATATACAGACAAACAACAAAATAACTACCACGTTAGTCAAATAGAATAATGACTCCTCAGTATACCAGTGCCCCCACAATTTCTACCAGTACTCCAACAGTTTGCAAGCACCAGTAATTACCAAGCCGTGCCCATGCAGTACACTACCACCTACCATATCCATGACAGTGTCCTCCACCAGCAGCCATTAAGGTGCCAATCGGCATGGACTATAACTGCCCCCACCCCCAGCAATTCTAAGCACATGATAACCGCAATGTCTTATATATTATACCAGCAGCTATCCACATATCATTGGTCACAATAACCAGTAGGTTTCCCAGTAATGGCTCATACATTGTACAATCACAGATTATTTACCCAACGGAACCAATATAGTGTTGCCCATAATATTGTATACCCAGCAATGCCCAATTTATTACTGTATTTATCAAATAAGTAGTAAGCGTCATGTAGGCTAAAACGTACATTTTAAGAGCAATGCAGTGTAAAGTGAAGGTATGACTTACATAAACGTTCAGCTTTGGGGTTAGTCCCCTTTTACAAATATATATATATATTACCATGGCGTTATATATTACCTTGCGATCCATCGTTTTCGCCTATTGACTGCTCCTGGCTCCCATCACTGCTCTCTCTCCGCAACTTCACAGAGTAGGAACTTTGCACAATGATTTCTTAATCAATTGTCAGCAGTTGGGGAAAGAAAAAAACAATTGAGCGATATCGGCGTCTCCACGTTGTCATACCTATCAGCCAAACTAACCTTTCCCTGGTACAGAGCATCATTCTATGTATTACCAAATGTGTTTACAATGTATCAACAACATATTATGTAACCCTGCAAATTGGGGATCATGATACCGACAAACGATGCACAATGACATGAAATTAAAGCGATAGATGCCCCTGCCTATACTTGCTCGAGGATCTGTGGGATGTGCTGTGAAAACAACTCCCAGCCATGGAGGCCGCACCTCACAACTTACAGGACTTAAAGGATCTGCTGCTAATGTCTTGGTGTCAGATACCACAGGACACCTTCACAGGTCTTGTGCAGTATATGCATCAACGGGTCAGAGCGGTTTTAGCGACACGAGGGGGACCTACACAATATTAGGCAGATGGTTTTAATGCTCTAGCACACCAGTTATTTCCTGTATGTTACTCCATAATACACAACCTTAGATAAATTAATACCCAATAGTTGCTCTATTTGCTCTTTAAATAATGCATAATATTCACTAGATAACAACTCTACTTTTATAAATGGATCAAAGACTAAAGTTATTCAGCTTTGATATATAATAGCTCATGTTATTGTAGATCAAAGCTAAATAATTTACCTGAAATAAGTAAAGTGTTTATATTTAGAGAAATATCCCTCATGCATTCTTCACTCCTTTAAAGCAAGTTACCATGTACTTCTCTATCTTATAAACTAGCTGAGTGTGAGTGACAGGCTTCCAGATTTGTTCTGTAGACATGCACTGTGTGTATAGATGGATTCATTCACAGGGGCAGGTCCTGTGATGTCACAGCAGCTTAACTGACTGAAACTTCAGCTTTGTGATCTACACTGGACAAAATTAGTTTAATACTCTAAAGATTTGTGATGTAGCGTTAGCTTTCTGTAATGTAGAGTGGAAGTAACACATTGGTATGGACACAACGTCTTTGTGATCCCGTTATACATTACCTTGAGATCCATTGTTATTGTCTATGATCTGACTCCCATCACCGCGCTCTCTCCGCACCTCCATAGAACTTTGCACAATGATTTCTTCATCAGTTGTCAGTGGGAATTGAAAAGAACAAAACATTAATTTTCTGTATTATAACATGTCCGTTATTCCATAACTTGACACCAGCACTAATGACTGTTTACATACCATTGTGAAATAATATATACAGACTGAGCGATATCAGTACGTTGTCATACAGTGCCACCTATCAGCCAAACTAACCTTTACCAAATGTCTTTACAATGTATCAGCTGTAGACTTATTGTTATTCTTTATTTATAAAGTTACAACACCTTACACTGTGCTATAGCTTGAGGGCATCATGGTACCAATGAATGATGCACATTGACATGAGCCTAAAACTATTGATGTCCCTGCTCACACTTGGTACATAAGGTGGTAGAATAACATTGTAGCTGGTGGAAAGGACAGTGTAAAGCTCAGTTGGTGTAAGAACAGGGATTATAGAGAAGAGGGAGAGGGAAATACCTCTTTCAACCTCCCAAAAATACTCCTACCTCTCCTCACATTAAGGTGCACTTCTAGTGAGAGGTCGTGTACCCTGATGGGCGCTGGTCAGAGGCCTATCGGTGGCTGTGCGGTTCACATTGGGTGCGCTTTGTAAATGACCCCCACTGTATTTAGTATAAACCCCCAGTTATTTCCTGTATATTACACACATCCATAATGCACAACCTTAGATATATCAGTGTCTAATAGTGGCTCTATTTCCTCTTTAAATAATGTATAATATTCACAAAAAACAGCTGTATTTTATCAATGGATCCTAGATTAAGGTGAAGGTAAAACCTCTTTCTCACATCACCATCTATCAAAGCTGAATTATGTACCTAATATAAATGAAGTGTTTAAGTTTAATAAGGTAATAAGTTAATAAGTGGTGAATTAGGAATAACTGGGGCCCCACACTGTAGGACAACATGGGCCCCCAACACTCACACAATTCTCAACTACATGTCAAGTGTATATTATGTGTGTACAACATAATGTTTGACGTGTTGTGTAGACTTGCGAGCGCTGTTGTACCCCACTTTCTCCTTGTCCTGGACCACATGATATCTCGCACCACCTCAATCTATCACATTATACCCCCAATCCTCCCCCTTTTGTCACTTATACCCTCCCTCTATCACATAAGACCCCCACCTCCCCATGTTCCTCATATGTGATACTGGGAGGATGAGGGAGCATAAGGAGAAAGTGACATATGACCCCTCCCCCCCCCCACACACACACTCCCCTTGTCACATTTACCCCAAACCCCTCATCCTCCCCCACATCATAGGTTCCCACCTGCTGCAGTGTCCAGTAGAAGGGGGGGGCTCTCGTCTTGTTTACAGAACTCCCACCTCTGCTGCTCCACGTGGGAAGGAACTGTGCAGAGCGCTGGACACAAGCACGGAGGACATCAGCGGCACTCTGCAAGGACCACCGGCATCAAGTGCTGAACTCTGACCTCTCCTCTACTGAACAATGCGCAGAGTAAGAGGAATCAACTGGTGAGATGGGACCCGAGCGTGAGACTCCCTATTTCCATGAACCCACGTTCCCATCTGCCCCTAATAAAATCCTTCATTGCATATGCTTCAGATGTGCACTATATGGATAGATTCACACACAGGGCCAGGGCCTGTGATATCCCAGCAGCTTAACTGACTGACATCTAACCTGATCCCATTAGGATACTGCCCCAAAGATCTGGGATGTAGCTTCATCTTTCTATTAAATTATTGTAATAAAAAAGTATAATATAATGTATAAGTAAAAAATAATAAAAGTGGTCTCTGTGATCCCAACCTCCGATGCTGGAGTACGTCTGCGTTCACCTCGCAATGTATCGGCTTGAACTCATTTAACCATTAGTTTCATTCATGTCTCTGGTAAACGCAGTGTGTGTGCTGGCTGACACTTCGTAACACTGAGTGCACCATTCATATTTCATATTCTAGTTTAGGTGTAGCCAGAACTTGTAGCTGTATCAGGCTGTACTCACACTGTTTACTATAGAGGTCAATAATGCTTGATGGTTACATCCATCAAAGCAGCATTTACTGCATTACATTGAGACAAAAAGCAACCGGAGTGTAAGTGTCGTGTTTCCTAAAACATACATTTTTTTGTAATAGAGTAATCAGGCTAACACTGAGCAGTATATATTTTACCATCATGTTTCATATATAAATGTTTCAGTTTTGGGATTAGTCGCCCTTTAATATTCATTATACAGTTCAATGACACATTACCTTGAGATCCATTGTCATTGTCTATTGTCTGCTCTTGACCTCCATGTCTGGTCTTTGTCAGCACCTTCACAGAGCAGGAACTTATGGTTTCTTCATCAATTAACAGCGGAAAGTGAAAAGAAGAATATTTTGTATATTATGACATTATTCATCTTGCCAGCAGCATATTGTTATTTGTTTACATACCAACTATATATCAGCACCTCTATATCTTCATATAGCGCCACATTTAAACAAAATGTCTACTTCCCACTGGGCACCCTGAATCTCTGCGATACTGGCGACATAAGTTATATGCCCCTTTTTACCAATGTTATTAGATTGATTGATGCCGGTGTCATCTGTGCTGTTTTGGTTCTCGTTGCTTTCTTCCAATTGCTCAGAAAGATCCATGTCTGTAAAACATGATAAAACACACATCCATGATACGTTTACACGCATGATCACTCAGATACAATACAAAAACAATCGTAACATACTTGACTCCAGGCTGCTGGAGGCACTCTGCATCTCTTGAGTGTTGGACAAGGTCTGCTCTTCTGGAGAAAGAAAACAATGGACATTTGATGTTGTAGTTGGGTTGCAATGTATAGATTTTGCTCATTTTGGGCCTAGATGCAAGTATATGGCTGGAGCACAAAAATACGTATTTTAATATGGCATATGCGTATGAAAATGCTGTTGGACTTCTGGCCCCTTACCCACAGAGAAGTTAGTGGGTAGGCAAATGTAAGTTGAGTACAGCAAGTGCTTTTTCACGAATGTGTAGCACACCCCCTGTAGATGCGGTTTATTTTGACTTGCCCAGGAGGAGTATCTTGTGCAGATGCTAGGTGATACATGATACACCAGAAGCACAATCTAGTCGCTGCTTGCTCGTGTTTTTCCCTCCAGCCGATAGTACTTCAGCCATTAGCATCTCGGGTATATTATGGCAAGTTACTGCCATCTATTAGTATTTCCATTTTGTTATTTCCAGTTGGAAAACCGCAGGAAAGAAGATTCCCATTGGATATATAAAGTGGTAAATGCAGAGTATAGGGAATGTTTTTATTTACTTACATTTTATATTAAAAAAATATTTTCATATTTCTAAAATGATAAATACACTACTCTATTGTGTATCTCACACTTGATAGCATTACATTATATTGTGACTGATCTTTGTCATGTGACATTACACAAGTTATACATAATGTTAATGTAATGAAGTGTCAGGCACACAAGAAAGAACTCGGGGACAAACGCAGGATTTGTCGAGGGGGATTTCTACACCACGCCTCCAGTGGGCGTGACCAGCATGCATGGGGGCGTGGCTATAATATTAGACAGTGCTTGGCTGCTCTCCAACTCTTCCTATCCCCATAATATACATGGGCAATGCTGCGTGCACTACTGTTAGGTGCATGCAGCTCTCTCATGCAGAGCCGTGTGAAGCAGGGGCAGGGTCCAGTCACCTCAATTATACAGTGCCCCAGGCTTGGATGGGGGGTTTCCAGGCACTAGGAAACACCCCCCCCCCCCCCCCCGCTTCCTCAGTTTGCCTATAGAACTGTGTATTTACAGTGAGCGGTTCTAGTGTGAAACCTATACCTATACTCTATACACATCTGTCCACCTGACGTAACAATGATGCTGTATTTGTGTTGGACACATCTTGAGAAGTGAGAGCAATTTTGCAAATTTTTCTATGCATGTTTAAGTTACAGAAATACATTCAACTGTAAATCAGGACCATTGTTTTCACTAAGTTGCCTCTTCGTTCTAGTGATACAATATCACGTTGCAAAGTGTTAAAGTGATCTGTAGGATGGCAACTGGCTTCTAATACTGAATGAGTTCTGTATATTTTGAATTTAGTTTCATAAAGAGGTGAGTTAGACACATCGGTGTGACAGGAACCTCACATCACAACTCCGTGACGTTGTTACCCGTTAGATCCCAGGATGTGTTACATGTGGCCTAGCCTCTCCTACTGGAATCTTGCTTATACATGGCCATTCAATGCACCCCCTGCATGTCTGTGTGTAGCCAGTTAGGGGTGAATGAAATAGATGTTCTGACCAAAATCAAACTCACCTTAAATCAGGAAAGAAAATGCTTGTCTGTAATGAATACTGTCCTTCTTCATGGGGTGTGATACATATGTTCGACAGTTACATGATCAACATTTATATGATGAGCACCCTAATATAGACAGGGCTGGAAAGTTGATAACAGTGGGCCTGATTCATTAAGGATCTTAACTTGAGAAACTTCTTATTTCAGTCTCCTGGACAAAACCATGTTACCATGCAAGGGGTGCAAATTAGTATTCTGTTTTGCACATAAGTTAAATACTGACTGTTTTTTCATGTAGCACACAAGTACTTGATAGCTTATTTGTACACTGACATTTAAAGTTGATATTTGTGTGTTACATGAAAAAACAGTCAGTATTTAACTTATGTGCAAAACAGAAAACTAATTTGCACCCCTTGCATTGTAACATGGTTTTGTCCAGGAGACTGAAATAAGAAGTTTCTCAAGTTAACATCCTTAATGAATCAGGCCCTATAACATTGACAGTATTATTAGGTTGACAATAATATCCCTAAGCCTCTCCATATTTATAACCATATAATACTGTCTACATTTGAATTGTCAAACTAAAGTTGTCGACTTTCTCAATGTCGACCAAATGAATGTCTAGCTGTCGATCGCACACTCCTTCATTCGTCTAGCCACTTCCATGGCTCACCTACCTGAAGCTGCAATGAGTTATAAACCAGTTATTTATTTTGTATATTTACCTTCTGCTTCTGTATGATCCTTGTATGTTTCTGAGCAATCCATGCTCTCACCTGTGTAATACAGGGGATAGAAATCAGACACTGAGTGGTTGGTTTTTTTGCTTTGATAAAATACTATATATAAGATGTTTACATACAGGACTCCAGGCTGCTCATTTCTGGGAAGTTGTGTCTTCTGGGAGGTCTCTAGATAAAGATGGAACACAGACACGATGTCAGTGCGGAGACGGTGAAGGTATAATGTGACAACTACAGGGGTATTCTAACACAGTATGTGCTATATGTTATAGTGTAAGTATACCCAGGATGTCGGTCATCACAACAATCACCGGCTCTGAACACAGCGCCCTGAGACTCAGCGGGGGGCCGCCAGACACGGCTCAGCAGCCTAGTAGGAACACAGCGCCCTGAGACTCAGCGAGGGGCCGTCAGACACGGCTCAGCAGCCTAGTAGGAACACAGCGCCCTGAGACTCAGCGGGGGGCCGCCAGACACGGCTCAGCAGCCTAGTAGGAACACAGCGCCCTGAGACTCAGCGGGGGGCCGTCAGACACGGCTCAGCAGCCTAGTAGGAACACAGCGCCCTGAGACTCAGCGGGGGGCCGCCAGACACGGCTCAGCAGCCTAGTAGGAACACAGCGCCCTGAGACTCAGCGGGGGGCCGCCAGACACGGCTCAGCAGCCTAGTAGGAACACCAGTATGTGCTATATGTTATAGTGTAAATATACCCAGGAGGTCGGTCATCACAACAATCACCGGCTCTGAACACAGCGCCCTGAGACTCAGCGGGGGGCCGCCAGACACGGCTCAGCAGCCTAGTAGGAACACAGCGCCCTGAGACTCAGCAGGGGGCCGCCAGACACGGCTCAGCAGCCTAGTAGGAACACAGCGCCCTGAGACTCAGCAGGGGGCCGCCAGACACGACTCAGCAGCCTAGTAGGAACACTTTAAAGGAAAAATAATGCAGGTGGCCCAGTGACCCAGCCCAAGGTAGCCCATTATGGGACCGGCCCGAGGAACAGATGACCCCCAGCCCCTGCTGAGACTAGAGAAATGGTACCTACATTCTACATGTGATTCTCAGTATTTGTTCTTATTTTGTATATCAGGACAGACTACCACTGCTCTTGGCCTCTATACCAGCTGTAATTCTCAGTGTCTGTTCTTATGCTGCATGTATCGACATCTGCACAGTATTACTTTTATTGTTCAGTATGCTGAATGTCAGTGTTCTGTATGCTGGGAGTCAGCCTTCTGTATGCTGGGTGTCAGTGTTCTGTATGCTGGGTGTCAGTGTTCTGTATGCTGGGTGTCAGTGTTCTATATGCTGGGTGTCAGCGTTCTGTATGCTGGAAGTCAGTGTTCTGTATGCTGGGTGTCAGTGTTCTGTATGCTGGGTGTCAGCGTTCTGTATGCTGGGTGTCAGTGTTCTGTATGCTGGGTGTCAGTGTTCTGTATACTGGGTGTCAGCGTTCTGTATGCTGGGTGTCAGCATTCTGTATGCTGGAAGTCAGCGTTCTGTATGCTGGGTGTCAGCATTCTGTATGCTGGGTGTCAGCATTCTGTATGCTGGGTGTCAGCGTTCTGTATGCTGGGTGTCAGCATTCTGTATGCTGGAAGTCAGCGTTCTGTATGCTGGGTGTCAGCATTCTGTATACATTTCTTGCCCACGTGTCTACTGATGCTGCCTGTTTCATCTTTATATTAAAAACCGAAAAACTCAGTGCAGCCAGTTACAGAACAGAAGGTGGGTTGGGGAGGCAGGAATGACAGTAAGTAAAGATTTATACTACAATCATAGAGGGTTTGTTTTGTTGTTGTTGTTTTTATTTAATTAATTTGTAAATACTTTTATAAATGTAAAGTACACGGTCTGTGTGTGTGTTACTGTGTCGCCCATATAAATACATATACAATTTCTTTCTTGGAATTCCAACTATTATTTATATATCAGGAGACGGACTTTGATAATATGTATCCACACTTTGTCCTATTATTGAGTCCCCAGCTGTCATATGTGGCTCAGTCCTTCACTGTCCTATTAATAACATTGTTATTCCACCAACTCAACACACTAACCCCTCCCACTCACCACACTAACCCCTCCCACTCACCACCTCCAGCTCCTCCCACTCACCACCCCCAGTTATTCTACACCAAGCAAATGAATTGGCGCCATTTTAAAATGTATCAGTTCAGTCACTTGTAAGAAACACTGTATCACTGTATCAGAGCAATACAAAATATTTACACATCCAGTCCTCTACTACTAAGTACTCTGTGAATTGTGATCAATCAATATTCCAGTTTGCTACACACTTAGCTTCTGTATCAGAGGAGGGGGAGGTGGAAGTGTGGAGAATGATCCTGGATCTGGACACTAATAACCAGAACTATGTGATATATCTGCATTGTTATTCTAATATTCCGTTCCCTTCCCAACAGCTTCCAGAATGACGTCTGTATATCTATACATAACAGTACAGAATCTTACAGCCACACTCACTGTTCCCTCTAAGCTGAGCGATCTGGAAATGATAGTGTTAAAAAGCAAACTTCTAGGAAGAATCCCGCAGAGCGGACTTTGTGTATAAATGTGTAATTCCTAGTTAAATCCTGTTTAGCTGAGAATAATTAAATCACAAACCTCCTTCTCTCTCTTCTTTGTTACATTTAACTATCTGAGATAGTTTCACTTTGAGAGACTGCAATCCCTCCTACTGTGCTCATAGGGGGTTGTTCCAGCAACAGTTTAACCATTTCCTAATATATTTTTTATTCTCCTTACAATAACACAGCGTTAGGCAGACTGCTTTCTTATGCTGTATGACTGACAATGCACTCAGTGCAGTAAAGAGAATTCCCTGCTACCCTGCATGGATGGGCTACGTGCCCATCACATTGCAGTCATTGGTTTCTGGATTAAAATTTGGAAAAGATATCTGTGTATAATTGGTGCAAAAAACAGATCTTCCCATTTTTTGTAGTATGACAATGCTGGTGGATACTAGGTATGGAGAACTTCACGTTTCTACAGATATTACCCATTTTCTGACTGCGGAATTTAGAGATCATATATACCCAACTCATTGATTTATCATTTAGTTTCTCCTGGAGAGTTGAGCTCATGGCTGGAAGCTGTGATTGACGCATTACCTGTGCCTGATGCAAATCATCACCTGTAATAAAACATGCACCGGTACTCATGCGCTATAATGTACGTGCGCCATTCCCTTGATTGGAGTATGGTAACAATTATTTCTGATGGGCAGCACGGTAGCTCAGTGGTTAGCACTTCTGCCTTACAGCACTGGGGTCATGAGTTCAATTACCGACCATGGCCTTATGTGTGTGGAGTTTGTATGTTCTCCCCGTGTTTGCGTGGGTTTCCTCTGGGTGCTCTGGTTTCCTTCCACACTCCAAAAACATACTGGTAGGTTAATTGACTGCTAACAAATTGACCCTAGTCTGTGTGTCGGTCTATCTGTGTGTTAGGGAATTTAGACTGTAAGCTCCAACAGGGCAGGGACTGATGTGAGTGAGTTCTCTGTACAGCGCTGCAGAATTAGTGGCGCTATATAAATAAATGATGATGATGATGATTGGGGCAGCAGTATTGGGAGATGGGAATCAAGTCCCTTTATATCCTATGTAAGGAGGAAATTGTTAGAAGCACAAAAAGTAAATAGGAAGAGGTGATGGAGAGGGGTGAGAGACAGAAAACAAAAATAATAAAAATGTTGTGGGTATACTGTTACGTGTTTGTAGTGTACACGGCCTTGATGAGGTTTTAAGAGGGAAGTAAAGAAGGGAACAAGAAGGATACGAAGGTGCATGGGTGACTACATGATGGGACTGAGGGGCTGTGGTTTAACGTAGGAGACGCAGGAAAGGGAGAACAAGGTGTGGGGGTTGAAAAATGTTTAAATTAGTTGGCAACATGGGCAGCACCATTGGATATTTGCCGCTATGTTCTGTTTATTTGTGTTTCAGATCCAGTTTAATGGCTGCTGTGTATTTTGTGTGATACATCGTGCAGCGGTCGGACCGGATGAGAGGCAGCTGAGATTGGCCAGAGATGAGGTGGTAGTTAGATGGCTAGGTACACAGGGCATGAATTGGGATGGTAGTAAGTATATGCTGGTAATCCATGCCAGGGGAAGTGGTTTGGGAGTGGTGCATATAAGGTAGTTGATAAGCAAAATGATGGAGGATTTGTATAGATTATGGGTGCGCTCTAGCGTTGTAGTCGGAGATGCCGGCAGTATGTCAGATTTCAGAGAAGTGTGGATCAGGCCAGGATGAAACTGGGGAAATTTGTGACTTGTAATGGGAGCGGGATTTTCAGGCACATTCATCTAGAAGGTGAAGATGCATATGGACAAGATTGGCCAAAATATATGAGGCCTGATGTATGTCCAGAGATGACTGCTGCCCAGAGTCTGAGATGTTCTCTAAATCCAGGGTGTTAAAGACAATGACCCTGACCTCTGGCGGGAGGACAGAACCCTCTGCCCTGTGGGTGAGTTCTGTGAAACCTGCTGCACTGAGCTTCCAGCCACTTTCTTGCCCGATATTCCTGCTGTTGAATACTCCAAAGATCAGCAGATTTTTTGGGATGGAGAAATTACATAAGATATGTGGGAATATTCTTATAGAGACCCTATTCTGAACGTTACCCCTTGTAATGATGCAGTAATCAGGAGGATTTGCCCATCACCAGTCCTCATATTTATTGATGCCACTGCCAAGCTTACGTCCATTTCAAGTCTTAAGGTTCAGCCAAAGAAGTTGATTCCCATTGATATGACGATGTCTGGAAACCACTCCTGAATGGGGGGCTACGTTAGGACTGTGTCCTGGACATGTTTGTGCAGCAGTTCCTCTATTCCAACAGGTGCTGACATTTTACCTGCGAGGGGTTAATCTCCTCTTTGACCTTATATTCCTGCCCCTTGCTCAGCCCATTGGTGGTCATTACATTTTTGCTCCTATGTGTTAGGCTAAGGGCTGTTAGATGAGCTTTTAGAACCAAGGTACCAGAGGTCTTCACCTTCAGCAGCCGCCTTCCCGTAGAACTGGACTTGTTCAGAGGTTCTCGGATGCTCCTAGGACTTAACTCGAAGGTGGTAAAAGCTTATCAGAGTAACATAGCGCAGGAAGTAGGATAACCAAAGTACAGAACGCAGACAGCAGAGATGGGCCAAAGGTCAGGGCAGGTTGCAGACAGGGGGTAACCAGAAGACAGGCCAAAGGTCAGGGTAGGTTGCAGACAGGGGGTAACCAAAAGACAGGCCAAAGGTCGGGGCAGGTTGCAGACAGCGGGTAACCAGAAGACAGGCCAAAGGTCGGGGCAGGTTGCAGATGGGGGTAACCAGAAGACAGACCAAAGGTCAGGGCAGGTTGCAGACGGAGGTAATCAGAAGACAGGACAAAGGTCAGGGCAGGTTGCAAACGGGGTAACCAGAAGACAGGCCAAAGGTCGGGGCAGGTTGCAGACGAGGGTAACCAAAAGACAGGACAAAGGTCGGGGCTGGTTGCAGACGGGGGTAACCAGAAGACAGGCCAAAGGTCGGGGCATGTTGCAAACGGAGGTAACCAGAAGACAGGCCAAAGGTCGGGGCAGGTTGCAAAAGGGATATCCAATAAACAGGCAGAGGTCAGGGCAAACAGCATTCAAGCAGGGTCGAGGTCAAAGCCAAAGGTCACAACAGGAATCAGGTCAGTAGCAGAGTATCCACTGGATAGCAGAGAACAGGGCTGGTCTGCAGTAGTGCAGTACGAGGATGCTATAACCAGCAGGGAGGCTAATCCATCCCTGCCTTAAATATGTCACGGGCACTAGGAGTCTTGCCCAGGATTTCACCAGTTGACTATGCTTACCAGAGAGGCGGAGTTTGCACAGTGGTCCTCTGGCAGCAGGGTGAATAGTGGAACTTATATAATAGCAGATGGAGAGAGGATGCCAATGGAATTGATGATAGTCAGTGACTTGCAGCTATACTGGTAAATGAGTCAGCGACTTGCAGCTATATTGGTAGATGAGTCAGCGACTTGCATCTATAGTGAAAAGGCAGTTTTGAACCACGGAGACCAGGGTGGACGTGAGCAGGTGCAGGAAGGTAACAGGGAAGTCAGTGGTCTGCGTACAGCAAGTTGTACCACTGCTATGGTGAGAAGACTTGTCCAGGTGTAGGTAGGTAGCTGGGAAGTCAGTGGTCTGCATACAGCAAGTTGTACCACTGCTATAGTGAGAAGACTTGTCCAGGTGCAGGTAGGTAGCGGGGAAGTCAGTGGTCTGCGTACAGCAAGTTGTACCACTGCTATGTTGAGAAGACTTGTCCAGGTGCAGGTAGGTAGCGGGGAAGTCAGTGGTCTGCGTACAGCAAGTTGTACCACTGCTAGTAATTGAGGAGTAGTTCAGGTGCGGATGAGTGGAGGAATGCAAAGAGTCAATAACGGTATGAAGACACTGAGAGCACAGAGGAACTTGTTCCAAACTGATATGCAGCGATTACAGCTAATAGTCTATAACGGTGTGTATACCGCTGCTGAGTAGAGAGGCTTGCACAGAGTGGATATGTGGGATAATAACAGATAGTCAATCACAAGTATGCATATCACTGCTGAGTAGAGAAGCTTGTTCCAAACAGATATGCAGCGTAACAACAAATAGTCTATAGCGGGTATGGATACCGCTGCTGAGTAGAGAAGTTTGTCCTAGGCGGATATGCAAGGTAACAGTTGATAGTCAATAACAGGTAAGCATACCGCTGATGAGTAGAGAAGTTTGTCCACAAGGATGTGCAGGCACAGCAGGGACGCTGAACGGCTGTAGCGGGTATGGGAACCGCAGGTGAGCAGGGCAGGTAATCAGAAGCCAGCTGAGGACACGAGCAGGATACAGGAGTCTGTAGCGGGTATGAGAACCGCTGATGAGCAGAGCAGGTAATCCAGAAGCCAGCTGAGGACACGAGTAGGATACAGGAATCAGTAGCGGGTATGGAAACCACCGATGAGTAGCACAGGTAATCAGCAGGAAGCTGAAGACACTAGTAGGACACAGAAGATACCTTCAGAGACTCACAGGGAATGAGACTCAAGATCAGGCAACGAGGTAATGAGCACAGGTGCCTTAAATAGGGAGAGGTGCCTGATCCACCAATGAGATTAAAAGCAAAGGTCATAAGTTCTTGGATGCTGCGCATGCGCAGTACATCAAGATGGCGGACGGCCGCGGCTCAGGACAGGCGCCGGCAGGAAGGCTAGGGAACCACGCACCAGCGCAGAGTCACTCACGGTCCGGTGAGTGACAAAATACCTCAAATGACCAATCAGGAGCCAGGCTCCAATAACCTCCTAATGGGCCCCCAGGTGTTGCTTAATGAAAACTCCTACATGTGCACACGCCCGGCTGACATACTTGGGGCAGCTAGAAAAATGTGTGGACCAATTTACACCCATAGAGCAAAGATACGTTTCTAACGCGTAATAATGTTGTAATGTTAAAATGTATTTTATTTTACTTTATTTTGATTTTTTCCCAGGTGCTGAAGATATCCCCACCCCTACATGTTTTTTTTGTCCAAAATACAAAAATGAGACCAAATCACAAATATTTAGAACTAATTTTATTTACATGTTTGAAATATTTATTTTGGTTTGATAGTTTATTATTGATAAAATGTTATTTAAAAAAAAAACCTTTGTGTATGTGTTTCTTCGTAAATGTGTAATAATGAGACATATTTGTTAGTAAAATGTGTTATAAAGGGGTTTTTGTTAGCATGGAATAGTGCAGTGTGATTAGGTAATGCAGTGAAAGGGTTAATATGCAGTAATTGTCATTAAACGTGAGTGTGTAGTGTGCCAGGTGCCTGGAGTGTATAAATGGATGTTTGAATAAAACTGACACCAGCGCCCCTACACAATGTATATATATATATATATATATATATATATATATACATAAAATATGCAGTTTTACACTCCCAGATGCTCAGTGCATGGGATTAACCCATTGAAGGCTGTAGTGCCGGGTATTATTACGCTCCTGGCGCCGCGGTACACGCTTAAAATATATTTCTTTTCATTATATAGACTTTTAAATAACTAATTGGCACACTTGGTGACTAGCACCAGTAAATTAACTCCTCCACCGCCAGAGCACATGGAAAGATGACAAGAACACTGGGCCCGGACACGGATACATCTAAGGAAGGTGATATAGTTTGTTTTAAGACGAAGTTCACGAACAATTTGAGGCTGCTAAAAAAAAGTCTTAGTTTATAAACTATAGAAAATTTTTCAGATTTTACCAACAACTGAAAGTCCCAATGAGCAGCTGATTCCTGTGTACACGCTGTACACGTCTGACATGATTTACCTTCACATCTGTGCTCATCTGTCATAACCATCAGCTGAAGAGATCCTGACTCTGCACACTCCATAGAGATCTATGGACACTGCCGGTCCTGAGTGCAGACACGCTGCAGAATCGGAACGACAACGTTCCATCGTTGAACGAGATTTTTAGCCCAGTTTAACAATCAAATGAAACGATTACCCAGCCTTAGGAAGATCTGGTGGATTCTATTAAAGCTAAGGCTCTGAAAGAGCATCTTCCTGATAAGTCCAGAATTCACCAACAATCAACATTAAGAGGTAAATTAATAAGGGGCAAATCCTTATTTTTGGTGCTTTGCACAATGTCAGCAGCTTTCAGCCCCAAACCGCAGTATTTACTATCCTGTGGTTGGGAGAGTGAAAACTTAAACCTCTGGTGATATGGGGTGGGGTGAAATCCGCTAAATAACCTTTGGTTCAGTCCAATGCTCTATAGCACTGGTACCTGTGGCCTAAAAAAGTTACGATATAGTGCCCACTTTTGTGACACGACAAATGCCAGCAAGCCTTTGGGTACCAGTGCATACTTGTACTTGTAGTGCCACAAGAGCAGACACTATAATTATTGCCCCCTTGTTAAATAAATATTTTCCCCAGTAAATACAGAAATAATATCTAGTGCCCCATTGTATAAATAACAAATGGTGCCCAAATAATTATATAATTAATAAATAAATATGGGCAGCACGGTGGCCTAGTGGTTAGCACTTCTGCCTCACAGCACTGGGGTCATGAGTTCAATTCCCGACCATGGCCTTATCTGTGTGGAGTTTGTATGTTCTCCCCGTGTTTGTGTGGGTTTCCTCCCACACTCCAAAAACATACTAGTAGGTTAATTGGCTGCTAACAAATTGACCCTAGTCTGTGTGTGTGTCTGTCTGTGTGTATGTTAAGGAATTTAGACTGTAAGCCCCAATGGGGCAGGGACTGATGTGAGTGAGTTCTCTGTACAGCGCTGCGGAATTAGTGGCGCTATATAAATAAATGGTGATGATGATGATGATGAATAGTGCCCCTATGTATAAATAATTACTTATTGCTGCCTGGAAGTCTTTACCACTAATTAAGGACCCACATTACACAGGGAAGGATGGGCAGCACGATGGCTTAGTGGTTAGCCCTTCTGCCTCACAGCGCTGGGGTCATGAGTTAAATTCCCAACCATGGCCTTATCCGTGTGGAGTTTGTATGTTCTTCCCGTGTTTGCGTGGGTTTCCTCTGGGTGTCAGGTTTCCTCCCACACTCCAAAAACATACTGGTAGGTTAATTGGCTGCTATCAAAATTGACCCTAGTCTGTCTCTCTCTCTTTGTGTGTGTATGTTAGGGAATTTAGACTGTAAGCTCCAATGGGGCAGGGACTGATGTGAGTGAGTTCTCTGTACAGCGCTGCGGAATCTGTGGCGCTATATAAATAAATGATGATGATGATGAAGAATGTGTCTACAAGGATAGTAACCATTTGGTTCTTTCTCTATTTATACTGCTTTATCATTCTTATGTTGAAAAGAATTAAATGTATACAATATTGTTTCACTATATATATATATATATATACACACCACATTGATAATTTAATATCTGCTGCTTTAATTTTATCCCTACTAAAACAGTGACAGGCCGTGATGATGTTATCATCACGGCCCGACAGTGTCTGTCAGTGGAGGGGAGAAGACAGAGCAGAGAGGAGCAGCTTCATGCAGGTAAGTTAAAGAAATACATGGGGAGGGGAGGGGTGGGGAGGGGAGCTGAGGGGAGGGGTGGGGAGGGGAGCTGAGGGGAGGGAAGCGCAGCGGCGATTTTTAAAGGGGGGGGGCGGCGATTTTTAAAGGGGGGGGCGGCGATTTTCACACTGTGCCTAGGGCGCCAAGGACCCTAGCACCGGCGCTGACTGTATTCTATATTAGCCGTTTCTTTTTTTCTATCAGCCTGTTTTTGTTTTGCTTTTTGCATCAATTTAATTTATTTATTTTCCCCTGTACATTTGTTTCAGATTTTCTTGAGCCTGTCAGTCTTCCTTTGACAACTTATTGTGCCTTTTTATCGTTTTCTTTTTTGTACCCCAAACACCGCCTGATCCGTGGCTAAATTTACAATTATTGTTGAGTATTTGCTTCAGTTGTGAAACTTTGTCACCCCACTTCCTCCCCCGGCTTCCCCCACATACATTTCTCTGGTATTTTAGTCCCAGTCCGTTCCTTTTCCTTGTAGTCTGATTGCATAGTTTTCCTAACCTTAATGTGCCATTGTCTTGTTGGAATTGTAGTTAGATGAGCCTGTATTGTAAGACCTCTGAGCAACATACTGGTCCAACTAGGATATTTAAATATTAACAGAGGAAGACCAAGATGCTCTAAGGCACCAATTTAATAATTCAAAGGAAAGATAAAGAATTTTTAAATGATGCACCCTTAGACCACAAAAACAAAATATCGCTACTTTTATTCATACTTGCCAACTCTCCCGGAATGTCCGTGAGACTCCCGCATTTAGCATGAGTCTCACAGACTCCTGGGAGAGTATCTCCCGGATCTGGCCGGGCAGATTTAGATCCAAAATGCTGCGATTCACCGGGAATCGCGGCGTTTGGCCCCGTCCCCGCTGTCAAATAACGCCCCCTGCACGCCCACCTTCCCTGGCAGGCTCTGGGACCATACAAGTATGCTTTTATTGGATTTATTTAGTCGGTCTTTTTAATTCTAGAAAGTAAATTCATTAAAATATCCAAAGTATAAATATTAGTGGATTTGTACAACACTCAGGTATAGGTAGCAATTGTTTAGAAAAAAATGTCTGAGTTAGGACACATATAAGTTAATGTTTTTATAACAAAATAATATTATTCAAGATAGGACAATGCAGAGGCACAATTTGCTTAATTCAATTATGTCATTTGCACTTTGTTTTATAGGAGACAATGTCTGATTATACAAACAATTAGCCCCCCCTCTCCAGACAGTCTTTTGTTTGACATGATTAGTCTAGGAGACCCCCTGTCTCCAACCTATGAGGCTGGATGATGATTGGGCTGATCACCAGGAGGGACAAACCTGATACCCAGGCTGTGGTTACAAATACAATAAGGAACCAAAATGTTTGTGGATTATATATATTTATTTCTTAGTAGTAACATTTATACTCATTCAGAATGTATCCATGATGTAGCTGCTTTACCTTTATCTATCCTACTGCTTACTGTCCTGTGCTGATAGAGTCTTAGAGATATACTAGCTTACATTACTACTTGTCTGAGACACACACATATTATATATATTTGGCAGCACGGTGGCTCAGTGGTTAGCACTTCTGCCTCACAGCCTTGGGGTCATGAGTTCAATTCCCAACCATGGCCTTATCTGTGAGGAGTTTGTATGTTCTCCTCGTGTTTGCGTGGGTTTCCTCCCATACTCCAAAAACATACTGGTAGGTTAATTGGCTGCTATAAAAATTGTCCCTAGTCTCTCTCTCTCTCTCTCAGGGAATTTAGACTGTAAACCCCAATGGGGGCAGGAACTGATGTGAATGAGTTCTCTGTACAGCGCTGCGGAATCAGTGGTGCTATATAAATGATGATATATACACACACACACACACACACACACATACATATATATATATTACTACAGACGGCACACCGATAATCATTTACAGGGCTGCATACATAGATCATTTATTATTACACTGTGATGTTATTAAATGTATTCAGAGTTCCTCAACCGAATGCATTTTGATTTTCATTACAAGGTGAATGTTAAATATATTTTTGCTGCACAGGTTAATGCATCACGTGGGTAGATCCTCTAAATTATATCATTAGCAGCATTGACGTCATCAGTTATAAGCTGGACTGAGTTTGAGTAACTAAAGAGCAGGTAACTCAGCGAAGATTGTAAATGATTTAATCTGGTGACATACTGTAGTAGCGTAATAACGTATGTATTATACATGCCTTATATTGCTCTGATTTTACAAACGATTAAACCAATTTCATCCTAGCTGCCAAGGGTCCGCAAGATATCGGAAATATTGATCATCATGGGTATAAATAGGTTGGCTAGCACAGACTTAATAGGTGGTTGTCACATCACTCCGATAAGTTAAATCTCAGCTGGCTATATGTTTGTCTAGTTCCCTGGGAGGTGTGGCCATACAAGTACAGGGGGACAAGGTCATATTACCCGGGAGGGGTCTTATTACATCTTATTATAAGTGCTATTATTCCTGATTAAACACAGCCTCCTCTAACAGACTGCATATCATATGTGATCGGTGACCTTGTCCAAGTATCATTAAAGTTGTCTGATAACTGCACCTATTACAGTATATCTGTCAGGTCCGGCTGATTGGAGGGTTTATCCCGCTAAATAAAATGGAGACATTGTTGCAGTGTGTTATAGCTATTGTCTGAATTTCCTTTCCTCCTATAAATCTGTCTAGTCCTCCTTCTCCTATAGACTTATCAGCTTTTATTGTTATATGTAACACATTTCTGATTGACTAATAATATTATACTTGGAATAGAATCATATAACAAAAACATTTTAACTCACCAAATATAGAGATTAGGGTGATATGGGGACATTTTATTATATATGGTTTAATACATGTTGTTATAATGATTTATGGTAACAATCTAGTGCTCCCTATTACATTCTAATCACATCTTAGCAACACCATTTTCTTAAGGGAGCTGTTTCTCTATATCTAATTTGCAATAGGCAGTTTTTTGTTCTAATTCCCAATTGTGTTTGTTATAGATATCAGCATTGGAAGCTGCCGTTATTACATATAATATTTACAGCATTCGTATTGGTTTGTATTATAAAGCGTCAGCACAAAGTATCCTTATTCTGAGATTCAGGGTGATATATAGATGTTATAGAGTTACTCTATTATTAGGTACTGAAGTTTTATACACATGTCACAGGCAGCAATAGTCATCACTTATAAACTGGACTCATTTTTACATAGGTCACCTGATAAGATTAAGGAGATTCACACCTACAATATCCAGAGCTTCGCACATTTGTGCCCTTGTGTGATCTTTATGCTCCATAGTTAAATTTAGCCCGAGGTACATTCCCCATTATTCTAGCCACCAAAAGTCACGCTGGGTCATTTATTTTGACTTGGTTGGTATAACTCTCTGGTAAGGGGTACACAAATCTGTACCATACAGCTAGAACCTCATCTCTGACCCACCCAACACTCGTACCAAGATCTGGGCCTCACCGTATTAAGCAACGGCAGCAGAATCAGGCTGCTCCGGGTACAATTTTGGGTAGATGAGAAGGTGACGGTCACACGATCTATGTTAGCATGGATGGCCAAGATAGATCAGCGTTCAGATTTCTGACAATACACCCAGAGAGATTTAAGTTTATGGGTCAAAAGTTGGACAATAGTTATTTTGTGGATAGATATTTGCCTATAAGTTATGCTGTTACTTTGATAAGCTCAGTACATTTGTACATCAGTATATTGAGACAGGGGGAGGCTGTTAGAACAGTGTATCAGACTATCCCCTAGCTTGTACAGCTTCAAACGGTTCTTGAAATCCCACCAGTTTATAAAAGTCCTCTGCTTATCCATCTCACCATGTAGTATAACTCACCCGCTTAACCTCCATCTCTCCCCCTCTTACCCTCAGATCCCCTGACATCGACTCACCCCATGTGTCAACCGTTTGTCTGCGCCTTTCCCTTTAGAGTGTAAGCTCTAGTGAGCAGGGCCCTCTTCCCTCCTATTCTCATTACCTATAACCTTTGCTCACCAGCTACACTGCGCACCTCCTCCTGGGCTCTGCCCATTGACTGCGCCCCCATTGTCTTCAGTGGCTTTAAACCTGTTATTTTCGCCCACGCTAATGGGCACAGGTTTCAGCCTGCGCTGAATATACCCCGTACACCCCCGTAGCGTTGCTGAGAGTTGTAGTGTTATTTGTTTACTGTATTGTACTGTTACACCATGTACTGTCTTGTTGTTCTCCATCTGTACGGCGCTGTGGACCTCATGTGGTGCAATATAAATATCAAGTAATAATAATCATCATCAGTGGCACACTATTGGGATGATTGCTGCAGGGACCGTGAAGGTGTTTCAGAATTTTGGAGTACCAGTGGAAAAGGAAAAAACAAAGGCCAATTATGAAATTGTCATATCTAGAAATATATTTGGCACATTGGCAAGGTCATGAAGGTCACAGCGAGATGTTAATGGTGGCGGCTGTGGTGCAAGCTGGGGGGTCCTAGCGTTGGCAGAGAAGCACTGCTGTCAGCGGTCATGGGGATACCCCACCTTGAACTGCCCAATACCACCATTATGGGGGTCTTGTAAAAGGGGGATGGGATCTCCAAGGCCTGGAGGCTCCAGGGATGATATGAGGGAGATTTTCTCCTACACAGCAGCTTCCAGTCAGTAAGGAAATTGCAACTACCCACATTTAGTAGAAAATGGTTGAAAAAAGAGATAAATGCCTTAAATATCATTTCAAATATATCAGGTATGATCACTTTTACTTAACAATGATTATGTCTGTATTTAATGTGTAGGAAAATTAAGAATTACTAAAAAGATGCAGAGACGTCATCGTAGTGACTGCTATATAACACAGAGACCAGGAGAGGAACACAGCGCGCCGGTTAATGCTGCGCCACGGTCCGTGGTCTCCCATTGCCTGGTACGATCTGTACGACGACCAGAGTGTGCCAATTGGCTGTGTCTTCTGCACTTGGGCTACTAGGTGCTCAATGGATGAAGGAATGTCCCACTAAACTAAACTATAGGGGAGTCTACCTGTACACATCTGTAAAACAATGCAGAAAGCATGCCAGTGACCACTGTACAATCCCTACCAGTCACTAGTGTTGGGGCACCCCTATTCTCACTCTCTTTGGTGGTGCAGTCCAGCCCCCACCCACCTTCAGCTGTGATCAGATCTCCCGTCACTGTGATTACTAGGAGCCAATCAGTGTCTGTGTGAGGCTGTTCTGTGTTCCCATTGGCTATCTTGTGGGTGCCTGGGTGGAACCTGTCTATCATCCTGCACCTAATCTATGAACCAGCTCCTGTCCTGTCTCCCTGGCCCAACACAGCAGAAATGTTAGTTTGCACCACTGACATTTACCACTCATTTCAGAATTTTGCATTGAATATAGACCGAGAAAGAGAGTGGAAATAATGGTAAGATATTATAGCTTTGTGTTATCAGAAGCAATAGCTCATCAAGAATGATACAGGACATTGATTTCATAGTCTATACAGTATAATGCTATTACAGAGCTTGTGGACCCCTGTATGCTAACTGGCCAGTGTGCGTCCTTCCTAGTGTGTAATGTGTGTAACGAGGAGTGAACGTGTGTCCTTTATAATGTGCGTTTGTGTATAACGAGGAGTGAATGTGTATCTGCGATAGCGTGTCTAATTGTATAACAAGGAGTGACTGTGAACCCTTGTCAGAGTGTGTGTGTGTGTGTGTGTGTGAATAACAAGTAGTGCCCAGTGGGCTGCAGCAATTTGTAGCTATGCCCCATTCTCGATCCCGATGGGATGTGTCACTGATGTGCAGGCTTGTGGGGCTTCGTATACGCAACGTGCTCGGTGTGTAATCCCTGATGGAGGCCTCTCTGTGTGACTGAAATTACTGTATACATGTACTTTACATATTATAAAAGCTGTCATGCCCTTACCACAGCTATTACCCACCGGCTTACGTATTACCATGATTATTAGCGTTACTCACAATAAATAGAATGTACATAGCGAACATTTACAATACAAACCACCAGGTATGAAGGCGATAACTGGCCCTTTAAGTCATGAATGGGTTGTCTAGGAGAATCTTTCATTAGTAATATTCACACATATACGGAGATGATTCACTGGAGTCGGAGGTTACGGTCTAGTCAGCGACAGAGAGCGGAGCTTCTGTACTGACTATTATCTCTGCCATGACCTTATCTGTGTGGAGTTTGTATGTTCTCCCCGTGTTTGCGTGGGTTTCCTCCGGGTGCTCCGGTTTCCTCCCACACGCCCAAAAAATACTGGTAGGTTAATTGTCTGCTATCAAATTGACGTGTGTGTGTTAGGGAATTTAGACTGTAAGCTCTATTGGGGCAGGGCCTGATGTCAGTTCTCTCTACAGCGCTGTGGAATTAGCGGCACTATATAAATGAATGATGCTGGGTGAACACCCCGCAACGCGAGTATCCCACAGGTATAATGATCTGCTCTGTATAGCGGCCCTGTATACAGTGATGGGTGGTGAGACACTTACGACACCTAGTGGCTGCAGTGAGAGTAAGAGGAGTCTAAGGAATTATATCGCATTGCTAAAACATATCTAGCTGTGGGTATTTTGTATATAAATGTACAAATCGCTATATACCAAACCTGTTGTGTATTGTGAGGTGTTACACGTAATGACACATTCCCACAGCTGTACGTACCCCATGTATGAGGGGACTACATGAAACGCCCACTCATCACACTGAAAATAACACACGAAAAATATTATTCAGAACTGCATTTTAATTTAAAGAAATGTTCATAAAATGTTTGCATGATAAAATATAACTTCTGTAAACCACTTCTTATGTTACAAGGCACTTGTGTAGAGAATTATACTTCGCAAACTGAATTTTGCATTGATTATAGAGTAATAAAGACAATTTAAAAACCGGTGGGATACATCGCTTGGTCTCATCATAGGGAAAAGCTTATTAAGAATAATCTACAATATTTCTCCCCTAGTCTATTCAGCAGTCAGCGAACCCCTTTATTCTAGGGGCAATGTACAAAGAACGGATGAGGGGCCAGCGTGCTCCAGGTCAGACCCCTTAACATTTTATTTAAATAAAAAGCCACAGGGGTCGGCCCGCTAGAATGAGACCATGCGATTCCCTCCTATCAAGATTACCACAAATAATTATTTATGTACAATGATATCAAATAACGAAGCATTTACAACTCAAAACAACATTCATTCACTTTATACATCGGCAGCTTCCTAAGTTATAAAGTGGGAAGATATCGCACATTATACAATACAGCGGGGGCAGGTAACGCCGGACAAAGTATGCTGGGACTTGTAGTTCCACAGCCGCCGGTGCGCCAAAGATTGCCTGAACCTGCGTTACATTAACAGATACAGGAGGATGCAAAAAGTCTTCAGCGCATCAGCGATCTCTGAGCTCACAACGTATTTATAGTAAAGAAGATTTGACAGAGGTTGGACCGTGAGGCTCAGTGGGATCATATACAGGGTATAAGCAGGTTTGTGGTCACACAACCCAACAACAGGAATAATTATTATTATTATAACATGGAACAAACTTGCTGCATGACAATAATCAGCACCAGTCAGCAGATTATATTATCTATATGTAAAGTCTCACATGGACTTTTACCTGGAGATATTAAGAGAATTGCCCCACAGAAAGTTCCTTCAGTTAATTGATAATCATGAAGTTTAGAGTCATAAATCATTCTATCACCGTTGACAGTTGAAAGACAGAGTTTTACTTTCCTTGGCGTCAGATAATTCATCACGAGGGGGAATTCTAGAAAACTGGAGGTAATCTTAAAATAGTAGCCAGTTAATCCCATATTCTTAAAAACAAAAACAAAAAAACACCAATTAAATGATCCCCAAAAAGTGATGTCTGTTTTGTTTTGGTAATAAAATATGGATTTAAATTATTAAAGGGCGTTTACCTCTAATTTTCTCCCCCTGACCCCCTCCTATACATTGAACAGTGGTCTTATCTTATCAGGTAACGGACAATACAACCAGTATACAAATATAGACATAAATATATTGGGGCAGTCAGCCCCTCGTCAAAGCTCTTTTTACAAGATTCCACTTGTAGTCGCAGTAATCCCGTGTAAACACTAAACACCAAAGCAGAATGTAATAATACATCCTAACACAACCTATAACACACAAACCAGCCAGTGGCTCGATAGCTACACTGTGTCTTGTACTCTGCCACTCTTCATGCGGGTGCCATTGACAATCGCGGACCACACTGCAGCTTGGGGACGATTGTGCCACTATAAAGCAGGTCATACTGGGCATTGGACACCCATATTAAAATCACATCCAGAAAGTGGATATCACAATAAACAGACAGATACATTTACCCAATCATTGTGTGTAACAATAGGACACAATGGGCATTTAAATTGGTCTGAAAAGATGCAGTAACACAAGTGTCACAAATCTGTCTCGTGGGGGAGAAATGCTCCTTGGGGCCTATGCAGCAGTGACCTGAGGTTTGTTTTCTGAGCATGGAGATCCCTATGCTGCTAACACTGATGACTTCAGCACATTACAGCAGCTCTGGGCTGATTATCGGTTCTACAAAACAAGAGGCGGCAGGAAACAGAGGAGATAACATGGGCCGGAGTGCCCCAGATACCAGCCTGACGCCTGCAAAAAATAGTTACTCTCCTAAGTACACGTGTTCAGTGTGAAGCGAAACCATGGAGGGTGGAACTTCTGCCAGATTATATTTTCTATTCCAAAAACCAGGAACCAAATAAAATCTCCTCTATATCTGCACTAAGCGACACTCACTGACCCCCCAAAGCCTCCCATTCCCCCCAAGTCCCTGGCGCCTGTCACATGTAATACAGGAAATAATAGAAGAGAACTGAAAGTGCAGCAAAGAACAACAGGAAAAGGTTTCAGCAGGAAATCGGCTGCTAATTGAATATCACGTTTCACTGCTGGTTTCTTGCTCTTAAACAGGTCGGGTGGGTTTTAGCTGCATAATAGGTGACTGAAGGCCATCAATAGGGTGATCACCCTGTAAACACATACACTGACTTCAAGCTCCTGCTATCTACCTGCAAGGCTCCAGCTGGCGTGCTAACTACAAGTCCCAGCATTCCCTGCCAGGCATCAGCTGTGTTATATAACACTTCTCTGTAACTGTTATTGTGTGCTGAGATCTCTAGTTCAGGCATGGTATGCTAGGACTATGTGTTCCACCTTTGCTCTCTACCTGCCATGGTGTGCTGGGATTTGTAGTTCCACCTTTTCTCTCTAGCTGACAGCGCATGCTGGCACTTGTAATACCTAAACCACCTGGAGAGCTGCAGGTTCTCTTATACTTTGGTCTTAAATTACATTTAATAAACGTGCGCTGAGCATCTTGGTGGCATCTGCAGGAGCCGAAATGTAGCCAAATACATAGCGCAGAAATGTCACAACTACAGATATCAAATCTACGTTATATCCCCAGACAGGGGAGCTGAAAGGCCCAGAACGCTGGTTAGCAGTGCCGAGATCACCAAAACACTGACCCAAAAGTGTATAACCCAATAATAGCGCCAATTGGTGACTTTGGAGCGCGACCAGTATATACGTTACAGATTCCACATAACATTAATACTCGTTGCTCTGTACAACAACTGCTTTGTAGCCATTACCCATTAACACAGACATCAGTCTTCAAGACATCTGTTTGACTACATATATTTAAAGAATGTTTTAAACATAAGGGTGTATACAAGGAAATTGGATAATTGGGATGTGAAGCTGTGAGAGAACACTCGCATTAACAGATTATAGTTTGCAGTAGGTGATAAATATTTGGTCACAGACGACAGATTTTAATATTAAGCAATTTTCCGAGTAAGGAAATCACAGAACCAAAAACCAAAATAACGACCAACTAGTAATTCACTAACCCCCAAAGTGCAATGTGGTTAAAGGCCAGACAACATATAAAATAAAACTTAGAAACCTATAAAGGCGTAGCTGGGCATGATAATCCTAATAACATTTACACAATGAATGAAACAGCAGACACACGATAGAAGACATGGGGGGAGGGGGGGGGGGGGGTAGAGGACACGTCAGTACTTAAATAAACTTCAATTATTATGTCAGTATATTCACTGAAACTGACAATTTTTGTGACATCTTAATTGCATAAACACAACAAGTATGATATCAGCGCAGAGGCTTGGTGAAAGGAATGGATACATTGTATAACCAAATGCACTGCGGCCCCGTATTGTGCACATATGGTCGGGTGCAAAAGCCTAAGGCACTGAAGTGGCTTATAGAGCTGTAGGAATCTTTGGTTTGCCTATCATGTCATTTGGCCGTCAGCCAGAAGCGGTTACATAGAAGAGCAGGTATTATATTGTCAATAGCTAACACAAGTCACACATTAAGAGACTTTGAACGCAACGACCTACTTCCCCTGTTGCAATTGGAAAAGCAGAGTACAACTGGTAAAGCATGTTGTGCTTCTTACTACTGGCTGAGAGGAAGGAAATTATATCCAAAAGGCACCAAGACGAAGGCACGGTCTGCTTGACGCTCGTCAGATGGCACTTGTGCAATAAAAAAAAAGCAGCGATTCCAGGAAATGTCAGTTTCGATCTCTTGCATAGCTTGTAATACAATTATAAAATTCCTGAGTAAACAAATTTGGTCACAGTTCAGATTTTGGTCACCAGAAAGGGAGAATAAGTACACATCCATACTTTACAGCCTGGCATAAGACTGGCAAAGAGCGTGGTCTCTGATATCCCCCCAGCCACCATTCTTCATGGGTGGCGGATTCCGCACTTCTTGTTGCCTGGCGGCTACTATGAGGGTTTTTGGGAACAGTCGCCCGCTCAGTTCTCTCACCTTCCCACGTAAAGCTTGTGAAGCGGCATCAATGTTGGAGCAGGGTCCGGTGCGCCCACACATTCCTCCTTCCTGCTCCTTTGCTGGAAGAGTAAGGACCCGAGGCAGGTGGGCAGACAGAACCTTTAGTGGGTGAGCCAGACAAGTGGCAAAAACGTGCTGCAGGCTCCAATCCCAATTGTAATCATCGTAGGTGCAGAATTCTGCCATGCAGCCCATCAGCTGGTAGTAATGCTGTTTTGACATCGCTAATGCAGATCGATGCCTAGGTGCCACGAATCCACTCACTGCCACATGCTGAGGGTCTGATGAGGGCTCAGGCTCAGAAATACCACCAAGGCTGATCAGTTGGCAATCTTCCTCTTGGCACTGTTTTTGCATGAGCCTTAGCATGTGAAGCCAGTCTGGGAGCAAGTAGCTGCCCTCCTCCAGGAAGATGATATGGCCGCTGTGCCCAGTAATCTCACGCAGTCGCTCCCACGTGAAGTGCAGTTTCCACCACCAGTGGTGCTTGTCTTGGGTAAAGTACGCCTCTCGGTAATGTCCATGGATGTCAGGGTACTCCGCATTGGTGCAGCCTTTCAGAATAGCATATTCCTTCGCCAGGTCCCGTGGACAGTCTGCAGGGTCACTACCAGGAAATTCATCCGGATAAAAGCTCCGACTGTATGGGAAGTAGATTGGCAAAACCCGGCAAAAGTCTATAGATCGCATGGCTTCAGTGGTCTCCGCACACGGCCGCTCCATGCTCAGTACCAGCAAGAGACGCCCAGTGGCACCTGGTCCAGCAGTCAGCAGAGACTCCGCAAGCAGCTGCAGTCTAGAGCCGCTTCCCGGCCCCCCGCGCATCTGTACCACCACCAACAACTCCGGGGGAGTGGGAAACCGCTCAGCATTGAAGACCGGCTGCCGGAGGTTGTTGCGGTAAGCTGCCAGTCTCATCTGTAGAGGGGAACCCCGGGGCAGCTGGAAGCCAGAGGGATCCTTAATCTCATTGGGTGGCGATGTCACAGGTGGTGACCCATCCTGGCTGGAGGAGGTGAGCAGCAGCCAGGCACAGAAACTCATGCCAAGGAACAGCAATAAGCTGGCGATCTTCTTCTTGTGCAATGTCAGCCGCATGGCGGGTCCTGGGGGTAATGGAGCTTAACGCCCTCTGCCAATGTGTGTTATACCTGAAACGCCCCCGCCCCTTCCTCTCTCTATCCCTTATTGCCCCCTATATTCTCTTCTATCTACCTCCACAGCTCAGTCCCTTTATACCCCTCAAACACAAAATAACCTGATATAGCCTCCTATATCACCCCTGTCACACCTACAGGTCCTCTATATACCCCCTGGCACAGGCACAAGTCCCCTAATACCCCCTGGCACAGGCACAAGTCCCCTAATACCCCCTGGCACAGGCACAAGTCCCCTAATACAGGCACAAGTCTACTAATACCCCCCTGACACAGGTATAAAGTACACTAATACCCCCTGACACAGGTATAAAGTACACTAATACCCCCTGACACAGGTATAAAGTACACTAATACCCCCTGACACAGGTATAAAGTACACTAATACCCCCTGACACAGGTATAAAGTACACTAATACCCCCTGACACAGGTATAAAGTACACTAATACCCCCTGACACTGGCACAAGTCCCCTAGTTTCTCTATATATCTTCTCAAACCTCCTGATATAGACCCCTATATAGTCTTATACCCCCTGTCACTCATACATGTCCTCTATATGCCCCCTGACACAGGTATAAAGTACACTAATACCCCCTGACACCGGTGCAGCTCCTCTATATACCCCCTTACCCCCTTACCCCCAGCACCACAGCCCCCGCTCCCCGGCCGCTCAGGCTCTCACACACCGGCAGATGCTCGCGAACTCACTGACCAGACTTCACCCAGCCATAGTGTGCGTGACGTCAAGGTCCGCCAGCCAATAGGAGAACGCTGACGACGATAACCACAGGCAACCGCGCCCCATGGGGCGTGTCCGTCAGTAACTTCTGACCAATGGCAGCAGGAGGCCGCCGCGGCCATCTTTGTTGCAGGCAGGTCTGCCAGGTCCGGTCTGTACAGGTGCATCCTGTACCTGCCTCACTCTTGTAGGTGATTTACTGCTCCATCTCCATAGCAGACCAATGTTACTGCCAGGAAACACTCATGTGGAGGCTTTCATGTCTCCTGGTTATATCCAGGGTGTTTTATGTAACTTTCACATTTCTTCATAGCAGCTTGGAGGTAATATTTTTAATTTATGTGCATTATATAGGAAAATATACACTTTACACGCTTCTGCCTATAGTTACTTTTGCTAAATTAATGCAAAGCTAAAAATATTCTTCAAAGTATGCTCCACTACTTCTTTCTTTATAGCAATTGCCAGAATTGCAGTATATCACAGTAGGGCAGTAATTGATTTACACATTTACACTTATGTCTGTCAGAGACAAATCCCCATAAAGCAAAACTAAAACTTAACAACATAGAGGTAAGATGCTATTATCATTTTACTGGGAGCCAGTGGATTGTGTATCCAAACAGTTCAGGCAGGAAAAATGTAATTATGCTCTATAAATAGTAATTATATGCATCTAACCAAGGTCTGAGGCACAGGGCTGCCAAGAGGAATTCAGGGCCCCGGTACAACAACTTCATGTGTCCCCCTTATAGTTGAGCATGTAAAAAGAGTGTGTGTTCATACAATTGGGGCGTGATTAGCAGGTGAAAAGCAATAGACCACCCTCCTACAGAAAATAAACCTGCATTGCTGTGTACACAATTGACACAAGGGTGCAGTGCCCGCTCGCCGGAGCGTGACATATGGCCCAGGACTCCTGACCTTCAGGGCATCTAGCACCATAGTGTAGTATATAAAGAATGCAGTGTGTATATAAAGAGTTAACAATCTTGGCCTGCACCTTTCATTTGGCAGAACACTCACCAAAAATTGGGATTGTCCCACTAGAATCACAACATTTCACTCTTTCACCACCTGTGGCTGCTGGTGTCTTTAGTTGCGGCTTGTCTGGATCCTGGAATGTTGGGGGCCCTATTTGGGGGGGAAAAATGGATACATTTAGAAAATTCTAACCAGTTTCGGCGTTAAACCAATAGCACCCACGATTAATAATTAGGTCTTCCTCCAACCTTAAAATAATAGTATTCCCATTTAATATATAAATCTATTTCCCTCCCTACAAACAGCCCCAGCAATAAATTAATAGTATTTACAGTTCAGAAATATACCTATTTCCCGCAACCATCACTGCCATTAAATAATTCATAGTCACATTTAATAAAGAGACCTCGTTCTCCCCAAACTCACCTCCACATTTAATAGCCCCCAAATCACCCCATCTTAAATTAATAGTACCCACTATTAAATTGCCTCACCATCACCCTACAAACAAAATAGCACCCATTAATTAGCCACCACCTACCTTCCACACACATTACCACGAGCCCCCTGTGCCATCACACATACATTACTGTGCCCCTTCATCACCATGCTGTGCCCCCTTATGATCACACTGTGCCATCCTGCCTCCCCTCTCTCCTACATCACTGTGCCATTCTGCCCCCCCCCCCCGCTCCCCCTGTTTCCTTCATCACTCTGTGCCTCTGTTTACTTTCCCTTATCTCTGTTCCTTTACTTACCTTTGTATTGGCTTCTTTCATCTCTTCTCGTCTTCTGGGTCCTCACTGTGCCACTCCGCACTGAATGTCGGGCGTGACGTCACGTCCGACATTCATTACGTCACGCCCGACATTCAGTGCAAGCGGAGCAGAGAGAAAGGAGGAGGGACGCTGGCGCCGCGATCATGTGATGTGAGTATTTTTTTTTTAGTTTCCAGCTCCCCCACCAACAAAGGTGGTGAAGAAAATAGTGTTTAATTGAAAGCTCTTTGTCATTGATGAAAGCTGTATTGGGGCTGAATCAGCTACTTGCTTTCTGCCCCTTTTTATAAGCCATTTGGGGAATTATTGACTCCAGCAATCGGGTCATTATAGATGTCGCGTTGCAATAACTGTTTAAACTAATATATTAAATGAAGCGACTATTAGATGTTAATGGGACAAATGCTATTTGTGTATTCAAATAATGCTAATTTACCTAACAAAAAGGTCACATGGCTGAATTATTATTGTGTGTTTTGGTTGAACATTAGTGTCAGTAAGCTGGTAGAAATAAACCAGTCGAATGCTGTGCATGATATATAATTTTGCATGATTAAATATAGGTTATTTCCTGTAGCAGAGCCCGGTATGTACCCAGGAGGCCTCGTGTCCTCTTCAGCAGCTGGGGAGGTACTGTAGATATGGTGCTTAATCTGTATCACTAGTTAGAAGAATTCAATACACAAGATAAGAGAGTCACATCCCTGAATACTTTGTAAAAAACATGGGGGAAGGGGGGGCAGCCCTGGGACCGGGATGTGCTGAGTTGCATGTAGTAGATGTTTGGGAGGATGAGACTTACTGATTAGGGAGGGACAAGCCAGAATACAATGTGTGCAGTACAGCACATAATTATAACTCGCTGTTAATGTTGTCTCTCTTGGAGTATTAAAGTATTTTCAGTTTAAAACATGAATTTATAGATAGATCCCAACTGTCCTGATGTTGGTGGGACAGTCCCAAGTTGAGCGGACTGTCTCCCTGTCCCACCAGACAGGTCTTTTGTCCTGACCTCAGGGAATGTTGGACGGTATTTCTGGAAAAAATGCAAAATATATTCAGAAGGCCGAGAGAGTCTCTCCCGTCCCGGTTTCACTCTCTTATTTCCTCCTATTTGTCTTCAGAATATATCAAAGCAGACACTCCGAGAAGACAGTGCTATCAGGACTCATTACTCCTCAGTCCTCTTTGTGGCTTCATACACCAGTGGTCTCACAGTTCCACATCAGCAGATGGCCGGGGGTCTAAGCGCACCTTAGACCTCACTCACACAACTTTCTGGTGGTCTCTTATCTTACAGCCCACAGGCCACCAGAAAATATTTGTCTATTCCTTCATTTTGGTCGGGACTCTATAGCAGTCTGTGTGTGTCTGTGGGGACGGGGGATCTACTCCCCACTTATTAGATTTCTGTGTCAGTAAAACGAAAGGTTTCTTCATGGTGACTAATAAGAACCACCATGGTAAGTGTGGCCAGTAACAATGATTATCTTTCATTTATGAGACGTTATGCAGTGCCGTACATAGGAGGTTAGAACATACAAGAAAATGACAAATAGCATAAGTGCAAAAATAAATAAATGCAAACAACAAATTTACATACTTACATTTAAACCCACAAATTGACATAATTACATAAGGAAGTCACTAGGAGATTGAGCGAGAAACTGACTATTTAAACTATGTACTTTATGAAGAGGGTGGAGTTGTTCTGAGGTGGAGAAGCTCTTTAAGTGAGAAATATGATCATACCTATATCCAGTTTCATGTTGCTGGTTTCACAGAAACTATACAAGATATTGCTGGTAGCCCCTGATCCACACAAACCACTTTTATATTTACAGGGCCACAATCCAGATTCGTAGCCCCATATATCCATAGATTTCATACTCCACAATTCTGGCCTATGCCATGAAAATAGGGACTCTAGGGAGTAATGCCAGAGCAATTATTTTTCATCTTTCCAGCGATTTTTAAAACAAGAGAGAACATCAATTCAGAACATCAGAGGGACATTCTTTGTTCTCAGTAAGCAACGTACACTATCCCTCCGCTCGCAGAGACGTCAGAGATTGGAAGTCAATGTGTATTCCCCATGTATCATATTAAAGCCTGGTGTGTTCATAGACATGTTTTATATGTTCTGTGTAATCCACAGCGGGCCTGAACCATTACTGAAGGCAAAAGGGGTATGTGCTCAACAAGGAGCTGATGTGAAGAGACTTCTGGTGATGAATACGGGTCTAGGTCTATTTTAAACTAATTTCACATTGCTCCCTGTGTCCTCCAGAATCAAATTCAAATTACTCATCCTTACCTACAAAGCCCTCAACAACACTATACACCCCTTCATACATCCCAAATCTCATATCCAAACACTCTCCCTCCCACCCTCTTAGATCTACCTCTGACCTGCGTCTTGTCTCATCTCTGATAACCACCTCACTCCCGCCTACAAGACTTCTCCCGTGCTGCTCCCCACTTATGGAATTCCCTAATACGCTCAATCAGACTTTCCCGCAGCCTTCAAATCTTTAGACGCTCTTTAAAAGCCCATCTCTTTTTTAGAGGTGACCTTATCCCCGATAACACTACTCACACTAATGCACAGTCACAACTGTCCCAATCTCCACTCTGAGCCACTCTGTGAGTACTCCTCTTGTTTCAGCTGTGCCCTCTTCCCCTTAGAATGTAAGCTCTGTAATGAGCAGGGTCCTCCATACCCTTTGTTTTAATGTCTGCGTATATTTTGTCTGCCTTGTATGTCCCTGTTTTATGTATGTCCCTGGTTTCCCTACAGATCAGCTCTGCGGAGCACTGTAGCACATTACAAATGTATGATGATAGTAATAACTGTTGGGAAACAGATTTTCAGTTAGGAATCCTCGTCCTCTTCCCATAAAACTATTTCTGACACACAGCATTATCTTTGGCGCATCACACGGGCTGGGCTGTATTTCCACCCCAATAAAAGGAGGACGCCTCCTGACACTTCACAGGATCCATTACTGCACATGAGTAGAATAGCTGCACACTTTGTGTATTATTACACAGTTATTACTGGTGATCTCATTTATAAAAGGTTTTATAGTCGGGACACTTAGAGTCACTCCCTGGCTGTCTGCAATCACTAATGACACTGACTCCCTCTCTGTTCAGCTCTGCAGGTCTCCCATTACTGCGTTAGATTATAGGATATTAAGGATAGAAATCACTCGTCATTGTATTCTTGATACTTTGGAGTTGTTATAATCTCTACTTTTAGTAAAGTTCTTATATTTCTATACACTTTGTAAGTAAGTAAATCCAAGTTCAGCGTCCTCTACACAAGTTAGTGTTTTTGTAACAAATATCGGATCAGCAATTACAATTACATAAAAAAAACAATGTTTTATATGATGATGATGATGTTTTATCCTCTATAAGAAGAATTATACAGACAAATGTATCTATTTAATCCACTTATTTGTGAATTCAAACTAGTCCCAGCCAGACCAACAGACTGCAGCTTCATTGCACCGAGCTGACTCCTATCTAACCTCTGCTTATCTTACTTGGCTAATAAATGTCCTTTCTGCTCAAATATCCCCCTGACCTTTATTGATGGGAATCAGTAGTGGGTTGTTTTCTGTTGGGTGGAGGGGAGGCGTGGGGGAGGAAGGGAGGGTGTTGATTTGAGCTCCAGACTGATAACATGGAAATGATACAAAAGATTTTGTACAAAATGTACATTTTACAGAAAATCATAAGAATATCTGAAATATGTTGCTTATTAATAGAGATGAGCAAAAATTTAAAGATTGTTGCGCAATATATTCTCTAGCGGAATTTGGCTCTCAGTCCAACTCCAGCCCAAACCCCACCACCCAGCAAAATACGTTTACTTTCTGTTTATAGGCTATACATTGTGTGAAATGTGGATACACAAATACATTGCAGAATGGCATAAACTGTAACTGTCCATAAATCTGAGGTTGCAGTAGGTACATTAGTGTTGTACTGACCTCCGCTCATACTACTGTCCCATAAACAATACTGACTATATGTGCGGAAAAAGGAGGAATAAGTGAATAAAAGTGTGTTCTCTGATAAGTAAGGCTGCGTACACGATACAGAAATATTTCCCGATGCGATATCCTTAACGATTTTACCAACAGCTGAAAGTCCTGATCAGCAGCCGATCCATGTGTACACACTGTCACGAATTAGTCCTGTTTACACCACTCAGCGGTACCATCTCACTGTACATCTTCCTTTTGGTCGTATGCAGCATTCTATCCTAGGATAAGTGTGACTTCTGTCTGCTGCCATCTTGGGACATTTGCTAAACATCCTGCTAAGTTTGAACACCTGGGGGTAAATGTATTAACCTCCGGTTTCTTCAACTTCCGCAAGTTCGAAGTCTCCCTTTACAAGGCAGCGCCGCTTTAAATTTAAGCGCCGAAGATGCCGAACTCGCGGGAGTTGAAGAAACCGGATGTTAATACATTTACCCCCTAATCTCATCCACCAATTGGCTTCCTTTGCAGACTATTAGAGTCCTCTCCTACACTCAGCAAATTGCCAGTGCAACACGTTCCTTGTTCCTTCCTGGTTCCAGATTACCACAGGTGTTGTTTCAATCTGCCTGCTGTATACAGATTTCTACCATCAACCCTTCATGGGAATTCAGCTTTACCCTGTTTGCTGTTATATGGATTTCTACCATTAACCCCTTGTTTGACTTCAGCTTCATTCTGCCTGCTGAAATAAAGACTTTGCTTATTTATTCTTCGTGTGGATTTACCTTCATTCTATCTGCTTGTGTACAGATTCCAGCTGTTACCTTCTGTGTGGATCCTGCTCTCATCAATCTATTCCTGTCTCTCCTACTGGCTAACGGGGTAGTAGGTTGTTATTCTGAGTCATCCACCTTCTGGAGCCATTTCTGTGTCTCAGGCTACTGACTTCCAATTCCAGGTTCTGAGTTGTCCGGGGCCAGTTCCAGGCTTATTCTGTTCAGGAGGTTGCCACCCCCTGTATATCCTCTGCCCGAGTTCTGAGCCGGAAACACTCTAATCACATCTATTAATATGAGTGGAGGTGGCTGAGGTAGAAAGAGAAACTCTACCAAATATATATATATATATTAGATATTGATTGTAGAAACATGGAAGTTAATTTGTTGTATTCAACGTAAGAGCTTCTCACTTCCTGAGCGTTCTGTACTGACTTCAATCCCACAATGCAACATTCATTAGTCTAAGCGGCACTAGCCTGACCCAACCAGACATCTACCCCTATATCAACTTTATCTTCTCTGCATAAAGAGGGTCACCTATATCTCCTCTGCATAAAGAGGGTCACCTATATCTTCTGTACATAAAGAGGGTCACCTATATCTTCTGTACATAGAGGGTCACCTATATCCTTTGCATAAAGAGGGTCAAATATATCTTCTGTACATAAAGAGGGTTGCCTATATCTTCTGTACAGAGGGTCACCTATATCTGCTGTGCATAAAGAGGGTCACCTATCTCTCCTCTGCATAAAGAGGGTCACCTATATCTTCTCTGCATAAAGAGGGTCACCTATATGTTCTGTACATAAAGAGGGTCACCTATATCTTCTGTACATAGAGGGTCACCTATATCTTCTGTACATAGAGGGTCACCTGTATCCTTTGCATAAAGAGGGTCACCTATATCTTCTGTACATAAAGAGGGTCACCTATATCTTCTGTACATAGAGGGTCACCTATCTCTCCTCTGCATAAAAAGGGTCACCTATATCTTCAGTACATAAAGAGGGTCACCTATATCTTCTGTACATAAAGAGGGTCACCTATATCTTCTGTGCATAAAGAGGGTCACCTATCTCTCCTCTGCATAAAGAGGGTCACCTATATCTTCTGTGCATAAAGAGGGTCACCTATCTCTCCTCTGCATAAAGAGGGTCACCTATATCTTCAGTACATAAAGAGGGTCACCTATATCTCCTCTGCATAGAGGGTCACCTATATCTTCTCTGCATAAAGAGGGTCACCTATATCCTCTGTACATAAAGAGGGTCACCTATATCATCTGTACATAAAGAGGGTCACCTATATCTTCTGTATATAAAGAGGGTCATCTATATCTTCTGTATATAAAGAGGATGTAATGTTGCGTATTCTCACAAGGAAATTATGCCCAATTTACGCTCCGATATGAATCCATAGTGTCAGCAGTAATCAGTCAGTGTATCGCCCACAAATATACGCAAAAACCCTTTTACCTGTTATATCTGATAGATTATTACTAGTATAACTTCTGTCCGATCAAATCACTGTTTTTCTAAATGAGGAAATTGACTTTCATAATAAAAATGTTGCAATAATAAGCAGATGATGTGAAATAATGCCCAGTGTGTTATACCACAATGTGATTTAGAGGAGTCTCATACATACTGCTATAATACTGGCCCCATCACTAAATCTCAACACTTAAATTGCTTCGATCAGCTGATCAGCCCATACGTGTCTGTTTTCAGTATGAGCCGAACTGTATCTTATATCATACTTGCCAACTTTTCCTCGTTGGCTTCAGGGAGATCACCCCTATTTCAGGGAGTCTCCCGGACATTCAGGGACAGTTGGCAAGTATGACTTATATAACTGTATCACATATAGCTATATCTTAGGCTGGGTACACACAACAGTGTTTTCAGCAGATTATCGGGCCAATCACATGATAAACGACTGTTCGGCCCGATATCGTATTAGTGTGTACTCTCCAACAATGGACGATTATCGTTCCAAAGCTCATCGTATCGTTTCATTTTATAAACGGACTAAAAATCTCGTTCAACGATGAAACGTTGTCGTTCCAATCCTACAGTGGGTCTGCACTCAGGACCGGCAGTGTCCATAGATCTCTATGCAGTGTCTGCACTCAGGACCGGCAGTGTCCACAGATCTCTATGCAGTGTGTATGTACTCAGGACCGGCAGTGTACATAGATCTCTATGCAGTGTGTCTGCACTCAGGACCGGCAGTGTCCACAGATCTCTATGCAGTGTCTGCACTCAGGGCCGGCAGTGTCCATAGATCTCTATGCAGTGTCTGCACTCAGGACCGGCAGTGTCCACAGATCTCTATGCAGTGTCTGCACTCAGGACCGGCAGTGTCCATAGATCTCTATGCAGTGTCTGCACTCAGGACCGGCAGTGTCCACAGATCTCTATGCAGTGTGTATGCACTCAGGACCGGCAGTGTACATAGATCTCTATGCAGTGTCTGCACTCAGGACCAGCAGTGTCCACAGATCTCTATGCAGTGTCTGCACTCAGGACCGGCAGTGTCCATAGATCTCTATGCAGTGTGTCTGCACTCAGGACCGGCAGTGTCCATAGATCTCTATGCAGTGTCTGCACTCAGGACCGGCAGTGTCCATAGATCTCTATGCAGTGTCTGCACTCAGGACCGGCAGTGTCCACAGATCTCTATGCAGTGTCTGCACTCAGGACCGGCAGTGTCCATAGATCTCTATGCAGTGTCTGCACTCAGGACCGGCAGTGTCCATAGATCTCTATGCAGTGTCTGCACTCAGGACCGGCAGTGTCCACAGATCTCTATGCAGTGTGTATGCACTCAGGACCGGCAGTGTCCACAGATCTCTATGCAGTGTGTATGCACTCAGGACCGGCAGTGTCCACAGATCTCTATGCAGTGTGTCTGCACTCAGGACCGGCAGTGTCCATAGATCTCTATGCAGTGTCTGCACTCAGGACCGGCAGTGTCCACAGATCTCTATGCAGTGTCTGCACTCAGGACCGACAGTGTCCATAGATCTCTATGCAGTGTGCAGAGTCACCATCTATTCAGCTGATGGCTATGACAGATGAAGAGCACATATCTGACGGTACAATTTGTAAAACATGTATCGTGTGTTCACATGAATCGGCTGCTGATCGGGACTTTTCGGGTCATTGGTAAATTCGTTAAGGTAGTGTGTACCCAGCCTTACATATGGCTATATCTTGTATAACTATATCAGATAACCATATTTATCTTCTAGATAATTATATCTTTGAGACACTCTAGGGACAGAAACAATTGTACTTTTTTACAAACATCACAGTAAATACACAGTCAAATATTTAATTGTAAGAACTACAAACAATAAACCTTTGTCTATTATCTCCAGAATCTTCTCCTGTCTCTACCTGGACAATGTAACCTCCTAAGTGTGGATGTCTCTGCTTAATCTACTTCTCTATCTTATTCCCTTGTGACATAGGGCCTCATTCATTAGGAAAGTTAAGCAAACAATTGAGTAAATTTTCTTACTCAAGTTTTCTGGACAAAACCATGTTACAATACAAGGGGTGCAAATTAGTTTATTATTTTGCACATAAGTTAAATACTGGCTGTTTTTTCATGTAGCACACAAATACTTTACAGCTTATTTGTACACTGAAATTTAAAGTTGATCTAGGACATGCCCTACCCCAACTATAAATCTGACATCACATTTAACATTTACCTCCCTCTCCAATGCAACATGGTTTTTCCTTATTTATTTACTTTTGCTTAACTTTCCTTAATGAATGAGGCCCATAATCACTAACCCCAATCACAGCTCACAATGTTTCCTAATCTGTTCTATTTACTTTACTTCAATGGTGTTACTGTTCAAACTACACTAATCCTTCACACCCCTCAGAGCAGGATTAAGGCTTCGGACGCACTTGAGACAGAGCGGCCCCTATGGTCTACAATTAAGAGCACCCCGCCATCATTCAGGGAGAGATATTTATTTACTAACCCAGTTTTAAGCCACACTGAATATACTAAACTATTAGACCCCTCGATGATCTAAATGAATTATAGTGCCAGGGCCTGATTAAAATATATGAGAATATTTAGTAAAGGCTGAAGACAATGAGTCATCCTGGGGCGGGTGCTTGAGGATCAACCAGTAGGAGAGACAGGCACAGGTGATT
Source organism: Mixophyes fleayi (assembly GCF_038048845.1). Classification (NCBI taxonomy): domain Eukaryota; kingdom Metazoa; phylum Chordata; class Amphibia; order Anura; family Limnodynastidae; genus Mixophyes; species Mixophyes fleayi. The sequence goes on along the minus strand of NC_134404.1, from coordinate 343,159,572 downwards.
CTGATTATAATTAAAAAGAAATGAGTGACAGACTTTGCTGGGACCGTTTTAATAAGCCAAGTGTATAAGCTTAGTTTCAAAAACATAAAGATTGGGGAAGGCCAATTGGGGAAGGAATCCGGATTTTAAATGAAGGATAAAATGGTTTTTACCTAACGCATAATTGCCTGGTGTGGAAGGTGAGGGGGCTCTCTATAAGCATATTAGCCTAGGGTGGTCAGAACCCTTAATCTACCCCTGGTCTGGGGGGCCACATAAGAGAGGGGGCTCTGACACCCCTTTATCTATATTGCCCCCCAATCCAGCTCTCGCCCCCATCTCTCATTAATATAATTCTATTCAATACATTATATGCACCGTCCAGTAACCCACTGCGCTTATTGTCTCATTTCCCCCTCCCTTTAGAGTGTAAGCTCCTATGGGCAGGGTCCTCTACCCTGTCTCCTGTCTGTCCACTCTCCGTCTTCCTCGCTTCTCCGTCATGGTGGTGGCTGTATTGCTTCTGTATGCTGTCTTGTATCCATACATTTATTTCTCTGCCTCTCTGTGCCTATGTGCGCTTCCTGTTCTTGGGAATTTTTTCTTTTGCACGATTTGTTATGCAAATTGTTCATTTATTGCTGCTTGTCTAACTAGGTATAATATATTCATTGTTTCATGTGTAAATGTGTACTCTCTTCATCCTCCTATGTACAGCGTTGAAGAAACTTTGTGGTGGTTTAGAAATAGAAAGATAATAATTGCTGCTTAAGAGTAGTATCATAGCTATATATGTATTTTCCTAGGTTCCTAGTGAATGGATAGGCTGCATTCTTAGTGATGTCACTGGTTCCTAGTGACTGGATAGGCTGCACTCTCAGTGATGGATTACCCTATTGCCATCCTCTACACAGCTAACACAAGACAACAACCTTCTGACCAACATTGCAACACACACAACCCACTCAGTACTTTTACCTTTGCAGTCTGGCTGGTCCATTGTGTAATATGATGTAGCACATGCCCTTGTGTTTCTAACTCCCATTGTCCTATAGATTGTAAGCTTTCGAGCAGGGTTCTCTTACCTCTCTGTCTGTATGTGTTATCCAGTATTGTATTATTAATGTTTGTTCCCAATTGTAAAGCGCTACGGAATTTGCTGGCGCTATATAAATAAATGTTGATGATGATGTCACTGGTTCCTAGTGACTGGATAGGCTGCACTCTCAGTGATGTCACTGGTTCCTACAGACTGGATAGGCTGCATGCTCAGTGATGTCACTGGTTCCTAGTGACTGGATAGGCTGCATTCTCAGTGATGTCACTGGTTCCTAGTGACTGGATAGGCTGCATTCTCAGTGATGTCACTGGTTCCTAGTGACTTGATAGGCTGCACTCTCAGTGATGTCACTGGTTCCTAGTGACTGGATAGGCTGCATTCTCAGTGATGTCACTGGTTCCTAGTGACTGGATAGGCTGCATTCTCAGTGATGTCACTGGTTCCTAGTGACTGGATAGGCTGCATTCTCAGTGATGTCACTGGTTCCTAGTGACTGGATAGGCTGCATTCTCAGTGATGTCACTGGCTCCTAGTGACTGGATAGGCTGCATTCTCAGTGATGTCGCTGGACACCGCTGCATCAGATATTTGGCACAGCCTCATCCGATTAAGTATTTTTATTTTCTGGGCCCTGGCCGGGCCGCAAAAACTGTGCATTTGAGCTTCATGAGGCTCGCGGGCTACGAGTTTGATATCCCTAGTCTACATGTTCAGAAGGTCGACATGTAAAATCAGTGAACCCCATGTTTTTGATCCTCCAATTTATCTAGTGCCAGCCTAGCCTGGCAGTACACTAGTGTTGGTTAAACTGCTTGGGGGATGGGAGGACACGTCCTTTTTTAACGTATTGCCGTTTTAAATTTCCTTTATGTCGACATTTTGACTGTTCACTTTACAACCCTGTGTTCATTTTACATGTCGACATTTTAACTGTGTCGATCTTCTGAACATGTAGACATTTTGGTGCAGACATTTTCACAGTAGAAATTTTCAACTGACTTTTCATACCCAACTCATTCTCCACCATAGCAAAAGTCATTTTCTCTGTCCAAGAATTCAAAGAAGGCAACACAAAGATAAGGTTCAAGAAAGGACCAATATAAAAAAACAAATCAATCTAACCATTTAAACTATAGATGTTTTTTAAAATGTACCAGTCCCCACAATGGTAGAAATATTGTGGGTGGAACTAACATTCATGACACATCCTCTCCTCGCTAGAAGCTGGAACATCACTGAGGCACAAAGTACTTTTTATGTACGGCGCTGTACTCTGACCAGCGCAGTCTAGATCAACACATCTCAACCACACACAGAAGCGCATCACACATATCTTTAGCGCCACAAAATGCCAAATAGCTTCCTTCTGAAAAACCCAGAACCTCCCTCACTTCTGTCCATTATTAATCGCGGATGGCTGCTCTATCAAATGGAATTTATCTCGAGGATCCTGCACCTCACACCCAAGAAATCTGCCAGCGTTTGGAGTCCTTCGATTGAGCACTACGGGACCCCTCCTCCCTTTAGTGACTTGATGTCTCATCTTCTCTCGTTCTTTTCTTGGAGTAGTGATTCCCCTCCCCCAATCTCTCATCAAAAGTCATCTTCAGACTTTAGTTATTTCTCTCCTTTTACCATGTGTAAAATTCTGTTGAGCGATCCGATTGGTTTATGCACTGTTCTTGTGATATAAGTCCTCACTTACATTTCCGGTTTACCCCTCTTTTTTTGAGTCTGTACCCTCCCCATTTTTGATACGTTTACTTTACGGTGCGGTTGTGGGACTTTTGCGTTTAAACCCATCTCTCTTCCCATCTGCCTATTACAAAGTTTTATCTTCTCGCTGTCTTACAGGTTTTATCATTCGTTACTGTTGCGCATCATGTTTAGCCAACAATGTCATTGTTCCACTATTAACAAGGATTAGACTCATGGGCACCGTCTCCACAGGGAATCACCAGTTCCCAGAGGAGGACATCTAGAGAATAGGTCTTATCACCTGTCATAGTCTGACCACCTTTAGCCCCACCACCTTTGGAATATAACCTGTGATTTGGCAGTGTCCCTGGCTTGGTGACTAGAAACTGCGCTTCCATCCTAGGTACAGTCTGTGACCGTGATTCGATAGGACTCAGGGCTTTGAGACTTTGCGTATCTGACAAAATTGGAAAAGCTTTGCACTGGCCCCACCTTGCGGTAGAGGGGCAACTATGAGGCAGAATGTCGGAGATCCTTGGGATAGTCATCAGAAGACCCTGTGAGTGTGCGCTTTCCCCCTGGTGAACTGTATATGTACATTAACGGCACGGTCGTGACCGAAGTTGTGGTTTTGGTTGCAGCTCCCCACCTCGGTGATTTCCGTGAAGCCAATACAGTCCTCACAACTACAAAAGTGAAAGGGCCATCATGATATACAGACAGTGTTGCATACTAAGGACTCAATCTGTTAATTCATGGTAAGACACTGCAATCCACTCCTAAATATGGATTTATGGATATCTGAAGGAGCGCCCTGTGCTATCCAGCTGCCGTCTCATATGATGCAGCGTACCATCAATATCTCGCTGCGTCAGTGACAGCTACGCTATGAGTGGAAGTCTGTTGTCCTCAGGGGACCTTTGTACGGACAGAGATGGCGTCCCGTGCAGAACTCGAGAGCTGCAGGAAAACATCTTGCCGATATATAACAGATGGAGAATAAAAGGGGATGTTGAGAGCCGTACTGAGATTAACAGTTGTCAGGTTAATAATAAAAAATAGTTAAAGACACATAATAAAAGCACCCATAGGAGACAAAGTTTACAAAACAGCAAAATAATTATGTTTTTATGAACAAAAACACATTATTCAGTTAATTTATGAGCAATTTATATTGACAGAAAAAAACATCTAACAAAACAAAGCTAAATACAAATAATATTAGATTTGACTCCCAAAACCTTAATTGAAGTCTACGGTCCATTACTGTACAGGACGTGATAGAAAATAAATATTGGCCACAACACAAATGCCCCTCTGCACACAGCAGAAATAACGCCAAGTCTTTTGGGTTCAGAGAAGATCCGCCAGATTTTATTAGTCCGGTGAAGTACTTTGACCTCTTCCGTTCCTTAGGAAGAATTAAGTCTGTTGTGCTGGGGCGAAGAGATTAACTACATGATAAAAAAAATGTCATCATCGTCGTCCTCGGAGTCCAAATCCAGTTGATCCTCGCTAGAAGAGATCTCGTCGATCTCTGTGTCGCTGTCCAGCGTGTCGCTGCTGGAGAGGAGAGATATGTCGGAGAGGAAGGAGCTGCTGTCACTGTCCGTAGGGATGGGGGTTACTTCCACCGCCAGATCTAATGGGAAGAACGAAACAATGCTACTTACACCACAATGGGCAAAATAGGTCAATGGCCACCAAGCGAGTGCCAGGTAAGCCAAGAACTACTCAAATGTTACAACTTAGCACATATGACTGCACTCATATAACCCAACGGTAAATAACCCTCCCAAATGAACCACACACACACACGACTCCCCCAGACGGTCATGTTTACTGAAACCGGAGTTTAATTATAGATCGTGTAAGTGTTAGATGCATCTCTCGGCTTCACGATGAAGCACCAAAGACGTCAAGCATCTCTGCACCATCTCTGCTCACAATCTGGGTCTCCCATGTACCCCAGTATTGTAAGGTCACTTAAGTACAGGGAAGAAATAGTGTGTCAAAACAATGTCACCGGCTTAGTAACCTCAATAAGCGCCACAGAGCGAGCGCCGAGCTTTGCGTTTCACTGATTGTGTACCTGGGGAGCATAATACCGGCACCAGACAAGGACGGCTTGCTTCCCGTCTGCCACTGGAGAAAAGCGCCAGCCTACTGCGTCAACAGGAAACGGAAGCCATCTCAAGGACTGGCTCTTATACAAGATCTACTAGTGACTCCCACAATGCAACATACAAAGGTTTACTATGAAATTAACCATTTTTCTGAATAAGTAGTAAATATTCATTTAAATTTTTTATCTTCTGAAATGTGCTTTAATTTCAAACTGATTTGCCATCTTCACCAAATATTAAAAATCTCAGAAATATACCCTGGATGTTCTCTCTCAGGAGTGTACCCCATTGAGGAAGCCACGCTAAGTGGTGGAACGTGTTTAGAACACACTTCAAAGAGAATCTCAACCAAATATAGACACCTCAGCTATGGAAAACTACCACCGAGCAAGACCGCACCCCCTGATCCACCAGATACGAACCACAGCCTTAGGACACCATCAACATGTTAACAACCCACAAGCAGTGCCCCAGGCTATGGAGAGTTAACCATAATTCTAGACTTTCTAGGTAGAGGAACCCATGTTTACAACACACGCACCTTCTCATTGCAGCCTAGCGCAATACTAATTATACTGCAGGGGGAAACTGGCTGGGGGGAGAAAAGAGGGGGGGGGTGGGGCAAAAAAAATGTAATATCCATTTAGTAGGAAATTATATTTAGCCAATAAAAATGGATGTTCAATACATAAGTGTGTTCCAGTATTTTGCCCAACCGATGGCCCTATTCTCATTGGTTGGCCAAAGACCGGAGTAAATATTTTTGACTAAATGGATATTTATCACAACTGCATACATGTCTGAATATGGTTACAGTAGGGCCTGCAGAGTGCGACCTGTCTGACCGATGGCACCACGTGAAGGAGGGGGGGGGGGGGGTGTGGGCTGATGAGAGGAGGCGAGTGGGGAGCAGCTGAATATGGTTACAGTAGGGCCTGCAGAGTGCGACCTGTCTGACCGATGGCACCACGTGAAGGAGGGGGGGGGGAGGGGGGGCTGGTGAGAGGAGGCGAGTGGGGAGCAGCTGAATATGGTTACAGTAGGGCCTGCAGAGTGCGACCTGTCTGACCGATGGCACCACGTGAAGGAGGGGGGGGGGGGGGGGGTGGGCTGGTGAGAGGAGGCCATGTGGGGAGCAGCTGAATATGCAGTATGATGCCAATGAGGCATACACCAGAAAACATCATAAATCACTTTATTAACAAAATAGGCAAATTAAAGCCGTTTCAATTAATATGACCACAGAATTCTCAAGTTTAATTTCTATGTCTCAAAGCCAAATATTTTTTTTTTTTAAGAATGGTTTGAGCCCCGAAACACTATAGATTGAGGCCACAGTTACAGAGGACCCGACACTCAGCCCCCACTGCTCCACTATACACAGAACAAAGACTCACTCATGCCAACTCCTCGACCCCTTATATATAGACTGAGCACATTGTGTCCTGGGTGGTAACGAATTGGAGTCTCTGGAAGTGGTCACCCACCTCTCACCTTTACGCTCTAGTATCAGAGCCGTCCTCCGATCCTTCATATCCGGACTCAGCTTGTCCACCATGCGGTTAATGCAGTTGTCCAGGACGAGGGAACGAGTCTGAGACTTTATCTCCTGCCGGCAGATGGGACACTCGTCCTTTCTCTTCCGCCACGACTGGATGCAGTAGGAGCAGAAGCTGTGAGCGCAGTTCAGGGTGACGGCCTGGGAAGGGGTGACAGAGAAACACAATAAAAAAATGAAAACTTCAACAACGTTCTAAAGTATAAATCCACCTGACTAAAGTCATTAACAGGTTACAATTCTTCCCATCCGTTTTAGCGGGCTCAGGTTCCTCACCTCTATGAAATGTTCAGAGCAGATGATGCACTGCAGCTCGTTATCTAGGACGTCGTTCATATGATCGAGAACCTCCTGTTTCTGGGCCTCCACTCTCCTCTCCTGTAAAGAGACGTCCGTGAGACAATGTCACACAACATACAGGTCACATATTTCTGTCTCCTTCACCAAAAGCTTCAACAAGAAATAACTCTAGATAGAGATTTTCTGTTGATAGGAAAAAATACAATCACTGATGTTGTTAACAGCAGCACCAAGTGTTTCAGGAGATGGGTGTGCTGGTCTCGTGAGAGGTAGGGACAGTCACTTGTGCGATTTAAGTTAGTGAGGACAAGGACAATGTCATGATGTGATGAGGGGAATAAAGGCTGCTTTAAAGCAGGAAGACTTTGAAACTGGAAGGTGCAGGGTCCTCTAACAGCACAGTGATATAAGAGTGACACACAGAGATTGTGCTATTAGACACAGCTCTGTATGGAGCAAGGTCATGATAGGCCTATGCTCAATGACAGGTTAGATGTGTGGCGTTTAACTCCTTTCCAGCATAACTGCTACCATGCAAATGATCTGGCCAACTTGCATTGGAGTCTCCACTTTTAGCCACAGTCACGTGACCACAGGAGGAAGATTATGACGTCATGAAGTGGGTGTGTCCTTCAAAACGTAACGCCAGGGAACAGACTAATGACAATGTTCCACAGGTAGGCGCAGACTAGTGTAAAGCCATATACTTAGCATATATTTTTATTTATCTCAACATTTTAAAATATCGATGACATTTAATATTCAGCTCCGTCAGTGACTTGATGTCTTATGACCCGATCTATGCACCGACGCCTTGTACATAAAATCCCTGCATCCTCATTTTCCAAATGGAATTAGTCTGACGTTATGTTCCTGTATGGTGAAGCATGCAGGGAGGTGTCTAGCCTCCTAGGGTATGTACCCCCCAAACCAGCCATAAGCTGCTTCATGATGAACGGATACGGCCAGATGAGCAGACAAACAACATCCAAATAATCACACACCTGCTTTACACCCATATACACCAGTGCAGGCGTTACCCGCTAGCTGGTAACTATATAACAATTGTTATAACGGTTCTTTGTGCTGCTCTTTTCACAACTCATTTATCTTACATTTCCGTGTGTGTATAAATATATAATACACAATTAGAAGCCGGATATATCCTTGGTTCTCAGTATAAAGACCTGAGATTTGCAGACACCGTACAGCAGGTGTTGTGGAACGACGAGCTGAGGGGCCTTGTCTGATCTTTCTATATTACTATGTGGAGAAACAGGGATATGCTGAGAGCGAACGTGCAGAATACAGTTATGTATACAGTGTGTGTACACAGATATAACAGCACCTGGGTTTCCTGGAACTTTGCTTCAATAATCTGTTCCAGATCTGTGAGAGTCATCTGATCCGTGAGCAGAGAGTGCTAAGAAAACAGAGAGTTATGGTTATAGCGCTTATACCTCAACACAGTGACACAGAGTCCCCGCTCCCACCCCCCAAATACCTGTGTCCTCTATATACAGAGACTGGAGAGCCGCCCCCCCCCCCCCCAATACCTCAGTGTCCTCTATATACAGAGACTGGAGAGCCGCCCCCACCCCCAAATACCTCAGTGTCCTCTATATACAGAGACTGGAGAGCCGCCCCCACCCCCAAATACCTCAGTGTCCTCTATATACAGAGACTGGAGAGCCGCCCCCCCCCCCCCTCCCAAATACCTCAGTGTCCTCTATATACAGAGACTGGAGAGCCGCCCCCCCCCCCCCCCAATGCCTCAGTGTCCTCTATATACAGAGACTGGAGAGCCGCCCCCCCCCCCCCCCAATGCCTCAGTGTCCTCTATATACAGAGACTGGAGAGCCGCCCCCCCCCCCCCCCCCCCCCCAAATACCTCAGTGTCCTCTATATACAGAGACTGGAGAGCCGCCCCCCCTCGCCCCAAATACCTCAGTGTCCTCTATTTACAGAGACTGGAGAGCCCTCTAAATACCTCAGTGTCCTCTATATACAGAGACTGGAGAGCCCTCTCTCTCCTAAATACCTCAGTGTCCTCTATATACAGAGACTGGAGAACCCTCTCTCCCCTAAATATCAGTGTCCTCTATATACAGACTGCAGAGCTGCCTACACACACACTACATTGCCAAAAGTATGTCTCCCCCCCCCCCCCCCCATAAGTCATGTCCGAGTAACTTCAACGGCTGGGGCAACAACAGCCCACAGAGAGGGGCAACGACAGCCCACAGAGAGGGGCAACGACAGCCCACAGAGAGGGGCAACGACAGCCCACAGAGAGGGGCAACGACAGCCCACAGAGAGGGGCAACGACAGCCCACAGAGAGGGGCAACGACAGCCCACAGAGAGGGGCTGCCTTGTACTGAAGAGCGTAGCACATAAAAATCATCTGTCCTTAGTTGCAACACCCACTACCAAGTATCCAACGGTCTCTGGAAGCGACCATCGCACAAGATCCGTTTAATGGATCGGGTTTCCACGTCCGAGCAGCTGCACACAAGCCTCAGATCACCATGTGCAACACAGAGCGTCGACTGGATTGGTGTAAAGCACCAACACCGGACTCTGGCAGTCTGGCGGTGAATCTAGTCTTTGCAAGAGAACGCTTCAAACATTTTGGTGGAGGCGGAATGATGGTTTGGGGATGTTTTTCATGGTTTGGCCTGGACCCCTAATTACATACAATGACAGTCTACAGCAGGGTTTCCCAAACCCAGTCCTCAGGGCTCCCCAACAGTGCAGGTTTTCCGGATCACATGTGACATAATTAGGACCACCTGTGGATCTGTTACAATGTGTCAGTCAGTAATGAATACACCTGTGCTCCAGCGAGGCGATATGGAAAACCTGTTAGGGAGCCCTGAGGACTGGGTTTGGGAAACCCTGGTCTACAGAATTGTGTGCATCCAACTTTGTAGTTTGGGAAAGGCCCATTCCTGTTTCAACATGACAATGTCCCGATGAACGAGTTTGTGGGGAAGAACATGACTGACCTACACAGAGCCCTGACCTCAACCACAAACACCTCGACCCCACTAATGCTCTTGTGGCTGAATGGATGCGAATCTCTGCAGCCATGATCCAAAATCTAGTGGGAAACCTTCCCAGAAGAGTGGAGGCTGTTATAGCAGCATAGGTGGGACCAACTCCAGATGTTCAACAAGTAGATATGGATGTGATGTTCGGGTGTCCACATACTGTAGGCCCATAGTAATCTAAGACAGTGGCCCCTCATTCCTAAATACCTCAACCTCCCAGTCATATGAACTGAATTAATGTTGGATGTTTAACTGGCTCTAGAACTACTATCCAAATCCACAGGGACCATAGGAGAACACTGACTGTGTCTACGTCCTCGGTATACCCACCCTGACAGACATCTAGCTCAGTATAACCAAGGTCTCTCCAGTTTGGCCAGAACATTAGCGAGAGCAGACAGTGACTGATTACCTCTTGAAAAGCTTGTTCCAGTTGCTCCGCCAGTCCTTTGTCTATGACCAGTACTGATTCCTGTGAACACAAGAACATTAAAAAAAATAAGTTACTAAAGAACACATAATACACAACAGTGGTTTGTGCCATAATAATCAGCCATTGGAGGAGTCACAGACAGCAAGCAGAGGGAAATTTCAGTAAATCCAGTTCACAGGCAGAGCACGCACACTGGTTAGCATTGGTGACTCACAGCGCTGAGGTAACAAGTTCGATTCCCAAGGATGTGCGCTTGTCTGGTAGGGTCGTAAGTGACACTGCGGCAGGGACTGAAGTGAGTGGTTAAACATTCACTGTACAGCGCTGTGCAATATTTAGGCGCTATATAACAGGTTAATAATAAAACACCTATTCCGTGGATTAAAGGCATGCTAACCCTGTTATATCACCTGTCACATACACACAAGGGAGGGGCCATTTCTGTGAGAGTAAGCAGTGCCTCATGAAGAATAGTCCTAAATATTCCCAATCATCATTTATATAGCGCAAGCAAATTCCATAGCGCTTTACAATTGGGAACAAACATTATATCATAAAACAATACTGGGCAATACAGACAGATCTATATGATGTACTTGTAATTGTCTACATTCTTACTACAAATATGGCGTATGGGCTACATAGCCAAACCTACCGGGGAAGTCACCCAACCTGGCCACAGACAGTGCATGGTCATCCAACCAATCAAAATCTGAGTGTGGCGAAAACTAGGTGGAATAACAACCCGTGAGACGCGTGAGGACGGGGGTTATTTATCAATCTGGTAGCACAGGTACTCATGCCCACGTTGCTAATAAGTTGTTCTAGGCAGCCCCAAAACAACGACTCCGTGTTATTGTGGCCAAATTTCTGAGTGATCCAGTTATTCTGCAGTCACAGTACAACACCAGCTGGAGCATGTAGCCGGTAAAAAAGGCTGGACATTTTGTGTGTGTATGTAGGTGTAATATATGTAGGTGTAATATATGTATGTATATATATATATATATATATATATATATATATATATATATATATATATAAAATACGATGCACGTTAGTAGTGAATGATGCTACAATTGCACCACCATTTTTTTTCATTTTTAAATAAGTGATTTGTGTTTAACAAAATGTTTGCCTCTTAACTCTTCAACTAACTTGTACAGACCTGATGAATTGTTTTTAGGTCTATTCCCAAATAAATATGAAGACTACAAATATCCATCAGTAGACCTGTCTGTCTGGGAGGGGAAGGGTAAATACATTGGAGCAGCCACACAGCGGTGAGATAAAGAAGGTTCATTAGTTGCTCTATGGCCTCATCCTACGATATAGCTGGGAGTAAGATGAGCCTGGCCAGGAGAATGAGCGCTCTCCTCCCTCCTTACTGTCTTCTGCTGCTCCTCCTGGAGGGACATCTTCAGCTGGTTCATACTCTGGAGAAGTTGCTCGCGCTTCGCATACAGCTTCTTGTAACGACTATTAGATTCCTGCAGACATTTGCTGTCCTTTGATCCACTCTCCAGCTGAGTTTTCAGCTCATCTCCCAGAGCCGCCTGTTTATCCCGTAGTTGCGCATTAAGACTTCGAAGTTCTGCTATTGACCGCTGCATGTTGGACAACTGTAATGTGGCGACACACTGCAGCTGAGTGGCCGTCATCACATCACTGTCCACGAAGCCTTCTAGCCCAAGTTGCTCCGCAGGCGCCCTGACATTGGACTGCTTGGACACCAGAGTCCTGTACGATTTAGCCGCTTCTTCCCCATCTCTTAAGGACCGGTGGGCTTTTGCTTTAGACATGTTGGAGGTGCCCTCTGTTCCGGAGGCCTCAGAGTCCTCACAGTTGAGTTTCCGTTTGGTTCTGGGTGGCCTGGACTTTCCCAGTTGTGGGCGAACCACAAATTTCTGGATTTGTTCTAGATTCTCCTGAACCAGCTCATACTCAAACTCCGCCATGTCCATGTTTGGCAGAGGTACGCCCAGCTGGACGAGGCTTCCTGGGGTCAGGACGTAGGCCTTCTGAGACTCCATCTTCTCCTTGTTCAGCCAAGCTCCGTTCAAGCTCTGCAACACAATCACACACAATTAGTTTAACTGGCAGTTACAATTAATCTGCTATGTAATACTATACGGCAGCTACATTTCAATAACTTTCTCCTATACTTTATTCATTTTCTTCTTTAGCCTCAATTTGTTTGGAAGATTCCAGTTTCTTTCTACATTTTGAGTTTCAAGAACATTTTATTTCTTTTTCAGTTTCCTTCAATATTTTTTTTTTCCTTTACAAATATAATTAGTCTAATCTAAAGAGCTCAAATAAACATGGTCCAGAATAGCTCACCATTCTTTTAAAAAATGATTGCGTTGATGAAATGTGAACGCCTTGTCAGTTTCAGAGATCTCTTGCAAGTACCAGTCACATGGCAAAGACCCAAATGGATCGGGGTAGGGGACAGATCTAATCAACTCTTTAGCACACTCAGTGTACAAATAAGAGGATTGAGGGCCCTCTTAAATATGGAGGTTCACAGACAAAGCAGGTGAGCAAGACTTACATTGTTGTCAGTGACGGTCCACTGGCCCTCAGCGTTCTGCCTAAACGTGCAATGTATGCGGGAAATCATAAGGGGACATTCTTTAGAGACTAGCTGGTAAGTTACTCCGAGGCCTCTTCCCACAGTGACCTGAAAGACACAGAATAACTAATCATGCACAAAGACAAAGGTTTCTGAATAGAAGCATGCTGCAAAATGTCACATTAATCAGCTTTATACAGATAGGTCTACATCACAAAACACGTTCCACTACTGCCACCTAATGGTCACCACAAGGTAATGGTCAGACACAGGCTACAGATGCCAATTACTAATAATAGACAAATGTTTGTGCCAAGATCAGAGCAATTTACCTCCCCCCAGGGCTGTGAATACCACCAGCTTTAGTGTATTATAGATGTTTAATGTAGTAACTCTCTGTAGTCAGTGTCTCTTGTGGATGGATCTGTCTCACCTCTGTGTAAACAAGTCACAGGAGGAAATTACAGAGGTCCTATTAAGAACTGGAAGAGTGTATCTTATGATCTGTATTGATTGTTTATTGTACTGTAATTACAGTAGCACTCAGTAATCATACATTACTCAGACAGACAATTCACAAAGCTCTGAAGTCGGTAACTGAATCTGCACCATCACATTACTCCTGAGAGTCTACACTGTAAAAATGTCACTTTCACCTGCTGAATATAATGTTACACATTCTGAAGAAAACTTCAGGAAATTCAGTTCAAATTAGGTTAATTTAATTTTATCATAAAGCTGAAATTTACACCCGATATGTGAGCAGGAATGTGGCACAAACTGACGTATAATAAAATCACGTAAATTGTAATTTCTAGGAAGGTACTGTTCCTAAACCTCCTCAAATTTTCAGTGGGCATTATAGTCTTCCCCCCTGCCAGGACTCCCCCACCTCCCCCCCTCTCTATTTCTGTTAATAACACTACCCTCGTTTCTGTCCCCCAAGTCCGATGCCTTGGGGTCATCCTTGATTCCTCCCTCTCATTTAAGCCTCACATTCTGTCCCTCTCAAAATCCTGTTACTTCCCCCTTCGGAATATATCTAAGTTACGTCCCTTTCTCACCACAGAAGCCACGAAAACCCTTGTTCACTCGCTTGTTATATCTCGCCTTGACTACTGTAAGTCTATCCTCAATGCTGCTGCCTGCCTCATTTTTCTCTCCCGCAGCTCTATCTTTGCGGTCTCCCTCCAACAGTCACTACATTGGCTCCCCATACCTTATAGAATTAAATTTAAACTCCTCACCCTCACCTTTAAAGCTCTTAGTCAATCTTCCCCTCCCTACATCTCCAATCTCATCTCTACTCCTACCCGCCCCCTCCGCTCTGCCTGTGACCGCCGCCTCACTACTTCACTGATCACCTCCTCTCACTCTCGTCTTCAGGACTTTGCCCGGGCTGCTCCCCTGCTGTGGAACGATCTTGCACGTTCCATCAGGTTAGTATCTACTCTCAAAGGCTTCAAGCGTGCCCTTAAGACTCATTTCTTTATTCAAGTCTATCAGTCCTCCTAACTCTCTTGTCCTGGCTCTCTCCCCTAGTTAGTACCACCCTTTATGTGTCTCCCCCTCCCTTTAGGATGTAAGCTCTCATGAGCAGGGCCCTCTTTCCTTGTGTGCTCCTTCTACTGTTCCTTCACCCTCTGTACCTCTTGGCCTGCTTCCCTAGCCCTGTTTTACCTGTTTTATTAAGCTTTGGCCTTCTTCTCGCTGATTTCTACCATCCCTTTCCCTATCTGTCAGATATAATCTGATTTGCTTTACCTATGCACCTGTGTTTGTATATATTTGTGTATCATGTTGTGTCTTGGTTCTGTTTTCTGTATATGTAATGTACGGGGCTGCGGGCCCTTTGTGGCGCCTTATAAGTCAAAGATAATAATAATAAATAATAATAGGCATTACTGCTGTTGGCTTATTTCTGGGCATTACTGTCAGCGCTGTATATAGTACTGGTTGTTAGTACTGGGCATTTTATTGCACTTTATTAATTTCTTATTTCCGGGCTTTTCATATTATCAGGCTTTATTACCACTGGTGGTATATTATTGGTCATATTACCAGGTATTGTACTACTGGATAAATTAGCTTCTATTACTATAACAGCAGCTTTGTGACATGGAGAACACCCGTGCTGACCGATTCTGCGCTAGCACGTTACATATGATGGCGTTCGGGAGAGCAGCAGCAGGGAGCCTGGCCTTGGGAACTGTCAGCTCACGTGTCCAA